>NC_083109.1:25727699-26049122 GCF_949774975.1 Lagenorhynchus albirostris
TCAGCCTGTGTGTCCTAACTGTGACTGGCGTTTTTCTCCCCTGAAACACACCCATGGTGTCTGACCCTTGGGGGTCAGAGAAGGGCAGTGATGTCCCCACTTTCTCCTTGAGGTCCCATGACACTCACCCCCAGGATGAGATGAACAGCATTATGGTCGATGGCAGGAGACATAAAGTCAAACTCCAGATGGTCAGAGTTGAGAGAAACAGGCACTGCTCAGGGAGAAGAAGAAAGTTCTGTGAGGGCGGAGGACAGTATTGGATGGGATGGTTTGGGGCTGCTTTGGGCTGGGACAGCATTATTGCATGAGGTGGAGTAAGGGGAGGGGCAGGCGTAATGATGATGTTGATAAGGACCATGATAAAAATGATGATGGGGCTTCCCTGGTGGCGCAGTGGTTGAGGATCTGCCGGCTAATGCAGGGGACACGGGTTCGAGCCCTGGTCTGGGAGGATCCCACATGCCACGGAGCAACTAGGCCCGTGAGCCACAACTACTGAGCCTGCGCGTCTGGAGCCTGTGCTCCGCAACAAGAGAGGCCGCGATAGTGAGAGGCCCGCGCACTGTGATGAAGAGTGGCCCCCGCTTGCCACAACTAGAGAAAGCCCTCGCACAGAAATGAAGACCCAACATAGCAAAAATAAATAAATAAATTAATAAACTCCTATCCGCAACATCAAAAAAAAAAAGATGATGATGATACTGACTGACATTTATTGAGGCTATATCAAGCACCAGGTAATGTGTTAAACTTTTACATGTGTTAGCTCATGGAATCCTCACAATAACCTTAGGAAGTAGGTCCTACAATTACCCTCATTTTACAGATGGGGAAAGCAAGGCTCACGAAAGTGAAGTGACTTGCTCAAGGGCATACTGTGAAAGGATCTGAACCCAGTCGGTCCTATGCCAACGTTCTGGTTTGGAACAAAACTGACCTACTGCTTATACCTGTCTACCTCCCCCACCAGACTGATCTGCACGCCCCCCCAGGGTCTGGGTCTGTGCTAGGGATTGCGTGCGTTTGCCTTGGGATTCCCCACTTGGCCGCCAGATGGCGGTGGCGTCTCATGTGCCCGGGCGGAAAATGGAGAGGACAAGGGAGGGGCGCAGAGGCGGGCGGGGAGCTGGTCGTTGGTCTGCCTACTCGGGGAGGCCTCCTGCCCTGCCCCTGGGGAGCAGGGAAGCCGGACAGACTTGGGTTGGAGCCCCAGCAGCCTTGGCTAGCCTCTCTCTTCCTGCCTCTGAACCTCAGTTTCCTCATCTTAAAATGGGGATAGAGTAGTATACCTGCCTCATAGGTTGTACAGGACTGGTACCTAGTAAAGTTGGCTCAAATCTGAATTAAACCAGACTTGGAACTTGAAGAATTGGGTTAAAGCCTTCCCCTATCATTAATTTCCTCTGTGGACTTGGACAAATGATTTCATTTCTGAGCCTCAGTTTCCTTATCTGTGAAGTGGGGTAATGATCCACTCCACTTCATGGAGTTGTCTGAGGAGTCAGTAAGATAGTGTATATAAAACACTCAGCCCAAGGGCTTGGCCCAAAGCAGGTGCTCTATGGGTGCTGAATGCCTATTGATTCCATTCTCTTCTTTCCACTCCTCTCTGGGGGCTTTGAATGAACCTCTTCAGATCCCAAAAGAGTAGATGGTAGAATTTTCTTCTTCCTACCAGTTCCCTCTCTGAGGGGTCCAAGAACTCAGAATTTCACTGTGAGTGATCTGAGGATACAATTTATTTCTTCCCTAGTAGGCCATAGTAGTCTCTGATCATCCATCCATCCATCCATCTATCTATCCATCCATCCAGCACACATCTGTAAGCACCTCTCTGTGCCAGGCAGAGAACCTGCTATGTATCTGGAACTTTCCCATAAACTTTTAAGCCTCACTAACAATTCTGTGAGGTAGGGCTGCATAAACCCCATTTTATAGATGAGGAAACAGAATAAGGAGGTGGAGTTGGCTTTTTCAAAGCCATGGAGCAAATCAGTGGCAGAACTGGGATTTGAACTTGCGTTTATCTGGGGCGCCCACTGGCTCACATAGAACCTTGCACATACTGTGTGCTCATGAAGTCACAGCTGTGGTGATTTCCTGTCTGCTCATCCTGGGCAGGGATCAGATGATTCTTGTCTCACTTGCTCCTGGGCCAAGTTGCTGCTCAAGCCTGATGGGGGGAGGCCTGCCTTGGGCAGGGCCAGGGCCTGGAGGCCAGCTCAGCAGTCAAGGAGAAAGGTATGAGAGAGCGGCGCACCTACCCTTCGTCAGGTTCAGGAGGTCCTCACGCATGTCCTCAAAGGCTGCCTCGATCACAGGGCACAGCTGCAACAGCACAAATGCAGGGCCTCCATCAGCCAGGGGCCAGCACATAGCCCCACAGTGACCCATGCCCAGCTCTCCTGAGCTGAGTCCCATCCTTGTGCCCACGGCCAGCCAGATTTTCACCCATGGGCTTGAGCATCTACGTCCCCAGCCATCACCGCTGCTCAGAGCCCGTCACAGCCTCTGGTGTCACTTGGCATCTTTTGCAATGGTTTGTCCCTTGCCCTGTGTCCAGGGTGTGCCTGTCCTGTCAGCTGTCCTCCCCTCAGACTCATCGTGTTCACAAGAGCCCACGTTTCCATAGGAGGGAAATGGAGAATGCGTTCCTTCATTCACTTCTTGAGTCAACACTAGGTACTGACTTCCTTCCACGTGTCAGGTTAGAATACAGGCCAGCAAGACAGACCCAACCAGACTTGCGAACAATCTCTGTGGGTTTCTAGCTCCAACATATCTCTTTGCCCCCCAAACTCTTCTCCCCTCAAAATTGCAGCAGTTCTCAGCAGGGGAGGATTTTGTCTCCCAAGAGACATTTGGAAATTTCTGAAGGCATTTTCAGTTGTCACAGTTTAGGGGGAGTGTTACTGGCATCTAGTAGGGGGAGGCCAGGGATGCTACTAAACATCCCTCAATGCACAGGACGGCCGCCACAACAAAGAATTAGGGGGCCCAAATGTCCATAGTCACAACCTCTGGCCTGAGCTGTTCTTCTTGGGCAGGAAGTTAAACAATTGGCTTACTTGACCATGGGGCCCAAACACCTTGTTCTCTGCTCTAGGCAGCCTGTTTTCCAGGGCAGTGCTCTGAGATTTTGTCATTTTGTCTTAGGTACAATTTCCCCAGTGAAGAACCTTCTGATTGACCACCCATCGCTACTCTCGAGAAATGACAATGCACTTTGACGAATGTTAATTTTTCCTATGAAAATCCTGTTCCCTGCTCCAGCTGCTTTGCCAACCCTGAACCCAGGAAGGATGGAGGAGTTGAGCTCAGAGACTCCCAGCATTCACTGCCTGTTCCTCATGGGAAGGGTGTCGCTGGCACCCTCTGCGTCTTCTCCCACAATTCCCCTTCCTTCAGTTCCACTCCTGGGTCTCAACCCTGGCTACATATTAGAATCCTCCTCTGGGGCAGCTAGGATCCTCTGGGATACCAGGGCCCCACCAGGCCAATTAAATCTGAATCTTTCAGGTCGAGCCCTGATATCAGTATTTTAAAAAGCCTTCCCAAGAGGTTCTGATGTGCATTTGGGATTGGGACCCACATATTTACACTGAAAGAGGCATCAGCATTTTCTAGATGGGCTCCTGCCAGATTTAAACATGCTGCGCCTTTTTCCCTTCATGCCAAGTAAAATATTCATAGGACTGCAGTTTCAAATCCAGTGATTCATGGTGGGAAACCATGATGATTAATGGAATGCCAGTTTTCACTTTATTTGGCTTTTCACCCTTAAAAACAGATATCATGCAAAGAACATTTTATAATCCCAAGTTCTTGCCATCTTTTCTAGTGGAAGACACATCTTTAGCTATTAAAGTATAATGCCAGTTAAAATATGATTTTGCTGGAGGCTGGGAAAAGATTTCCAGCTGGGCTCTACTTTAAGAAACTGCCACCTTTAAATAGAAAAAAAAATTTCTTAAGAGAAAAAGTACCTCACATAAGTAAAACTAAGTTTTACAGAATTATTTACTTTCAAAGTCCTTTCAGAAGGCTCTCTGGAATGGTTTTAAGAAGTATTAAATACGGTGCAGCTATTAAAATAGTTATGATTATCATATCTATCATAGGAAATAGACACACTGTAGAGGATATCAAATAATATTGATGTCGAGTGCAGCCACATAAAAATCTGAGTGCATGTGGATGGAGATTTGGAAAACAACATGCAAAAGAAAAAATAACCGCCAAGTTAAGGTTGAAGGATTATGGGTATTTTTTTCCCAAAAATTTTGGTTATAATAGTGTGTTTTCCATTCAAAAAAGTTTTTTTATTAAAAGTATATTAATTATTTGACAAGGTGTTTTTATTATTTATTTATTTCATTTTGGCCATGCAACGCAGTGCAGCATGCAGGATCTTAGTCCCGTGACCAGGGATCGAACCTGTGATCCCTGCAGTTGAAGCGTGGAGTCTTAACCACTGGGCTGCCAGGGAAGTCCCTGACAAAGTGTTTTTAACCCCAGGAGAATCACTGTTGTGAACACATCTTGGAATTTACAGTGAAAATCAATGGTCACGGTGGATGAATCCAACTTATAGAGTTTTAGTTTACCTGTGACATTGAAGGGACATATAAAATGAGATGGATTCGTGTTTATGAATAAGAAACATAAGAAAAATAAGTGCAACAAGACCTGGTGGGTGACAAACCCCTGATGACACAACCAGGATGGTGTGAGGCCCTGGTGTGCTCGAGCCAGCTTGGACCAATTTACGAGGGCCAACTGTTAAATTTTTAGGAATATCTGAGCTTGGTGCTAAAACTGACATTATTAAATATTAAGTTGTATAAACTTACAATTAAATAAGTTATGCTAAGATCAAAGTCAATGAAAACTCAAAACTCATTACTTCCTAATTATTTTGTTTTATTTTGCTGTTATCTATTGTTCTTAGCTTATTTACATCTATTGTATCTGCATGGTGGAAATGCCATACAAGAGTGGGCTACCAGGCATCTCTTCCTGACTCTGCTCAGTGACATCACACTAGTAGCTTGAAATTGGCAATGGAAGGGGTGTTTACATCAAGGAAATCAGTAAATGTTACAAATCAGAGCTCCCTTCCTTCAACCAACACCTCCTGAGTCAATTGTGAGCAATTTATCAGCACATCACTGTTCAAGGTCCCCTGGCTGACTTTTGGGAGTTTCACTACCTTGATCTCAAGAATCCACTGCTGAAAGAGTGACCCAAGCCCAGAAGCTTCCCACTCAAGGAAACACAGGTCCCTTAGCACCAGCGTGCAGTTCCATCCCCAACCACAGGGGGAGCAAGCTTTCACAGGCCAGAGAGACCCTGATTCCACTTACCTCGCTTTTCACCAGTTTGGGCAGGGCTGGCACCAGGAGGCTTATGACCTTGTCAGCTAAGGAGTTGAGCAGGAAGGAGCGCCTTCCCAAGGGGAGAAGAGGAGAGAGATGAGGCAGGGTCAGAGATGATCACCCCTCCCCTGTTTCACAGGAGGGGAGACTGAGTCCAGGGGAGGAAGGAACTTGCCCAAGGCACAGGGCCTATTAGAAACAAGGCTGGGGTAGACCCTGAGCCTGGTGTAGACAGTGGCAGACAGTTCTCAGGGACAGGGCCTGGGGCTTGTCTTTAGGAATTCGTGCTGGACACTGGGATGAGGGCAGTTGGCATCCCCCCCATTCTCCTGCTAAGGAGAGATGGAGGGAAGCACCATGTCTTTGAGCATCTTTTGCGTGCCCTGCCCTCAGCTGAGTGCTTAGCGCTGCTCCCCTGTTAATCCTCTCACTGTGGCCTGGAAGGTGAGGCATGGGGAGGGGACTTGCCCAGCGTCACCTGGACAGTAAATGAAGGAGACACGTTTGCCTGACTCCACAGTTTATACCCATGGCTCCACCCTAGTCTACCTGTGTGGTTTGAGGGGCCTAGGAAAGAGCCTCCTCTCCACCTTCAAAAGTTTGCCCCAATTTCTGGCATGATGCCTGAAATCCCATCATTATCACTTCACCCTTGATATCTTGAGCTCTCTTTGACATCACAGATTTCCTGGAGGGAGCTCCAGATCAGGAGTCAGGAGAGATAAGTCCTTTTCCTTCTGTGGGCTTCAATGTTCTCCATCTGTAACATGGGGCCAGGACACCACCTGGCTTCCCTCCCAGGCATGCCAGGAGCCCAGTGGGAGGAGGTCACACTCACTTATGTAGCAGGCTGATGCGCAGCCTCCCGTGGCTGTTGGAGCAGTTGCTGAGGACCAGGCGGGAGTGGTCTCTCTCGCTAGTCTCCACGTGGATGATGGCTTGGGCCTCCACCTCCATGTGCAGCTCCACAATGGTCTTGACCAGGGGCCTGGGAGTGGAGGAGCCCCATGCTGTGAGCTCCATCCCAGCTTCAGGCTGGATCAAGCCAAGCCTGCTTTCCACCTCTGTCTCCTGGCTCTCACTCCTCCCCTTCTCAGGCTCCTTGCTGGGTTCTCCTCATCTCCTCAACTGCTGACTTCATTGTGTCCCAGGCTCAGTTTCTGGATTCCTCTCCTGTTTTAAATCCCCTGCCTATGTCAGTAGCTTCCAAACTTATACTCACTTCTCAAATGTCTCACAGGCATCTCAGGTTTAACATGTACAAACTGAACTATGGATCCTTCCCCGAATCCTCTCCTCTCATGATCTTCCCTGTTTTGTTTGCTGGCCACTCCATGCTGCCTTGACCCCTCAATCTCCCCTCTCCTCCCGCCCCACCCCGAGCCCCCATTCAATCTGTCAGGAAATCCTGTTGTGTCCTCCGAGACATATTTGGAATCTGTCTACTTCTCACCACCTTCCTGTTCCTAAACCCCGGTCCATGCTATTATTGTCTCCTCCTGAATTATTGCAGTAGCTTCTGGATAGCCTCCCTGTCTCCACTCTTGCCCCCATACACAGCAGCCAGAGGGCTTCTCGAAGAATGTGAAATCATGTCATGTCCCTCCTCTGCTTAGAGCCCTGCACGGCTCCCATCTCGCTTGGTAAAACCAAGTCCTCACCTTGACCCACAAGGCCCTGTACGATCTGGCCCCGGATGCCTACTGGGGCACCACCTCACTGCCCCCTTTCCCCGCTCTCATTCCGTTCTGTGAACAAGGCAAGTGCACTCTTGCCTGAGGGCCTTTGCCCTTGCTCTTTCCTCTGCTTGGAACTCTTTTCCAGACACCTGCATGGAGGATGGGGGTGGGGAGAATGAGTGGAGGAAACTGTCAGGCCAGCTGTGCCTGACTGAGGGGACACTCACGTGTTGAATCCAGCTACCATGTCCAGGGGAACTTTGATCATCAGCTCCCGGCCATCATGTAGGGGTTGCACCTGCAGCTGGAGGATGCTGGCTGAGGTGACTTTCAGCCTGGATGGGACACGAGAGAGATGAGATTCATGCTTCATGTTCACTGAGCATCGTCCCCAGACCAGCTTCCCTCCATCTTTCCTGTCTCCGACCCCCCAGTGCCCAGCCAGCAGCTGGACCCAAGCCCTGTGTGCTGACTCCTCCTCAGCACGGTCTTGCCCCCATCCTTCTCCTCTCCCCTGCCCGCAACACTTCCATGGCTCCCCCATCACTTAGGAGATGAATCCAAGCTCCTGGGGCTGACTTGTAAGACCATCTGAGCCCTGGCCCTGCTGATCTCTCCCTCTTGGCCTTGGGGTCTGAGCACCGGCCACTCTGACCCTCACCTCCCCCTGCCCATGCCTTTCCTCAGGCCAGTCCCTCTGCCTGGAATGCCATTTCTTCTTGTCTCCTGGTGAGCATGGAGTCATTGGCTCCCCTGTCCCCTCCACTGAGAAGCATCGCCTTATCCCTTCACCCTCCCACACCAGGTGACCTTCCTCTGAGGTCACCCCCCTTAGGGTTCCTGGGTCACTCTCTTACGGTTATTGTTACTCCTCTGGGAGCCTCTGAGGGAGAGGCTTTGTTTGAGCCATCCTTCATGGTCAGGCACAGAGCTGATACCAACCAATGCTTGTTGACCGATCGATTGAGCATGCAAAGCGTGTCCCGGGCAGATGTGTGGGCAAAGAGCTAGCTCCCGACTTGGTTCTGCTCCACTTACCGGACGATATGCTTCAGGATGGACCTCACCAGGCTACTGAATATGCCCCCAGCCGACTCCTTCTTCATGGCACTGAGCAGCGGCAGCTGCCGCAGGGTGTTGACAGCATCGTGATCCTTCAGTTTCTGTGTCAGCCCTGGAGACAGATCCCAGGGATTAGGGTCCAGCAGGGGGGGCGAGAAGGATGGCTTGGTGGGGGCTCCAGGCTGGAAGGGGACATCACTCAGGGCTACGTGGACTGGGATATAAGGGGAGGCTCTGGATGGCTCCATGCTGATCATCTCCACTGTGTAAATGTGGCCTGCAGGACGATGGTCCGGATGGGTCGCTTTCACAGGAAGACTGTGGCTGGGCACGGGTGGGACCATTCACACCCTTGAACATTGCCAGCCTCTGCCGGGAGTGTTGGCCAGGACACCCGGCACATGGACCTGCAACTCTCTCCCCAGCCAGGGGCAAACACTCTGGAGCCAAGAGGCAGGGAACTCATAAGGCCTTGTTTGGGGCTGTTTTGCTGCTGAAACTCACTTGCTAATGATTCTCTGACATCCATATCCTATGAGCCTGTTGTCCAAAGAGCCCCAGGTGCTGAGTAGAGAAAGGAAGAGCCAGGACCCCTGGGTTCTGGTCACTGTTGGACTTTTTTTCCAGACAGCTGGAGCCCATTTGACTTGTGTGCAGAGCAGCTCAGAGTGCTGGAGAGCTGATGCTCCAGAAGAAAACCTCAGCCAGTGACTGACGGGAACTGGTGTATAAATACCCCAGCTCCCTCCACCCTCGGGCAGGAGGACTTAGGTGTGTCGCCGCCCCGTGGGGACGCTGTATCCCAGAGTCCCTGTGTGTTGGTGCCTCTCAGAGACAAAGTGGGCCTTTTTGCCTGCCCTGTGACAATGGAGCTGGTCCCTGTAAATATTCCTCCTCTGCCAGCTGGCGCACTGTTCAGCACTGTCAGTAGAGGCTCTGGAGGGACATGGGGGAGGAAGGAGCTTCCCCTCCTGGCCCTGGTGCTCCTCTTGCCAGACTCCAGTGGCATCACCTCCCAGAGCTTCAGGCTGTGAGTTGAGTGGACTCCCATGGGCAGCCCGTGCTGGGGGCACCCCAGCTCCCTTCTAGGCAGTTACCCAGGGACAACTTCCCAGTGAGTCAACAGCAATCCCTTTGTCCAGGGGCTGCTTCCCAAAGAAATCCATTTGCTCCTTGGCAGGCAGTTCTCTGCCAGGTGGCCTCAGCCTGCCAACCGTGGACCAGCTCTCACCCTGGACAGCTCAGGGACTTTCCCCACCATTCAAGGGGCTTCAGCACACTCCTCCCATGAGTTCTGGGGAGGATTCTCTCCTCCAAGTTTCTTCATTACTTGGATTTGAGCTCCCTACTGCATCCCAATCCCTAGGGTCTCATTTGGCGTTCTCACTTTTTTTCCTTTTAGTCACTTTTCCAGTATTCCAATTCCTGCTGATAATTCTTCATACAAACCCATCCGTTGGGCTTACTGTGTGGTTTCTGCTTCTGACTGGCCCTGACTAACACAGGTGCCCAGTAGGACTGAGCTGCAGCTCCCGGTGGTAACTGGCTTCCCCTTACCTGACTTGCTTCCCGCTCTCTTGCAGGTATTTCCTGGGATCACTTCCAGAACAACCCACCTGCACACGGCTCCTGAACTCAGACTCTGCTGCCGGGGAACCTAAATGGCTGCTCTTCTCCAAGCTCCTTCCGGCTGAAATTCCACATGCTTGCGATTCAGCGTGGGCCCAAGGCACATATGCCTCCCCAAAGAGTGTCAAGAGCTCTCTGCTTCCCATCCCTCCTAGGGGTTCCCTCTTCTGGTTACAATGCCTGTCTGGCCCTGCAGGACCTGGCCCATCCCTGCCCATCCAGATGCAGCCCAGACCCACTGCATACAGAGGATTGGTCTCTACTTGCTCCAGGGGGACCTCCAGAGCCCACTGATTTCCTCCCTCTCAGGGGACAACACTGGAGCAGTGGTTCTCAACTGGAGCAATGTGCCCTGGGAGACACTTGGCAATGTCTGGAGACATTTTTGGTGTCACAGCTGGGCCGAGGATGCTGCTAAACAGCTAGAGTGCACAGGACAGCCACCCACAACAGAGGTATTCGGCCCCCAAGGTCAGCAGTGCTGAGATTGAGAAGCTGAGCTGTAGAGGCCATGAAGCTCTTGTTACTTCCTGTAACAAGAAGGTTGTTGTTACTTCCCAACAACCTAGGGAGGCGGACCCTCTTCCAGAGGAGGAAACCGAGGCTCGGGGAGTTACCAGGGCCACAGAGCTGGAGCGTGGTAAAGCTGTGCCTGTGGCCCAGGCGGCCAGACTCCCAGCTGAGGGTCTTTGCTCTGGAGACTAGCTGCGCCCTGGGTCTAACTCAGAAGAGGTGCTCTGGCAAAGGGGTTTAAGTGAGAGCGGCCGGAGAGGCAGTTGCGTCATCGCATGCAGTGGCCGCACACCCCTTCTGCAGGCCATGGAACCTCAGAGTAGTGCGTTTGGGAATCGTGGAATTTAAGAAGAAGGGGATCTTGGAATCATGGACTCTTGAGGATCGTAGACACTCCCCAATTTTGTAACTCACCCAATCAAGTCTCACCCAAGACCTGGGATCCCAACAGTGCCCTGCATACCCCCAGTGATGGGGAACTCTCTCCCTCCTTTGGAGGGCTGCT
Organism: Lagenorhynchus albirostris; assembly: GCF_949774975.1. Classification (NCBI taxonomy): domain Eukaryota; kingdom Metazoa; phylum Chordata; class Mammalia; order Artiodactyla; family Delphinidae; genus Lagenorhynchus; species Lagenorhynchus albirostris. The sequence continues at coordinate 25,738,469 of NC_083109.1, forward strand.
TTACCTGCCCCCTTGCCTTATGGTGGTGAGGCCTTGGGCGGCCAAGACTTACTTTGTTCGATGACTTCTGGGCCGAGGCTGAGAACCACAGGAGGGCTGAGGGTGGCTCCCACCAGATTGGCTGCCAGCAAACCACAGAGGAAGGTGAAGGTCCGTGGGCTGGCCATCTTCTTGGGGGTGGGCAGGTGGCCCATGGCACAACCTGGGGTGAGCATAGAGGCCCTGTTAGCTGGGCAGAGAGACCCAGGCCAGGCCCACCACGCCTGGTGACTTGGGGCATGGAGTCCAGGAGAGGCTGTTTAGTGAGATGGTCAATAGAGTGGGCTCTGGAGCCCTACTGGGTCTCTGTGTCCTTAGACAATCAACTTAACCTCTCTGTGCCTCAGTTTTCTCCTCTGGAAAATGGGTATCATAACCACTACTTCATGGAGTCGGGATTAAATGAGTTAATATCTAGAAAGCATTTGGCACAGTGCCTTTCGCGTGGCAAGCACTTGGAAGATATTAGCTATTTTCTTACAAGACAAAACAGTGCTCAGGACAAAACACTTCTGCTTCTTCAGTTCCTCAGCCAACTTCACTTCCTGGGGTTCCCCTCTTGCTTTACAAATTTCCAGTCTTTCCAAGCTGCTTGAAGTTCCCAGAACTTACCTCGTTCTCTCCTGTGTGTGCGTTTGCCCTGCTCTTCCTGCTTCCTTATCTGCCTGCTGAACTCCTGTTCATTCTTGAAAACCGCTTACGTGTCCCTTTCTCTGTAAAGCTTTCCCTCTCCTGCAACCAGGGAGCCTGGACCACACTTGGAGAAATGTCACCCTGGAGGCTGGTATGTGCCCAGGACAGGAAGTTTGGGGGCTGGAGGGAGATGAGAATTCAGGTAAGATGCAAAGTGGTAGGAAAGCTCTTTGCTTAATTCATAAAACTCAGTGGTTTGAGGAGGGAGTAGGTGGCTGTTTGGAGCCAGGAAGAGAAAGGCAGAAAGAGAGAGGAGAGGCCCATGGGTGCCTCCCGGGAGAGGAGCTTGGGGTGTCCTGGCTCCTGGGCTGCTCTGTCCCCTGCAGGGTGTGGAGCATCCGCAGCTATAACCTCATCCTGAGCTCAGCAGCCTGCATCCTGGCTCTGCCCCCAAGCACCCTTCTGCCTCCTATGGGCGGTCCTGCTTGGAGGGACGGAGGATCCTGACCCAGAGACCTGGGCTCTTGCTTGGCTCAGCACCCGGGTTTCTTGTTGCCTCAGACAGACGTGGCCTCTGGATGACGAGTGTCTTCTGTGAGCTGGTGCAGTGTGAGCTCTCTGACGCACTTGCAGTAACACTTCAATATCTGCCTTGCTGACCAGGCCAAGGGCTCCGGGAGGAAGGGTTGGGTCTACCTGCACCCCACTGTGTCCCCACCAGCCAGCCTAGTTCCTGGCACACAGTGGGTGTTTAGTAGGTAAATGGTTGCTGAATGAATGAATGGCCCCTGGGAGCCCTGGAATAGTGGGAGAATGTGAGCCTGCTAATCTGGGAAGGTCTGGGCCACGAGGACCCCTGTCAAGTCATAGGACCCTCATCCCTGAGTCTCAGGAGACCTGAGGGTGGAGGAGAAATATCGTGGGCCTGGGAGTCAGACAGACCTGAATTGGAGGCCTGCCTCTACCACTTGCTGTGTGATCTCAAGCAAGTGACTTACCCTCTCTGTCTTAGTTTTCTCAACTATAAAGTAAGGGGTAATAATAATAATACTTACATGACAGGGTTTTTGGGAGGATTAAGTAGGGCCATCCCTTTGTGGCCCGGCACGCCGCAAGCACTCAATGAGTGTTGGCTGTTACTCCGATGATGAGAGTTATTATTGCTAATACTAGGGTCAGAAGGAGCCACCTGCAGTCAGAGTCAGAAGACAGCGGTGACGCCCTGCCTGCACCCTGCTCTTTTACCCGGGAAGCCCCCCGGCCCCACCCCACTGTCTTTTTCTTTCAAATACCTTGATTCTCTTTTGCCTTCATTATCAATTCACACCCCTCTGTCCTCTTCTGATCAGAGGTGCTCAGGGAAGTAAGAGGATGGTAGCCTCCCCTCTTGTGGAAAATTGTCTCCTCTACAAATCCAAGCACGATACACACACCCACCACGTTGCACCTCACCTCTTGGCCTTTGCCTATGCTGTTCCTTTTGCATGAGATACCTTTCTCTCTTCCTTTGCCCAGCCAACTTCTACTGAGCTTCTCCACCAACATATCACCTCTTTCAGGAAGCCTTCCCTGACTGTCCTCCACCACCATGTCCCTGGGCTTTCCTTGAGCACAGCATGTACCATGTTGGCCCATATTGGGAGTTTCTTGATGGCCTGGACTGTCTGATAGTTCTTATCCCCAGAATCACCCCAGCATAGGGCTGGCCACAGAGCAGCTGGTGCATGCAGAGTGGATTAATGTCGTGGGGATGAGGTCGGGGAAAGACTGGGCCAGTCCAGTCCCTCATCACTGCTCTTTGGTCTTCTGGGTGAGGAAGCTGGGCACCTCTCTACCCCCTGGCCCTGACCCTCAGAGGTCCTAGTGGACTGAGGGATCTTACACTGGGGCCAGGCCTCCCTCCTGCTCTTGACCTGACCCCAACAGATGCCTCCAGCTCAGTCCCTTCCTGGTGACTTAGGCCCTTAGCCCCTTCTCTACCCTTTTACCTGGACACGTGGAGGCGTCGGCCTGCTGCTCTCCTCACCTGGGCAGTGGGTCTGGAAGTCCAGCCTTATATCCTGTACACCCTCTGCATCTGGGCTGAGGTCTCCAAAGGTAAATATTTGTGGCATCTGGTGAACCACAGCCCCACCTCGAACTCCAGCTTCCTGAGGTTTGGAGAAAGGAGGATCTGGCTGACGCGAGGGGTGGGTGGGGCACTGGCAGGGGAGCCGGACCGGGCACAGCGTGGCCTCTGCAAGGGGCTCCCTGCCTCCTGGGCGGCCACTCCCGTGGGGACAATGATGAAAACAGGAGCAGTGATGACATATTAAGCACCTATAACGTGGAGGTGCCACCCCAGGCTTTACATCAGTCATATCAACGGAGTCTCATTCCCACCAGGGTCAGCATTGTTGCCTTGACTTTGCCACAGAGGTACCGGCTTCACCAGCCAGCAAACGGCAGAGCCAGCACTCAAACCGAAACTCTGACCTCATAACCTGTCTAGGGATATCTTGGTGGACACAGGGCGTCCTGAGACCGATTGAGTTTCAGTCCTGGTGCCACTATTTCCATGCCTTGTGACTCAGGACATGTTCCCTAACCTCTCTGAGTCTCAGTTTCCCATCTGTGAAATGGGAATAATGGTAGCACCTGCCTCCTCAAGTGCTGAGAGGACAGGGACTGGAAGTCCTGGCACAGAGTAAGTGCTCAATAAATGTGAGTGCTTGTTGCTGTTATTATTGCTTAGAATAGGATGAGCCTTTGCAGACAGGTTATGATCATAGTGTAGCCAAATAATTAACCTGGGGGATGGAAAGGATAGCCTTGCCCATCCCTTATTCCTAAATATGTCCTGGGATTTAGGAATACACATCTCCATGAATTAATTCACTCAAGAGAATAGGTTTGAATCCCACTTTTGCCCCTTCTTTGCTGTGTAACTGTTGGCAAGGTAGTTCACCTCTCTGGGCCTCAATGTCCTCATCTGTAAAATGGGGATTATGCTAGCACCTCCCTCACAGGCTGCTGAGAGCATGAACTGAGGTGCGCGCTCACCCAGCCCTTAGCCTGTGCTCTTATTCGTTCATTCTGCAGCAGTTGCACCAACTTTGCCCTGCCCGTGCCTTCAGAAGTCTCAGTGAGTATTCACGGGGTGAATGAGTGAGTCATGGCTGTGAACCAAGGGGACCCCTCTCACCCACTGCCTGGGTGCCTTGGCTCACTTCACCCAGAGGTGGGTGTCAGCAGCCCTGAGTTTACCCAGGGTATCTGAGGCCCTGAGAGGTGAGTGCCTTGTTCCAGGTCCATGCCCAGGGCTTCCAGAGCTGGGACTTGAGTGTATTGTATAGTCCAGACCACACACTCTTCACTACTACTCTGTCCTTCCCCAGTGACTCCAGCTTAGTGTCGGGGAGTTGGACCCAAACAGGGCCTTTTGGCATAATCTGGGGAATCATCCTTTGCTGCCTGACTTCAGTCTAGAAGCTGGGATTGTGGTTCAGAGCTGGGAGAGCCGGTACTGAATGCTGCCTCCGTGTGCAGGTGGACAAGAGAGGGGCAGCGAGGGCCGTGGTGTCACACAGTGCATGGCCAGGCCCTGGCTGGTCTCCCCTCCCTGGAGCTGTCAAGACGAAGAAGGCAGAGCATTTGCCATCCTGCCACGTCTGCAACGGCCCCAAACACCTAACGATGAGATGCTTCTGTAGCCAGAGCGGCCTCCCGGAGGGAGCCTGCCATTCCCTTGGGCGCATTTCCAGAGGCAGATGCCTCCTCCCGGGCTCTCCAGCTGGCTATGCTGCCCCCCATGGACAGCGCGCCTCTGTCCTTGGAACCCACAACCTTGCCCTCAGTGCCACTCAGCCCCCACCAATCCCCAGACTGCTCAGGGCCTCTTTGTCCTGGCCTCCCCTCTTTCCAGCTCCCAGACCTTTGCTTGTGCTGTGTCCCCTTCCTGGGATGCCTCATCCACCCCCCTGAAGACGCCGTCTTGCCCTGTCTGGGCAGCAGGCAGGGGAAGCAGCTGGAATCCACCAGACGTGGATACATCCCTACTCTGGGCCTTATCAGCTGTATGGCTGTGGGAAAATGGCTTCCTCTCTGGGATCTTCTGTTTCCTCAGTTGTAAAATGGGACTGTTTTGAGGGTCATATAAAATAATGTGAAATGCTTGGAACATCAGAGAATTTAGTAAATGGGAAACGCTATTATGATTATTGAAATATTCACATTACTGACCCTCAAGGCCTAATTCAGAGACAATATCTGCATCAAGCTACCTGACCACTGCCCATCAATAAGTGTCCTCACTAGTGCTTCTGCAAGTCCAAAAACACGAGTGTCCTCTGAGGCACCACACTTCCACGGATGCTGTCAACCAAGAGGAAGAGCCAGACCACAGTGCAAGCCGGTGGCCGAGAGGCAGTGGCACAGCGCTTGGGTCCCTCACGTGGAGGCTCCTGACCCAGACTGAGGTGATAAAAGGGTCAAGAGGACAAAGGAGACAGATTGGTGAAGTTACTTCTTAGGAGGCAGCTGAGGTCCCTTCTCCCACTGTCTCAGCGTGGAGAGCAGGGGTGTCTACCCCTAGTGCGCACCTAGAGGGGTGTGACCCTGGACTTGGGATATGCGACGGGCTGGATTCTGTCTCTTCCTGAGAGAAACAGGCTGATGAGCTGATGTCATTGTGGGCAGAGTGGCTTCCGGGAGGGAAAAATTATTGCTCTCTGCTCCTTCTGGACAGGGTCAAAGCGCGCGCGCGCGTGTGTGTGTGTGTGTGTGTGTGTGTGTGTGTGTGTTTGTGTGTGTGTGTGTATGTGTGTTTCCAAGGGCCTGGTGTGGACCCTGCAGGAGAGGGATCTGGAATGGGGCTGGTTTCAGTCCTTCCCATTATCATCCCTGAGCAGTGGGGAAAGGCTGCCAGAGAACCAGGGGCTGGGGGTGGCATGTAGGGCGGTCAGCCATTGGAGAAGCTCTACCCTCGTCTGGAGCTGCAGCTTGGGAGGCCCGACACAGAGGTTTGAACCCCCATGAAGGTGCCCATGAGACTCAGCTGTAAACAGTTTTTGTCTCCCCAGAGAGTAGGGGGCCATCTTGCAATAGTATCAATCAAGGTAACACTCTCCTGCCCCCTTTCCTCTCCTTCCAGCCTGTACTCCCTTCCTGCATGGAGCCAGAGAGGGGGAAAGGGGTGTGTGTGTGTGTGTGTGTGTGTGTGTGTGTGTGTGTGTGTGAGAGAGAGAAAGAGAGAGAGAGAGAGAGAGAGAGAGAGAGAGATCTCCTCTCCCCTGCCAAACAGGTACGTAGAAACCTCAGTTAGGGGTGGGGAGAGACTTTGCTGTTGAATCAAAGATATACACTCTGACACAGCAAAGTGGCAGAGTGGAAAAAGACCATCTCCAGTTTACAAATCAACAAAGTAAGGCCCAGAAGGGAGAAAACAGAGGTGTTATCACCTCTATTTTCCAGATGAAGAAGGTTCTTGGGGGAGGACAGTGACTTGCCCAAGGTCTCACAGCTGTAAAATGTGGAGCCAGGATTTGGACCCATTTCTGTCTGACTTTGGAGCCCATGTTCTACCCCTCTGTCCCAGCCCACCCCGTCACCTCCAGCTGGGATGAGGGGCATCCTCTTCCTAGAAATCTGTGGTTCTGTGGAAAACCAGAAAGGGTCTCTGAGGACATGGCAGGGTTAGACAGACGGAAATCAGGAGGACTTGTGGACTCTTCCTATCTCAGAAGGCAAAAAGGAAGCCACCTTGAGAAACTCACTTGAATGGGCTCAAGTCCTCAATTTAAAAAGGCTCTTTGTTGGGCTTCCCTGGTGGCGCAGTGGTTGAGAGTACGCCTGCCGATGCAGGGGACGTGGGTTCGTGCCCCAGTCCGGGAAGATCCCACATGCCGCGGAGCGGCTGGGCTTGTGAGCCATGGCCGCTGAGCCTACGCGTCCGGAGCCTGTGCTCCGCAACAGGAGAGGCCACAACAGTGAGAGGCCCGTGTACCACAAAATAAATAAATAAATAAATAAATAAAATAAAAAGGCTCTTTGTTGGCACCAAAGATGTCACCAGAATGGCAGAAACACTTCACTTGTTTTGTCAAGTCCTGTTGCATGGTAATGGCTGTTGGAGACGTTCTCAAGTGTCTGGACTAGCAGAAGAATTTGTGATACTTGTTAGCAATGTTTGCCGTGAGAGATATAGATGCTATGTCCTTTCTCCATCCCACCTGCATCCTTGAAGATTTTGCATTCCCTTGCAAAATGTCAGAGAGATTGCAGAGGGGAGAAAAATCGCTATACAACGTAGAGTTTGCTAATCCCTTATCTCTGGGCCTCAGTCTCCCCAGCTGTTAGATAAGGATGCTGTGGGCCAGGCTGACTCTGATAACCTTTGCTTATAGCAGAGGGAGCTTGGTAAATACACAGTGAGGAATGGCCTTTTCTCCAGGGCAAATTTGTTCTTAGGAAGCCTCATATCCATGACCCAGGGTGTGTGTAGGTTCTGTCAGAGGGAATTGCCCAGTGGTGTGAGCAAAATCAAGTATTAGTGTAACCTAGCAGCGTGTTATGGGTCCTTCCTGGGACAGATTCCCCCTCCTCCGCCCAACGTCCTCTGCCTGCCTCTTGTCTATGGAAAACTTTAGCCCTTTCCCTGAGTTCCAAAGAATATAATTAATCAGAATAGTAAGAAAATGCAGAAGTAAAGGGAAACGGTGAAGCAAGACAAAATAATAATAGTTTAGCCATTACACAAAGTCAAGGACATTTAGCAGTTCCTCCTCGAGAGCTATAGGTAATATTCTGAGCCATATCATTTGAGCTGTTTTGCAGAAACCCTTACCAGGTGGAAGAAGTTAACTGTATGCTGCCCACAAGCATGTAGACCCCAGACGGGTTGGAACTAGGAGGTTGATGATGTTGACAAATAAACTGTTAGGATGTGCACTGCAGCATTATGTATAAAGTGACACCAGCTTAAATGTCCATCGACAGGGGATTTATTAGATAAATTGTGGGCCACCAGGCAACTGTCACAAAACAATACGGAGAAACTAATTTAAGGCTCTCAGCAAGTGAAAAAGGAAACAGTTTCTTCTATTTTGTATTAAAAAAAAATTATTTTTTCCATCTAGAAAAAATACTGGAAAGAAAGGCACCAAAATGATAACAACGCTTATTTCTTAGTTGTGTCATCATAGGTGACCTTTACCATTGGCTTTGTGTTTTCAGAATTAAAAAAATGTTTACACTGAATGCATTTTTTTGGATCAGCCAACAATCAGTCCCATGAAATGGCTTGAAAATGAGTAAACAGGTTGGGCTGAGAACAAGGGAGTGGAGGAAAGCTCTCATTCTTTTCCCAGAGCTGGCCCACAGCCCTCACCAGCTCAGGATTCTTGGGAAACACTGCCAGGGACAAGGTTGATGGATGAAACAAAAGCTCTGTCACGCTAGTCCCGGAACCACCAGGAAAGGGAAAAAAGAAATCCGTGTTGGAAGCTCGTAGGCGTAATCCCTCTTTTATGGGACAGGAATAGATTTTAGATTCAATGCAAACGAACTTGGCTAAACCAGACTCCTAGCTCTAGGAGGGGAGTGGGGGCGACAAAGATCAGGTACGCCCTGCCCTTGTAGGGCTCACAGTCAAGGGGGGGATGGGTCCTACAGGGACAGAAAGGACAGGCCTTGGGTCATATGAGGGTCAATGCAAGCAGAGGGCTAAGCACTGTGATTTCCTATCAGTGAGGTGGCATGTGATTAGGTGGAGGTCAGCTTGGCCTTGGTAAGCAAGTGCTCTAAGGAAGGGAGACCCAGACAGAGCTATAGTGCTATAACTGCAGTAAGCCCAGGCTCTCCCGGAAGTGCTGTGATGGAGGTTGGCACAGGAGTGTTAGCAGGGCCAGGCAAGCAGTACAAAGACCAGAGTGTGGGACTCAGGCAAAAGGTGTCAGATGATAGAGCAGGTAGCTTGGTCCACACCTGTCTTGAGCGTGACAGTTGCCAGCATCCTGGAGGCGGTGCCCTGCCTGATTGGGGAGGGGGATAGTTCAGAGAAGGCTTCCTGGAAGAGGTGACTTTTCATCGGGGCTGATGATAAGAGGCTGACATGCAGGGTCAGAAAAGGAGGGCCTTCCAGGTGTAGGGACAAAGAAATAAGGTGGGTTTTGGAAAGAGTGAGTCAAGGGGCTTGTCTGTCTCTGTCTCTGGAGAAAGAGAACAAGGAAGGCTTTCTTGACATAAGAGAAGCCATTTTGGCCTAAGCCATTTTGTGGTCTAAGGCTGGCCACAATGCTTGCCCTTGAACAAGTCTCAGTAATCACCGATTTCGAGGGAAGTCAGGGAATGCAGGAACAAAGGAAAAGCAGTCAGGAAACAATAGCTCAGTGATAAAACCGAGTCCTGGCTCCTCCTCTCGGGATGTACCTAACAATCTGACACAGTCTTTGCGCTCTGCAGGGACTAAGGCCCCCACCCGGGTGGAGGATGGAATGATGACGTTGACCCTCGTGACTTCAGTCAACTAAAGCTTGGACTCTGTCGACCTTGGCCCCGATCCTGTGCTGAGTTCTCCTCTGCTCAAGCCCCTTCACGCACGTACCCTGAGCTTAAAACTTCCCCGGTTGTGCTGCTCAGGGAGACACTGCTTTGGGAAAGATCCCCGGTGTTCTCCTTACTGGCTGCAAGTAATAAGTCCTTCCTTCTCCCGATCTCTGCCTTGGCTGTGTCTTTGGCCTGACAGCCACCAAGAGGCAAACCCCGTTTTTCAGGTAATATCTGAGCCTTGTGATGGAACAGAGTGGATGGCAGGGAAGTGGGCTGGATCCACTTCCACCAGAAACCAGACCCAGGGTCGGAGGTGAGGTGGAGGTGGGGGATGGGAACTGAACACTAGCCGGGCTGGGGTCCTGGTAGCCCCTTGGCTCGCCCCAGAAAGCCACAGGCTGCAGTGGAGGCTCCCTCAGGCAGAGGGAGAGTCCGGTCTGACCCCCTAAACCAGGCCTCCAGGACCCTACTTGTCTGAACACTCTGACACCAGTTCTCCTGGGGCCTCTGTCTCTGTCTCTCACACAGACTGGTTTCTCTACGCCTTTATCTCTTTCTGTCCCCTTCCCTCTGTCTCTCTCTCTCTCTGTCTCTGTCCATCTCTTGGGGGCCACATCAGAGGCCCAAGAGGGAGCAGGGGGAGCCCTGTGGAGACACCCTGCTGTCAGAAGGGGCTCCGGCCCTGCCCTTGTCACCGAGGTCACTGAGCAGCGGCTGACTTTGGTTCAGCTGTGGACATGGGAAGGGAACCTCACAGCCACACAAGCACTCACTCCCTTCCCAGGCCCTGTTCTAAACACTTATTAACTCATTTAACTCTCAAAATGTTAGGGGAACCACTGACCGAAACAGCCCGTCCTGGCCAGGCACCATAGTAACCACTTGCATGAGTTATGTTACAACGGGAGGTCCCGGTAAGGAAGGCGGAACTAACAAGCTACCACCAACCAGAAGAATTCGGGAAAGTTCAAAAGGAGAGGAGACTCCAGTCCATATGACCTACCAACCTCCCAGAATCCTCCTCGCTGGAATCCATCTTGGCTGAGCGATGCGAGCACCACCAGGAAGGACCCTGCATCAGAATGATTGGCCAGAGACAACCCAGAAACTAATCCCATAAAACCCGAGACTGTGAGCCCCGTGGCAGAGCAGTCCTCCTGGGTTCCCTTACCCTCCTGCTCTCCTCCCGGGCGCCCCTACCCTATAAAGTCTCTTGCTTGGTCAGCACGTGTGTCTCCTCGGACAGTTCATTTCTGAGTGTTAGACAGGAGCTTACTCTCGGGCCCTGGAAGGGGCCCCCTTCCTGCAACAAATGGCAACTCTGGCGGGATTTCTTCTTTGCTAGGACTGACATCCTGACCACTTGGGGTAGTCAGGGACCAGCTCACCTGCTGACGAACCAGACCCAGTGGCCGCTCCCGGGACCCTTTTGTCCCTGGTCTCCTCCTGATGCGCACGACTGGCCAGAGTGCCCCGAATGGGTAAGGAACAAGAGACTTTGTTGACCTCTTTCCTCTTCCCTTTCCCTTTCCTGTTTTCAACCCCTCCTATCCTACACCTCTTTCTTCTCAACTGGTCCTGGATGCAGGAGTCTGGTTGAACGGCCTCAGCCTGATCTGAGGGTCGGAGCCTGATCACCTCTGGTGGGCAGAGAGCTCAGATTCTGGTCTGGTATCTTGTATCTAGTTTCTGGTTTCTGGTGGGCTGAGTTCCTGTTCTCCCTTCTTGGAAGCCCAGGGAAAAGTCCCATAACACCTGGGCATCCACAGGTGGCAGGAGACTTCCATAAGGCCACCCATTTTGTCCCTCTCCCTTCCCCACTTCTTTCAACCTGGCCTCCTTTCCTCCCTTTGAAATCTTTGAAGACCTGAGATATTTCTATTTACTCTGTCAGTACTCAGATCTGAAGTTCTGTGTTTCTGTAGGAGGTTTTCTGAGAGACTACAATCTTGTATTTAAGGAAGCGTCTGATTAGGACAGCCTTGCCTGTTTGTGTTTTATACTTTGTGTTCTGTGTTGTGATTTGTGATGGCCATTCTGCCTTGTGAAATTCTGCTTCTGTTCCACTGCAGAGCCCTCTTGGGTGAATTCTGTCTGACTGCAAAGATTTTCGTTATGAGCCTATGACTAAGAAAGAGATGATATTTTATCATAACATTGTGTGGCCACCATATTGTTTAGACTCCAGAGAAAATTGGTTTAGGTAAAACTCTTGAAAATTCCCAAACTGGTTCTTTTTGCATACACAGAGGCAAGCTTGATAAAAACATCTTTGCAGGGCTTCCCTGGTGGCGCAGTGGTTGAGAGTCCGCTTGCCGATGCGGGGGACACGGGTTCATGCCCCGGTCCGGGAAGATCCCACATGCCGCGGAGCGGCTGGGCCCGTGAGCCATGGCCACTGAGCCTGCGCGTCTGGAGCCTGTGCTCTGCAACGGGAGAGGCCACAACAGTGAGAGGCCCGCGTACCGCAAAAAAAAAAACAAAAAACAAACAAAAAAAACATCTTTTCAGAATTCTGACCCTGAGGAACAAGTCCTACTAGGATAACTTAATTTTCTCTCTCTGTACCTTGACACCAGGTCTCTCAGGAACACTTATCTTATCTAGACCATCTCTGAGATGAGGAAAAAAATGGGGAAGAAGCCTTTTAACATTTTACTTATTCCAACAGTTATTTATAAAGTAGTGAGTTTTTTTTTTTTTTTTTTTTTTTTGCGGTACGTGGGCCTCTCACTGCTGTGGCTTCTCCCGTTGCGGAGCACAGGCTCCGGACGCGCAGGCTCAGCGGCCATGGCTCACGGGCCTAGCCGCTCCGCGGCAGGTGGGATCTTCCCGGACCGGGGCATGAACCCGCGTCCCCTGCGTCGGCAGGCGGACTCTCAACCACTGTGCCACCAGGGAAGCCCTAAACTAGTGAGTTTTATATTGTAATATCTGATTCATGACTAAGTTTAGAAAATGGAACTATGAGATCTCTTGTAGTGTCTGTCTATGTGTTTATGTGTGCATTTTCTTTGTCTTTACCTTTAACGGTATTATCAAAATTAATTTGTCAATGAGCTCTACTTAATTGGCTCAAAGAAAATTAGGTGCTTATATAAATTCAGAAAAATACAGAAGGTAACTGGCCGGAATTAATTTCAGGTTCACGGGAACTGGGAAATATTCGGTATTAAATTAATATCTGGTGTTAATGTATAAGCTTGTTGATCTAATTAATATAGACATGTCTTCAGAGTCATCAACATTAAGTGTAATACCCTATTGTACCTAGGTTTAATAAAAGTTAAATAAGATCTTATTATATCGGTTGCAGATTTGTCAGGAAGAAAAATAACTTGGTGAAATTTTATAAGTGAATTAAATGCAAATGAGGGAAGAGCTTTTAGGTAAACTCTATAGGAAGAATTATGTTTAAGAATGTCTATCTAAAAATAGTCTCTCCAGATTTTGGTAACTTGAAATTCTAGTGTTGTGACCTTTTAAGTGATCTGTTCTGTATTTGTCTTTGAAATCTCTTATTGTTACTTTAACTGAGTAACTCTTGTTTCACAGTGATCTATGATCCTATCTGACTGAGTATTCTAAATCCTTTTGATTTTTTTTTGACAACACTTCCAAAATTAAATTCTAATGAAGTACTTTTGACCTCTAGCTAACTTTGGGATGCTTCAAAGGGCTCCTGAAACATCCCAAAGAGGATATTAAACTAATTAAGTTCATCTGGTATGTTAAATTACATGGGAAGTATTGTCAAATGAGTAATAAATCCTCTAAGGTTATATTGTTTGGTAAACGTTACTAATATAGATATTCTAGAAATTATGTGGAGTTCCTAAATATGTTCTGATATGTCCTGGTAAAATGTTGTCAATCATAATTCTAGTTGTTATCTGCAAGTGTTGTATGTCACAGCAGTAACCAAGTTTCTCTGTTGATTGAATTGTAATCAGGTTTTTTTTTTTTCTCTGCCTTCTCAATTCTTTTTGTCATTCGTAGACACTTACGGTTTCACTCTAATGCCTTAGCAAAAATGCCTCATCTTCAAGATTTATAGAAAGGACTTTTGGATAAATACAAGTTTCTGACTTTCAGACCATAATGCTGAACTGGGTAAGAAATTGAAGAATGCAAATGGGAAACCTGATGGCTTTATGAAACTGTTAACAAAAAGGATTATCTACATAGGACTGAGTGAACTGGTGAATATGGTTATAATTTTTATGGTTTCTATCTGAAAAATTACTGGTTTGAATCTGTGTTTTCCAGGTATAAGGAAAACCTTCCCCTCAAACTCATTATGACTTACAGTAATTTGGTAAATTGTACCTTTGTAAGCAGAATTGAAACATTTATCTTTTCTGTCTATCTGTTCCCTCCAGAGATTGGAAACTCTTAGGTTCCCAGCAGCTTTAACAGATAAATTAGGAAGGCTACCTCACTAACACGTACAGAAATCTTAAGGTATTTTGGGGACCTTGAAAAGGGAGAAATTCACCTAGATCTGTCAGGCGAAATCTGTGACGAGACCTTGGCATGACTTTCCTAGCCCTGAGAGGTCTTTTAAAAGTCTGAGACTTCTTATAAAAGTTTCAGCAAAGCAAAAAAAAAAAAAAAGGCCTATATGATCAATCATAGTTTATATAAATCACCAGATCAAGTTTATTGAGACCAGACTTATTTTGCAAAAAATTAGTCTTAATTTGGTTATATTTGATAAAAATGAGGGTAATTTTAGAGAGAAAAAAAGATTATGTTTCAGCGAACATTAAATTCCAGTTTTGTTAATGGAGGTCTGTATTTACTAAGACTCACCTTAAAACAATGCTCCAACAGAGGAGAAACTACACTCCTACCAGAACAAGAAGAAGACAACATCAGAAGTGGACAGCTAGCCCAAGATCCTCGACCTGACTCCTATTATAATGTTTTCTTGACTTCTTGGACCTTTGCATATGAATCACGTGTATTTCTACCATGGGCACCGTCTCATGCTAGTCTTAAAAATCAGTCCAGTTGTTGGGTTTGTGGCCAGTTACCTGTGTCTAGCACTTCTGGGTTACCTTGGTGGATCTCTCCACTCCAAGGGTCTAACTGGTTGGCTCTTAGGAATTTATTTTAAAAGAAAAACTTTTAGTCCTGTTCAAGCCACTGATATTGATATTACTAGATGGAATCCCCTCACCTGGCCAATTAATAACGCCTGCTCTGACCCTGGCCATAAATATGCATTTTCCTCTATTACTCAAGCTCAATCAAAGGAACAAGCAACATTTCAGCCAAGGAATAAAATCTCCCACAATTATGGGCTGGATTTACGTAGTTAACACCAGGCTATGGTAATTTAAGGTTAAAGGCTCCTCTGTGCTGGGAACAATTAAATCATACTAAGGATAATCAGTCTAGTAACACTAGGAAACTGGGCTGGGTGCCTTATGGACAGTGCCGATATATGATTTCCCTTAAAGATAAGGATTGGTTCAGAACAGGCTAAGTCAGATGACCTGGGATATACTGGACGGCACCTAATGGAAGTTCTTGAGTGTTTACTTATGACCTCACTAATACTGCTAGCTATATTATTCTATTTTTTTTTTGTGTGTTACGCGGGCCTCTTATTGTTGTGGCCTCTCCCGTTGCAGAGAACAGGCTCCGGACGCGCAGGCTCAGTGGCCGTGGCTCATGGGCCCGGCTGCTCCGCGGCATGTGGGATCTTCCCGGACCAGGGCACGAATCCGTGTCCCCTGCAGCAGCAGGCGGACTCTCAACCACTGCGCCACCAGGGAAACCCTATATTATTTTTATATTGCCTGTTTTACAGAATTGTTGTTTGTTTCATTACCAAATGTATGACAGAGTCTCTGATAAAATGATGATATAGTCCCCTATGAAATCAATGATTGTAATAGTGTAACACTAGATGTGAGAAGAAGCAACAAGAGGGAATATTTTCCTTGCCTCTGCAAGGATTAGGTCAATGGCCATTGCAGCCACTGACCTTCAACACACTCTGAAAGGAGTTCAGGGTGGAGATCAGGAATGAGGTGCTCTGTGCTCTGGAAAAACTAGCAGAACAGGCCTTCAGATAGTTAGACACTTTCAGGAAAAGATTTTATGAGCCCCAAATCTTGCATCTTCTCATATCTAGAAAAGCACTAAAATCATTAATGGTGACATCTGCTTTGCCCATTAAGGAGAGAAATGCAATTGAAAGTCAAAATGGAGTATCTGTGGTTCAGACATCCAAAGTAATACTAGGTGGCATTATGGACATGATTTCAGACAAGTCCTTGTATTGCTAAGAACTTGAGTTTTCTGTGCTGTGTCAGACTTAGGAGGCCACCAGCCATTCTCGAAACAATGTCTGCTGCTGGCAGCTGTTAGCTGCAACCTTATGGTTTCAAGGTATCCTCTTGTAACTATTAAATTTTTAGAAAATGAAATTGCTTTAGATCAGATATTAGTAGAAAAAGATGTATAGTGGCCAATAGCTCCTGTTATGTATATGTTGATACCACATTGGGAGTAAAAACCGACAGATAAAAGTAAACAACTTTTGGCTACAAGTCTCCCCAGGGTGCGAGGTCCAGACTGGGTTTCAGGCTTACTCTTCTGAATTCCTCAGGAGATGAGATTTATTTTGTCTATTAAAATTCCTGTTGTCACTCCTCCAGCTACTTCTAACTGGGTCTGTTACACCAAAATGGAGGACCAAGGGATTGAGATTTTAATCATACAAGACATAGATACAGGACTTTGAACTCAGAAATATTTCCAATTCAGTGTCTATTCCCCAAATTGAGGCAGGACTATGCCTGTTATAGCAGGAAGTGGCCAGAGCTGTCGTTGCTCAGTTCCCTGAATTGAAACTGAGCAGGACTCTCTGGGGCTCTGGAATACAAATCCTTTCTGTGTCCCCTGTTTCTTGTTTGTAGGATTAGGCTTTATTCAACCTCCTTGACTTTCCCTGAGTTCCAAAGGGCAGATTCAAACAGTTGCTAATCAGGGAAGGGACGGGATGCAGAAATAGGGGAGGAGCAGTCAAATGGTAGTGCAGCCTTGGGACAGGGTCCTGGTTTTTCCTCAAGGAGTAAGCATAACAATATCTTTGAGTTCTTCTGCAGAACTGGGGTCCCCACCCAGGTGGAGGATGGTAATTTCAGGCTGAGTGCAAGATTCCTGGAGCACCACCCTGTTACCTCACCACCAACCAATCAGAAGAAAGTCACACAGCCTGCAGCCCTCACCCCAAATGTTGCCTTCCTTTTCTGGGCCTGGCGATGACCATCCTGTTAAGCTTCCTATTTGCCCCCTGTCTGTTTCAACTGCTTACAAGGTTCATCTCTGACAGGGTCTGACAGTTTCAGGCTAAATTGTTGTTACTATGATGGTGAATGCTGGTTTTGGGCACCGAATACCTCGATTTAGATCAGGTGGAGAGAAACTTCTACTCTACTAGGCAGGAATATGCCCACTCTCAGCAGGAAGTAGTTACAGAAGAAAGAGACCTCTGCCCCAATTCCCAAGAAGTATCTTGAGTATGAAGTCTCTCAGGGGGGAGTTGTTAGGGGAACCACTGACCGAAACCTCCTGCCCTGGCCAGGCACCATAGTAACCACTTGCATGAGTTATCTTACCACAGGAGGTCCTGGTAAGGAAAGCAGAACTAACAAGTAACCACCAACTGGAATAATTTGGGGAAGGTCAAAAGGAGAGAGGAGATGCCAGTCCATATGTCCTACCAACCTCCCAGAGTCCTTCTCGCTGGAATCCGTCTTGGCTGCGTGATGTGTGTGCCACCAGGAAGGGCCCTGAGTCAGAGTGATTGGCCAGAGAAAACCTGGAAACTAAGCCTATTACCATAAAACCTGAGACTGTGAGCCACGTGGCAGAGTTCTCCTGGGTCCCCTTGACCTGCTGCTCTCTGCCCAGGCTCCTTTCCCGATAAAGTCTCTTGCTTTGTCAGCACTTGTCTCCTCAGACAATGTATTTCTGAGTGTTAGACAAGAGCCCACTCTCAGACCCTGGAAGGGGTCCCCCTTCCTACAACAAAAACAGTAGTGCTGCTGGAAAGATGAGCTGAGAGGCTCGAAGAAAAGTGCTTCCTTAGGGCAGAGCCTGGAACCCAGTAAGGGAGCTCTTAGTATTGAGATTTCTATTAAGATTGTTGCAGTTGTTATTACTGATATTGTGTGGCTATAACTGGATAAAGGAGAAACTGAGTGGTTTTACGAGTTGGGGGACGTTAAGAGAACCGTCCTTTAGGAGTTCTGCCTGCCCTTAGAAATGGGGTCTGGCTGTGGCAGGCAGGTGGGGGTGGAAAATTGGGGGGATCCCCTGGGAGGTGGAGGTCCCTGTATTAGGCCCCTGGGAGCTTCTGAGATCACAAATGGGGAGTCTTAGTTTGGGGGACTCAGAGTTTCAGCCTTATATCCCCTCAAATGGCCATCCTCAGAGACAGACTCTTAGGGGCAGCCCCCATCCCATTCCCTTTTGGTCATGAGGGTGAGGAAAGCCTCCCTAGCAGCCCAGGGCAGGGCTAGGAAGATGCCTACACCTGGCTGCATGTGGGGGCTTGTGCAGTTTTAGATCTGTGCTCAGTATTTCTCGCCATCTCCCTCATTCTATTTAGTAACTCAGGACTGTGGGACAGACAGACCCAGTCAGCCAGCAGGCCAGTGGGTCAGTCAGCTAATTGTATTATACACTGCCTGAGTGTGGACACAGTTCTGGGTGCTTTGGACATAGCAGGGAGCAAACAGATTGCCCCCTGCCCTTCTGGGTCTTACATTCTTCTGGGGAGATAGAGAGAGAACCAGAAATGGACAAAGAAATATAAAAACACAGTGCTCAATTGTCTCAGTCGTGAGGACAGAGACCAAAAATACAGGACAAATATGGGATGCTGGAACTGTACCATCAGAGCACCATGAGGGTTTAAGTGGTTTTAGCCCTCTGGGAACTGGATAGCCTCCGTCAACACCCCACCAACACCCCCCCCCCCCGCAAACAGACACACATCTGCCTTGTGTAAATCTCCCTCGTTCGACTTTCACATTTCCCAAGTTTGACTTCAGAACACAATCCTGGGGGCTAATTATGTAAGAAAGGAGAGGTTGCCTGAAGTACAGGACAGGAAGAGCCCTACCATCTCTGA
Organism: Lagenorhynchus albirostris; assembly: GCF_949774975.1. Classification (NCBI taxonomy): domain Eukaryota; kingdom Metazoa; phylum Chordata; class Mammalia; order Artiodactyla; family Delphinidae; genus Lagenorhynchus; species Lagenorhynchus albirostris. The sequence goes on from NC_083109.1 coordinate 25,756,824, forward strand.
GGGCTCACTACCCGCCAGCCTGCAAGTTCGCTGCTATTCTCCCCCTTCCCTCATTGTACACATGAGGAAATGAGGTACACAAAGGTGGGGAGACTGGCTCCAGGTCACACAGCTACCGGGACAAGATGTCAGGATTTGAACTCTGGTCCATCTGACTCCAAAGCTTGTGCTCTTAATCTTTCAGCCATCATCTCCCAAACGCCTGTTGTCTGTGTACCGCCTTCCCTTACCTGCCACGTCTGCATTTACATTTTGCAATATGTGCCAACTCCTAAGATTACTGTTTACTCAACACGCATTTTGGTAAATGGATCATGTTTGAAACGTAAATACATTTGATTTTCTACTTCTAACAGGAAGTTGTATAACACCAGCAAAATGAAAGAGCAACATCGCTTCCCAGAAATAGGAGGTGACAACGGGATTATAGTGATGAAAATAATGGCTATAATTAAGCTTACCGAGTTCTTATGCACCCTTGTTGGTATTAACCCATTTAACCCCACGCCGATGCCTGGAGCTTGCTTGCAGTTGGGCTTCCAGCTTGGAGGAAGCCAAGGTGCATCCGTCTCTTGTCAGCTGGCATCTGGGTTCTTCCAACACCACCTGCCTCCTCCATGACACCCATGTTCAACCCAACGAGATCAAAGCCATGTGCCATGAGAAAGTGGGTGCCACGTCTGCCCTGGCTCCCAAGATCGGCTCCCTGGGTCTCCCTCCAATAAAAGGTTGGTGATGACCTTTGCAAGGCAACTGGGGACCGGAAGGGTCTGAGGATGACAGCGGAACTGACCATTCAGAACACACAGGCCTGAACATCACAGCCCTCAAGGAACCATGAAGAGACAGAAAGAAGCAGAAAAACATTAAGCACCATGGGAATATCACTTTTGATAAGACTGTCAACATTGTCTGACAGATGTGGCACTGGTTTTTAGCCAGAGAACTCTCTAGAACCATTAAAGTGATCCTGGGGGCTGCCCAGTCTGTGGGCTGCAATGGAAAAACTTTCAATATACAATGAAAAGCACAGATCTTAAGTGTCCATTTGCTGAGATTGGACAAATACATACACCTGTGTAACCCAAACCCCTCAAAAATTTCCCTTATGCCCCTTTCCAGCCAATTCCTAGCCCTGTGCCCCCATCGGGGGTGGTTTCTGATTTTTTTTCCACCATAAATTGGTTTTGTCTGTTCTTGGTCTTCATGTAAATGGAACATGCAATAGGTACCCTGCTGCATCTGGCTTCTTTCACTCAGCACGCAATGATTTAATTTACTTATTCATTTACGTGCGTATTGTCTGCTCCCCTCCCCCCACCACTGGAGTGGGAGCTCATGAAAACTGCAACTTGGTCCTGTCCACTGTGTTGCCCCAGCACATCGCCACACTTCATGGCACACAGTAGGGGCTCAGTCAGTGCTGGCTGAAAGTGGAACAATGGATGCCAGTGCCAGCACTCTTAAAAAAGGTTAAGAGGGCTTCCCTGGTGGCGCAGGGTTCGTGCCCCAGTCCGGGAAGATCCCACATGCTGCGGAGCGGCTGGGCCCGTGAGCCATGGCCGCTGAGCCTGCACGTCCGGAGCCTGTGCTCCTCAACGGGAGAGGCCACAACAGTGAGAGGCCTGCGTACGGCAAAAAAAAAAAAAAAGGTTAAGAAAATCGGGTATGAAAATGACACATAGAGACCCTTAAAGATTTGTGCATTTCATTCTATATAAATTTTACCTTAAACTTAAAAAACATAAACAACTACTGAACATTAGTTAATGAACGGTATCTCGCAGTGTTTAAAGATAAAATGAACTGCTATCTGCAATGTAGTTTGAAATGCATAAAAATATAAGGTGGATGGATGGAAGGATGGATAGATTGGCAGATATGAGATAGGGTAAGCATAGCAAACTGTTCATTGTAGAATCTTGGTGTAGGTATATGGGTGCTTACTATGTAATTATTTCAAATTTCCTGTATGTATGAATACGTTTATAGTAAAATGTTGGGGGAAGTCATACACGTATAGGATAAAAATTTCACAAGTACAAAAGGATATTGAGTGACGCACAGATGTACAACTTCCTCGTCCCAGCCCACTCTACTCCCTGGAGTTTTAATCACTGTAGACACTTCCTGACTGTCCTTCCAGAAAGCACTTATCCTTTACAACAGTCACAGAAGGATCAAACTGCATTGTATTCTGCACCTTGTTCCTCCATCCTTCATTAATGTGTCTTGGAGATTTTTCCCACATCAGCACATATAATTTTAGTGTTAGATTTCACAGGCTGTATCGTACCATAACTTCCCCCCTTGTCTCCAATAATGAACATCTTGTGCACATGAATTCATGCCCTTCTCAGTGCTGGATGGTACCTCGAGCTATTCCTCCTGCAGCTCTGATCATCTGCTATGAAAGGGAGCAGAAGAGCACACCTCAGCATTGTTCCACTTTCAGGCACAGGGACTGGGCTTGTCCCTGCTTGTATTAGTCCATCATCTGTGGCGGCTGTCCCCCATGGAGGTGGGGTGGCTCCTGTCAGCTGAAAGCAATTCTCTAGAGAAAGGGGAGCTGTGAGGCTTAGTGCCCAGTTATGGGGGTCTGGGCAGGGCAGTGCCAGTATCTGTAGTTCACCGCTTACACTGCTTGGGTCAACTTGCTTTTCATATTAAGTTCACCCTATACAGGCTCAGCTACTCTGGAATGCTGGGTGATCATTGTTATGGACTTGAATTGTGTCCCCACAAATTCATATGTTGAAGCTCTAACCCCTAATACCTCAGAATATAGCTGTATTTGGAGACAGGGCCTTCAAAAAGGTGATCAAGTTAAAGAGGCAAATAGGATGGGCCTTAATCCAACTGGCTGGTATCCTTAAAAGAAGAGGAGATTGTACCAGGAACGAGGGTGCATGGAGGGGCCACCATGTGAAGAGGCAGCAAGAGGGTGGCCACCTGCGAGCCAAGGAGAGAGCCTCAGAGAGAACCAGTCCTGCTGGCACGTTGGTCTTGGACGTCCAGCCTCCAGAACTGTGAAAAAATAAACACCTGTTGTTTAAGCCACCCAGTCTATAGTATTTTGTTATGGCTGCCCTAGCAAACTGATGCAGTCATAATTCATGGGAAATTTCCGAAACTAACTAGAGTCCCTGGCGTTGCAGTTGATCATGAGGCCTTAACCGATACTCAGAATACTGTCCATTTCAATTTCACTAATCCTCAGCCCTTCTGCTGGTCCAAGAGGCTGGATGATCACCTGAATGGATGGTACCATATCAGGCAGGCAGTGGTAGTCCCCGTTGGTGGCAGGTCATACATACTTTCAGTGGCAGTTACTAAATCTGCTTTGGCATACCCTATCTCTAAATCTTGTTTCTTGGGACTTCCCTGGTGGTCCAGTGGTAAAGAATCTGCCTTCAAATGCAGGGGACGAGGGTTTGATCCCTGGTCGGGGAACTAAAATCCCACATGCCGCGGAGCAACTAAGCCTGCGCACCACAACTACTGAGCCTGCGCAGAGAGCCTGCGAGCTGCAAACTACAGAGCCCGTGTGCTCTGGAGTCCATGTGCCACAACTAGAGAAGGAAAACCTGCAGGCCACAATGAAGTGCCTGTGCCACAACGAAAGATCCCGCGTGCCGCAACCAAGGTCCTGCGTGCTGCAACGAAGGTCCTCCGTGCCACAACGAAAGATCCCGCGTGCCTCAACGAAGGTCCTGCGTGCCTCAACAAAGGTCCTGCGTGCCGCAACCAAGACCCGATGCAGCCAAAATAATAATAATAAAGAAAATAAATAAATATTAAAAAAATTCGTATTTCTTCCAGGTCCCTGCTTAAACTATTAAGCCATTTGCCTCAGCCCACGAGACTATAAATATCTGGCCATTTCTTTCTTTTCTCAAAGTGGATGACCAGGTGTGCTGCCTGAAGCTTTGCCTGCTGGGAGGATTCCCTCTCATTCCCGTCTTTCAGTGTCACCCCTGAACAGCATCCGTTTTCAGCTAACACCAACCCCTTCATGGACCAAGCTCAGGGTTTTTTCTCCTCCATCAGCTGGTCACATGACCATAGGTGTGACCCAAGGGAGAAGTGTAGGGGAACACTAGTAGGTGACATAGGTGACAAGGGAGGTGGGTGTCTGGGCCACCTATTCATGCAGCTTACTTATGCTGGACCTTGAGCCAAGCTAGATGTACTACTTCCACCTGATGATGGATATGCTCTTGGTCCTGCCTGACCTTACAACTTGGTGGATAACAGTGCCTAGGGCATGATGGGAAGTTCTGGCCTCATGGTCACTTGATGGCCCAGTAACAGGTCAGGAGCTGTTTTTTCTAGCGGTGTACAGTTCTCTGCTGAGGTATGACCTTGCTCCAGAGCTCTAGGGGTCTTCTCTGTGACTCCCTTATTGGGGTTTGTTAAACACTCTACGTGGCATCATAGATACTTCTAGTACCGTGGGGTCTGCCTGATCATGTGGCTCAAGCAACAGTGTTGCTTGAACTGCTGCCTGGAGCTGCTGCAGAGCCCTTGATTGCTCTGGGCTCCACTCAAAACTAGCACAGAATAAATGCTCAATAAATTTTCCCCTCTCTGGGGGAATGGAGTACAGGGCAGGAGTTATAAATACAAATGCCAGTTAGGGTAAAGTTGCCAGAAAAAAATATAGGAAGACCAGTTAAATTTGGATTTCAGATAAAAGATGAATAACTTTAAGTTTGTTTCATGCAATATTTGGGACATACTTACACAAAAAATATTCATTGTTTATCTGAAATTCAACCTCAGCTAGGTGTCCTGTATTTTTATTGGTAGATCAGGCAACTCTACTTTTGGGGCCAAGCATTTAATAGCGTAAGACAATTTGGTATGATGGAGGTGTGGGAATAGGTGACTGCATTTACAATCAGTCCACAATTGGAGAATAATCAGCACTTAAAGTAATTTAAAGTATAAAGGAAAAATAGTGTGCCAGATTTGGCTGGAGGATGGTGAGTTTGCAGCCCCTGGCAAAGAGCTTGGGCTCTAGAGTTGGACTTCTGGGATTTGAATCCTGAATCCGCTGTTCACAGGCTGTATGACCTTGAGTCTTAGAGTCCTTATCTCTGTGAGGATTAAATAAGATCCTGCATTTAAAGGGTTTAGCAAGGTGTTAGGCTGCCAAATAAATATTAATCTTCAAGATGACTGCTGTGTTGCCATGCAGCAGCTCTCTGTAGTGGTCACAAGGCTATGCGAGAGTGCTGGTGCAAGGCTAGGGCCCTGAAGGCTTACGTGGCTTCATGGTATCCAGCGGCCAGGCTGGCTAGGCATCAGAGGACGGGTCCCCTATTAGAGGACAGGCCCCCAGGGTCTCCAGATTCCAGTCATTCACATATCACCTCCACGATTTCTGCCCCAAACCAGCCACCATTACTTTTACTTACTTAATATTCTCCTTTCAATTGTCTCCCTATTTTTAAAGAAAATCTATTGTAATAGGAAACTTCACAATTTTCAGTTAGAAGCCCCAGCATCAACTTTCAGAAATAGAAGATAACCACAAAGTAGATACAAGCGAAAAAGAAAAATGTTATGTTTTATGGGATAATGTGGTGAGAACAATTGGAGGATCTCTCTCTCTCAAGAGGGATTGTAGCAGCATCACCCAAAGTAGTAAAGACAGACTAGTTCCCAACTGAGACTTTCTTCTTCCTGTGGTCAGAGGAAGGGAAAAAGAATAAATAAGAGAACAAAAATGTTTCTCCTTTGGGATTTCATGCTCTGTCTCAAGTCATCTCACATACCTGGGGAAGTACCATCACCGCTGGCAAAGACACTGACAAAGGGCAGAAATGTTGAAACTGTGCCCTTTATCTCCACTTCAATCAGAGTATTTCTACTTTTGTTTGATTTGAATGTGGTGGGAAGGAAAAACTGCTATTAAACAAACAGTTGAAACAACAATAATATAAAATCCAAACACTGGATTGCAGCGACTTCCACCTTCTAGGGAGGCTAAAGATTTTATCTAAGGAGAAAAGCCTTGTTTGCTTAGGAAAATATGCTCCTGAGCCTTTGGTCATTGAGGGCAATGTCCATGGGGATATCTGGAATGGAGAGGGGGATAGTGGTTTTAAAACACGTCCAAATTCTTTGATGCTACCTTCAAGAGACAGGACTAATTCTTCTCCCCTTGGGTGTGGAGTGGATTTAGTGACTCACTTCTAGTGAAGAGAATATGGCAGAAAGTGATGACGTGTGACTTTTAAGACAAGGTGATAAAAGGTTCTGCAGCTTCCCTCTTTCCTTCTCTTGGATCACTTGCTTTGGGGGAGGCCAGCTGCCATGTTGAGAGGACATTCAAGCAGCCCAATGGAGAGGTCTGGGTGGCAAGGAACTGAGGCCTCCAGCCAAAAGCCACTTGCGTGAATCATCTTGGTAATAGATTCTCCAGCCCTGGTCAAGCCTTCGGAAGATGCAGCCCTGGAAAACATTTTAACTGAAACCACATGGGAGACCCTGAGCCAGAATCACCCAGCTCTTCCTATATTTGTGACCTACAGAAACTGTGATAGGTAGAATAAATGTTTATGGTTTTGAGCCACAAAGTTGTGGGGTAACTTGTTACACAGCAGTAGATAACTAATACAAGGGGAGAAGTATTTAGCTGCAGCATAAATAAAATGGTGCCCTTCCAGGGCAGAGAATTTTCTTCTGAAACAAGGACTCAAATGCTGAAAGTCTCCCATTTCACAGCTTAGAAGACTGAGTCCCAAAGAGGAGGATGCCATGCAGTGAGTTCTGCTCTGCTGCATCACAGTTAATGCTCAAGAGGGCTGTGGGATTGTGACTGGTCTTGGTTACTTTGCATTAAGTGTCACATGCAAGTAGGGGCAGGGTCTGGACCAGCACTCAGTCTCTGGCTCTGCTCCACTGCCTTATCAAGTGCCTGGGCTCTCAAAATCATCCCCCAGAGGAGCAGGAACTCTCCCCAGCATCCCTGCATCTTTGAACTTGGAGCCTTGGAGGTGGGGAGACACAGAAGCAGGTTCCAGTTTGTCTTTGATCTTCCCCCACTCCACATCCATCTTCCCTTCCTTTCTGCCTGCCCTGCTGACTTCAGGCTCCAGCATCAGATGCAAAGACAACAACTTAACAGAGCCCATTCAACTTGCTCCCACAGTTCCATGAGTTGCAGGGATAAGGGAGCCCTACAATATATCCCTTATTATACACATTACTCCTAGTGGTTCTATGCTGATCGAACCCTGACTGACCTTGATGCTGGTTCTCTCTTGTGTGTCCAATTCCTAGATCCTGGTTGCTCAGCCCTGGAACCAATGATTCCTTCTAGAAAGATTTTGAAGCTAACTCAGGGCAGCAGCATTTCTTAAGCACTTACTACGTGCCAGGTCTTGTACACATTATTTTGTGTTCCCAATAGTGCTGAATGTAGTACTATTATGCCTCCCCCCCTTTTTTTTTCAATGATAAAATGAGGCTCAAATAATGTGCTTGAAATGCTATTCCAGGAAAGATTTGGCATGAATGATAATAATAGCTTGTTTCTTGAGCCTGACTCTTGTGTTTTATATGTATCACCTGACTTAATCCCCACAAAACCCCTCTCAGACGGGTTCTGTGATTATCCCCCCTTTTCAGATGAGGAGGCTGGGGCTCAGGGGAAGAGAACGGCTAGCCAGTGGAATGTGAAAGAAGTGAAGCATGCCGCTTTTTGGCGCAGCTTTTGATAATGTCCTGCCCATCTGCCAGCCCTCATTGCCCTGTCTTGGTGACAGAGGAGGTTGTGCACTCCAGACAGTATCACTCCAAAATGGCGTGTGGAGTGAATGTGTGAGTGAAAAATCAAACTTTATAGTGTTACTCCACTGAGGTTTCAGGGCTCCTTTGTTACTGTAGCACAGCCTTGCTCTGTCCTAACTAATACCATAAAAATTGAGATTCCAGTTTTTAAAAAGTGAGCAAATTCCGAGACGTTACCATTGAGTGTAATTAGTAAAAGAATGAAATGGAGAGTTGGGAATAGAAAAGAGAATACAAGCAGGTGGCAGAGAAACTGTTGAAGTTTTATGATGAAGATTTGAGAGAGAAGAAAGAGTCTGAGAGACAGTAGACCCAGGCCCTTGTGAGTTAGGTGGTGGGGGAGGACGGGGAGAGATAAAACAAGTCAAGTTGTCGAAGCTGGAAATTAATGATCAAACAGAGACATGAGGCATGGTGCAAGGGCAAGAACTCAAGCACATTCCCTCCTTTCCACTGGCTGACATTTAAGGCTGACATTGTGGCCCTGAATGGCTGGTCCTTGTGGATGACCCGCCTTCCCCCTTTCCTCCTGAGAACACCTCTGCTAGGCAGGACCCTGAGCTGGATGGAGCCAGCTTCTGCCCCCTTGTGGTCCAGAGTGTTCACGGTTGTGGTGAGACCTGCAGTCTTCACTCCCCTGGAGCATCAACTCCAGCTCATTGAAAATCTTTGATATTTGCCATGCGTGTCCTATGGGGTCTTTAGCGGCCTCTGTAGAATTACAAGAGGAAATGCCACTGGACAAGGCTGGCTCACAGGGCCTGGGACGAAGGGCGAGGACTGTGAGTGAATTTATCCAGAGACAAGATAGAGCCTACTAGAGCCAGACACCTCCACACTTACAGGTGTGGGTCCTTGGGCAAGTGACCCCATCTCTCTGTGTCTCAGGCTTTGCATCTGTGAAATGGGGCAGTAACAATGCAAGCCTCGAGGGTTATTGGGAGGATTGATTAATTACTTTAATGAACCTACAAAGAATGCTTAGAGCAGAGGCCGGCCCACAGTCAGGCTCGATGAGTCTGCTCTTGTTACTCTTCCTGCCTCTCCTTGCAATGCCTGTGGGAGCTGTGGGCTGGTGTTGGGGGGCAGAGTGGGGTGTGGGATGCGGAGGTTGATGGGGAATGAGTCACAGCTTCTCTGATGTTCCTCCTGTGGGCCTGGCTGCCTGGCTCCTGCCCCAGCGCCACCTCACCCAGCTGGGTGACTTTAGGGATTTTACTCAACCTCTCTGTGCCTCTGCAAAGGGAGGCCAATAATAACGGTACGTAGCTCAGAGGGCTGTGTGGAGGATTAAATAAGCGATTACAAGCAAAGCTGCAATCACATGAGAGACTATGAACCAGAACTTCCCCCTGAGCCTTCCTGAATTTCTGGCCCACAGAAACCAGGGAACATCACTGGGTATTGTTGTTTAAGCTCCTGAATTTGGGGGTGAAATGTTGTACAGCAACAGTAACTAGAACATGAACATGAGAGGACCCCTCTGGCTATTTTGTGACTCAGAGCAGGGGCAAGGCTGAATGTGTGCCATTGTCCATCCCAAGTGAATGCAAACTGCTTCTGGACTCATTATCTGACGAGTATCGAAAAGAACACATTTTCCAGATAAATAGCTACATACCAAGTACCAGAGGCTGCATTCAACTGTTCTATTAAAGATACTGCAACCATGAGAGCACCTGGTTAAATTTCTGGTAGTCCACCATCATGTGTCATAAGCCATTTGGTTTTGCAGATTGGAGAGTTGAAATAGATGGGGTAAGCATACTCCACACTGTCCTTCCTATTGAATGAAATGAACCCCTTGGACATAGTGAATGAAGTGGCTCTCTGAGAATTCTGAAACATAAATGGTGGATTGGGGAAGGAAGTCATAACTTAAAAGAATGAATGATCCATAGTTGAGTTTCCTGGGTTTTTATCCCACTTATATCTTTCAGCCTGGACCCAAAGACAGTCTGAATCATGGAACTATGTACGGGTGTGAGCAGAAAGAGCTCCAAGGGAAGTCCTCTCTTTCTGATCCAAGGACTAGAAGAGGGGCCCTTATGCGAGAAAGACAATGGAGGAAATCCCTTGTTTAAAAACACAGCCCAGTCATACAGAGTGAAGTAAGTCAGAAAGAGAAAGACAAATACCCTATGCTAACACATATATATGGAATTTAAGGGGAAAAAAATGTCATGAAGAACCTAGGGGTAAGACAGGAATAAAGACACAGACCTACTAGAGAATGGACTTGAGGATATGGGGAGGGGGAAGGGTAAGTTATGACAAAGCTGGAGAGAGGCATGGACATATATACACTACCAAACGCAAGGTAGATAGCTAGTGGGAAGCAGCCGCATAGCACAGGGAGATCAGCTCGGTGCTTTGTGACCACCTAGAGGGGTGGGATAGGGAGGGTGGGAGGGAGGGAGACGCAAGAGGGAAGAGATATGGGAACATATGTATATGTATAACTGATTTACTTTGTTATAAAGCAGAATCTAACACACCATTGTAAAGCAATTATACTCCAATAAAGATGTAAAAAAACAAAAACATAGCCCACAGATGGTAGGATGGAAACTGAATTTAACTGGGTTAGATTCTAATTGGGTCAATTGCATGCTAAAATGCACCCCCCCAATATTCTCCACAGGATTTAAATAGGACACAGAGTCTCATAACATAGTATTAAAAAGTATGCAACCCCAAATTATTTGAAATACAATTAACTAGGAAAGTCTGACAAATTGTCAAGTGAACAGACAACTCATAGACTTCAACTCTGAGATGATCCAGACATTAAAATGAACAAACAATGGCATTAAAGCAGATATTATAAACATGGTCCAAGAATTAAGGATGAACACTTTAGAAACGAATGGAAAGATAAAGGTCTCAAAAGAGAAATGGAATCTACAAAAAAGAACCAAGTGGAAATCTTAGAGTGTAAAAATAAAAGTAACTGAAATAAAAAATTCAGCGGGTAGGCTCAGCAACACAGTGGAGATGAAAGAGGAAATAGTCAATTAACTTGAAGGTAAATCAATAGAAGTTATCCACTCTGAATAAGAGGAAGGAAAAAAGGGTGAAAGAAATGAAGAGAGCCTCAGTGACCAGAGGGACTATAACAAAAAGGCTTCATTCATGTCATCAGAGTCCCAGAATGAGAGGAGAAAAGGAGTGGTTGCAGAAAATAAATTTGAAGAAATAATGGCCAACAACTTCCAAAGAAGTCTCGCTTTCAGGATGGCAGTATGGGGGACACTGGGGGCCCATCCTCTAGCGAAACGAAACTAACTGGTGAATACTATGGCAAACTCAGACTTCTAACTTCAGCTCTCACACGTACAGAGCTTGGAAGTTGTCACTCCCATCCTCACAACAAGAAAAGGGCTCAAGGCTTAGATCCATCAGAGAATTGAGGTCATAGGGCAAACAGCCATCCTGAAATCTGGAGAGAGATAAACACATAGAATTATAGTCAAGGTCATCTTACCGGAAGCAGAGGCTGCTGGAGCCGGTGACTGGCAGGAACATTTAAAAGGTAATTATGACAAGTTCCTGAAGACTTGAATGTGGACTAGCTTGAGAGTTAAAGACTCCTGGGGACCCAGTCTTAAGGCCTGTCTACCATTTTGACAAATGTCCTTGGGGAAAAGATGATTCATACTGACTGGCAGAACTCTAACTCACGTCAAGTAAAGACAGCCTTGAGAATGGGGTCCTCCAGGGAACTAACAGACCGCTCAAACAATGACACTTCTCCGGGAATGAGGCTTCGAAGTTGTTCCAATCAATCCCCTTCTGCCGACCTTCTGTGGCTGCCAGGCTAATGGTTTTCACCAAGATTATGGGCTTTTGGTTTTCAAGTCTACTGTGGAGCTGGAAAGTGGGAGATGCGTACGCTAAAGTGTCACAAAGCTGGCTGTTCTGACCAAGGTTCAGCCATTTTTTATTGAATAAACACCCCCCCAACCCCGGCCCCGGATTGCTGCAAGCCTTTGGTTAATTTCCAGAGTTCTGAAAAAATTGGTTCGGACAATTTTTGCTGGTTTTCTGATTGCTTTTATGTAGGAGAGAATTTTTGGAGGTCTTTAATCTGCCGTTGCCACTGACATCCTTCTGACGAGCTTTGAAAATGTGAAAATGTCCTATTATAAGTCATAAATGTGTTCTGATTAACCAGGTCACTTGTATGCAGGGGAATCTTAGACCAGTTAATTAGGAATTGAAATTGTTAGGGGAGGGAAGGACCCATCAGTGGGCTATAAGAAGAAGTCCAGGGAGCAGTAGGAAGAAAATAGTATCCAGAGATGGACGGTGGGTGTGTGTCCAGGCAGGAATGCAGTTTGGAGCCGTGGTCAGAGGGCAGCAGGACCAGTGTTGAGAGTCCCAGGTGTGTGTATGTGCCCGTCTTTATCCACCTTGATTCTTGGGGCCTCAGTCCTGGGGAACTCTCAGTCCTGACCTAATGCTTGCCCAGAGAGGAAATGAAGGTAGTTAATGCCTGGGTTCTCTGCAAGTCAGGTCCTAATTGCTGGTTTCCAGTCTGGAAGGTCCTTTCTGTATTTCAGGTCTTTCACAGTCATAACAATCATTCAGCTGCTTACAGAATTTAACTACTCATCCTGAGCTCAAAGATCTTCTACTTCTGTGAGTGTGGAAGATGTTTCCCCTCTTAAATCCTCACCAGAAGACGCATGCTGGTTTCCTACAATAAGCCTTCTTGCAGTTCTGAACCACGGGACTGTCGTCCCCTGACGCCATGTTGGTTGGTAGCAATGGCAAGTGGAGATAGTGGTGGGTCCGGACACGATGGCAGGTGTTTGGCAGGAGCTGAGAAACACCAGCCTGAATCTGTTCATTCTCACAGGGTCAGTGGGTTCTCTCGATGTCTATGATGTTTCCCTCCTTGATTTGCCTTTTTGTTACTCTGTGACCTTGTGCAAGTCATTCACGTACAACTCAAGGCCTCAGCTGTGGAGTGAAAGGGTGGGGCTGATCCTCTAAGGACCTCAAACAGTGAAAGCATATTTATTTTTTATTTGAGGGGACAGCGTCCCCCAGCCCGGGTAGCCCTTCTTCTTCTTTCTTGCATCCAATTTTTCATAAATCTAACCTGTATTCACAGTCTCAACTTCCTTACATCCCTTTCTCTTCTCAGTTCCTTAAAATCAGGTTTCTTCCTCTAAAAATATGACTCTCACCCAGGGCATCAATAACCTTTTTGTATGCAACTCCCATGACCCTTCTCTGTGCTTATCTTTCCCAAGCCTTTCAGCAATGAACATTCTGGAACAGTTTGTCCTTCCTCCTATACTTCCTCCTTGTCATCTTCATCATCCTCTTGCTGAGAGAGCAGAGAAGAGGCCAGTATGACTGGGTGCAAGTAGGCAAAAGAGAGGTGGTAGAGGACGTGTATCTATCAGCCTCCTGGATGTCTCCCTCGAGGTCCCACAAACACTTTCACATAGCAGGGCCACAGCTAAAGGCATAGTATTCCTGCTGAAATCAACTCGTCCTCCCATATTTCCAGTTACCTTTGGGATTCCCCACCTGAGACACGGATGGGAGCTCACCTGCTCCCTCACCTCCACCCTTCCAGGTCCACCTCCTGAACATCTCTCTAATCTGCCATTTTCACTTCTTGCGCGGTATCTTGTGTATCATCACTTTTGCCTGGAGTGTTACATCTACGCAACACCCTGTCCACCCATCCTAGGAACCCCAGAGCAGTCTCTCTGAAATCCACACCCATCTGAACATCTTCCCGTCCTGGCTAAGACCATTAAGATTTCCAATGTAAGGTCCAAACTCTGTTCTACAGCTCCAACCACTCAGGCCAGGGTACTTTCCCAACTATGAGCCCTCCAGCGATGGTGAAGAATGACAAGGCATCTTGTGCAGAGAAAGGACAGTTTTATTTGGTGACGAACATGGAATGTGACACATGCCTGGTGGGAAAGAAGGGGAAGCAGTTTCCTTGGAGAGGAGGCTGCTCTGTTTCCAAACATGCCCGTGTCATGGTCCAGGACACGGGCCAGCCTTCTGTGAGCCCTCAGGTGCTGGGCAGGGCGTGGATCGAGCAGCAGGAAATGGTTCTGTTGGGACAAGACCCCAGCTGGAATGGAGACTCGAAGTCCCTGAGTCTTGCTGGTATTGGCCCATCATCAACCCCCCTCCTCCAGAGGGTGGGGAGGAGGCTGAGACCCTAAGGCTGGGGTGATCTTGACCCTGAGGCCCGGGGTCAGGGGGCTCCTTGTGCATGTGCTTGAGTGAGTGTGTGTCTGTGTGTCCATTTGTGCGTGGCGCGTTTGCATGTGTGTGTACATGTGTGCGTGTGCTGACATGAGAGTGTGTGCCTCTGTGTGTCTGTCTGAGTGACCATGTGTGTGTCCGGGCATTTGTGTGTGTGTGTGTGTGCACGTATCCACGACCATGTGTGTTTCTCTTTGTAGCTGTGTTGCGGTGCCGCCTGTGTCTCTCCACCTCTGTCAGCATTTCTGTGGACTTCTCTGTGCATCTTGGTGTATGTCTATGTGGCTGTTTGTCTCTCTCTTTGGATGTCACTGTCCCAAGCCCCCTGCTGCCCCCACCAGGAGAAGAACAGCCAGCTCCCAAATCCTGCAGAGTGGGTTGCAATACTCACTCAGCTCAGCACAGGCCAGGTCCCTTCCTGGAAGGCTGAGACTTTGATTCCAGCCCATACATCAGTGCGTCTGGAAAATGAAGAAACAATAACCACAGACCAGAGTGAAGGAGCCCAGGGACCTCCACAGTCCTCTGGAGGCCTGGGACTAGGGAATGGGAACTCTGAGCTCCAACCACGCTCAGGCAGGGCTTGGAGGGGACCGTACCGCCTCCACCAACCAGCCCAGCTGTTCTCAGTGTCAGGGCTGATGTGGGGAGATATAGTCTATGCCTCAACAGGATCTGGATAATTCAAGGCAAGGAAGAAATCTGAAATGGGGAGAGTTGAGGCTGGAGGGACCTAGCTGTCCCACGTGTGCAGGGACAGAGCTCCCTGGGGGAAATCCCTGCTCCTGCAGTGGGGAGGGAGGGCTTGGAAGCAGGTACTTACCGACAGTGGAATGTACTAGAGTGGCGTCCAAGTGATCGAGAGCCTCAATGACCAGAGGGCAGACCTGACCCAGGGGCAGAGAGGAGAGTTAGGCAAAGTGGCACCTTAGGGAGAGCCTGGCAGCAACAGCATCCCCAGTATGCGTTCCCTGGGGAGATCGCCCATCATTTTTCTGTATCTGAGAGTGTCTGATTCGAAGCAGTCCCACAGATGAATGTTCACACACCCACACTGGGTGGAAGGAGGAACTGAAGACATGGGTGAGGTGCCCAGTCACGCAGTGAACTGTTGTTCGCTGTGTGATCTGGCACCTGTTTCTGAATAGGGTGGACTACCCTGGGAGGGGTGAGTTTCTGGTTATAGGAGGCATCGAAGCATAGGCTGGGTGGGCCTGGCCTGCAGCCATAGTGGGGGTGGCCTGGGAGCTTCTTGGGGCAGGAGCCCATCTGTTTCAGCTGTAGTGTGGACACACACAGGGCCTGGCCCAGAGCAGAAACCAATCAATACATTTTGAAGGATGAAAGGAAGAAACGTGGACAGATGGATCAATGGACAGATAGACTGATGGATGGAATTTACTTATTAAACTGAGAGGCTCAGAAAAGCTCACCCCAGGGGCTTCTTTTAGCCTGAGAAGCTCTAAGAGCCAAAGGTCAGGAGCCCCCTCTTGTACTCACTTACCTGGCCCTGCACCAGCCCAGGAAGGACATTATTCAAGATCCCAGTGATGTTGTCAATAAGGCTTTCACTGGGGAGGGCGCCCAACCTGAAAGAGAAAAGCCACGGGCAGTGCAGGGGCCTGAGGCTGGTACGGAGAAGCACTTGTATGTGCCCACTGCAGACTCAGCACCGAGGAATGGAACCTGGCCTCGTGCCTCCACACCCACACGATCCACAGCAAGGGGCACATCCAAAGGGAGCGATACACGGCACAGCAGCGCACATACCAGGTACGTGTGGAATAAACCCACAGTTCCAGGGCACAGTAGGTGTTCAATAAGGCTTTGTAGAATCCATAAATGAATGAACAGTGCTTAGTATGTAGTTGTCATGAGGACTCAATGAGATGATACGTGTGATGCACAACACATGTGTTCAGTAAACGTGAGCCATGATGGGACGACTCCTGTATATTATACCTGCCCCCATCTCCCTTGCAGCACTAACTGAAATAGTAACCCAGGTAGGCTCCATAGCTTTTACCCTTTACTGGTACAAAGCACGTCGCATCTATTATTTTAGAGGATTCTGTCGATAATGCCAAAGGAGCTCCATATTGCAGTTATCTGAGAAAGCTGAGACCCAGGCTGGGGAAGCACTGTTCAAGTTCACACAGGAAGCCCTCCATCCCTTGCCACACCCCTCAGGTAGATGGGGCTTGAACTCAGATTTCTTGTTGCCTAATCCAGCACAGAATTGGTCAGCCTGGCCTAAGAAGGGATAAGTGACCATTTACCTATTCATCCGTGCTTCCATGCAGCCATCCATCCATCCGCCTAGCCATCTTCTCACCCTTCCACCCTCCCACTCATCCATTCTCCCATTGTTCTATCTTCCCAACCATCCATCCATCATCCCATCCTATTGTTTCTGGACAGGAGTAGCCACCCCTCTGGCCTCACCCATTAAGCAGGGAGATTTGCAGGCTGCCAGGGGAGAAAGTGCAGCTGCAATGGACGATGTAGAACTTCTCCTGTTCATCTTTCACAGCTAAGAGTTCTGAAGTGATGTTTAGCTTCACAGCCAGCTTCAATGGACTTCCAACCAAGGGCCTGAAGAAAAGACACTCTGTTGCAGCTGGTCTCACCACATCCCAAGGCAGAGGAGGCTTTTCTCCTTGACAGAAATGCCAGCCATCTTGCCCACAGCTGTACTCATCTCATTTCCCAGCAGAGGAAACCAAGGCTCACAGAGGTTAAATGAGTTTCCCAAGTGACTCAAGGTCACTCAGCATGGCAGCAAATGAGCTGAAGTTGGAGGCTCAGGTCTGTTAGACAGACTCCAACACCTTTTTTCTTTTTGACTACCCAAGGTCATCAGGGTCTCCTCTGGTGAGCCATCCTCCCATTCCCCCTTGGGACCCACTCACATTTTCACACTGAGGACCATGGCCAGAGGGATGGTGACATAGAGACGATGGCCATCAGGGCTCTTCAGGAGGACAAGTTCCAGCAGCTGGGGATCAGTGGTCTTCAAACTGCCCAGGGAGCAACATTGGGAGGAGAAACATTAACTCCTCTAGTTCTAAATCTAGAAACCACACCTAACTCCACCTTACCCATCCCAGAGTGGGAGCTACCCATGAGGTGGGATGGAGGAGATAGGAGGGGAGTCTTGCAGCAAAAGCCACATGGGTTTCGAGTCTCACATCAATTTTTCGCAAACTCTGCCCTGGGTCAGATCCAGACACACACATGGCCCTCTCCTCATCTCAAGTCTATAAGGTATTCCAGGATAGAGACTGTGTCTGGGTTATATTTTCATCCTGTATGCCAGCTCAGAGCCTTACAAAGAAAGGGCCCACTCTATATTGGTTGACTTTGTAGACTGATGAGCAGGGGGGTAGATGGATATGTGGGTGGATGCATGGAAGAGTAAGTGGTTAGATGGAGGGAGGATGGACAAATAGATGGATGGATGGGTAAGTGGTTATTGGAGTCCGGGCAATTGGAGTAAGTCCTTCACAAACATTTATGGTAGGAATCACTCATCCTGCCAAGTTCTTCCATGGCAGATCAATCAACAATGTTTGTCATGGAGAAGGAGAAGCAGGAAGTCGGGGAGAATGGAGAGAGGGTGGAAGTAAGTCTCTTCTCTGAGCCAGCCACTGAGCCAGGTGATCTACATCTTTACAGTCCTCCCAACAGTTTTTCTCTGTGGGTACCGTAATCTTCGTTTTACAGATGAAGAAACCAAGCCCAGAGAGACTGAGTGCCTTGCCCCAGGTCACCCAGCAAGTACACGGTGAATATAAGAATCAAACTCAAGCCCATCTATCTGTCTTCTAGTCAGGGGCAAGCACCTGGGTGGGTAGGAATCATGGGAATATCCCTGACCCAGTCCTATGGAGGATCTAGGCTTTGCCAGCTCACTGGCCTCAAACTTTCTACTATTGCTCCTTGCTTAGAGAGCTCTGAGGTGGCTCCTGGATTGTTCATCTTGGATTGCTCCACGGACATCACATAATGATGTCACTGAGGAGAGTAGCTTACACTTTCTTGCTTACATCAAAGGCCACAGTGTTCTAAGGGATTTCACAGGTGAGGAGAACAAAATTACTATCATATAGTGGAAAAGACCTTGGCTTTGGACTTAAGTCAGTTAGAGTTAGAACCCTCACTCTGCATCACTCCTGTGGTGTGATCACAGGCACCTTCCTGTGCCTTGGTTTTTCCGTCTGTAAACTAGGGATTATTAAATTGACCTCAGAGGACTATGGTGAGGATTATAGATGATGCTGGGGACTAAGGACGCGCTTTAGGACTGGGGGAAATTGCTAGTTCAAGAGGGCTGGTGTTCCCTGCCAGACTGTGAGGAAGGTCTCAGCCTGAGTCCTGGCCTCATGTTCAGACCCCCCCCACCCCCCTTCAGGGCCACTGCCTGGGGCTGTTAGATCTCCAACGGGGGTTCTCCGGTGGGGTCCAAGGCCCTATTTTAGGGCTACTCACTCAACGATGTTGTTCAGGAGAGGAGTCAGTAAGGGCACTTTCCCAAGCAGGCCCCCCCGCTGGCGACTGGGAGAGTTCCCTCCAGTCTTCAGGATGTCCAAGAGCGGAAGGTTTTCGAGAATGTCCAATAGATCCTCGGCGAGCAGGCCATTGCTGAGAGCTGGAAATGGGTATGGGGCCCTTGGGGGTCAGATCTGACAATTATGGGTCCTCAGTCCTTGCCCCCTTTTATCTCTCTTCCCAACCAACCACACACACACACACACACACACACACACACACACACACACACACACAAACACAGACATACACACACACCCCTGAAGGAGGTTATCACAGACTCTCACTTACCACTTGTCAAGCTTCCAGCAAGATCTGTGGGACTCAAGGCCAGGGATGGAGTCATAGGCAAGGGCAGTGTCTGGTCCAGGGGCAAGGTCAGGGCTTCCAGCAGGACCATGGTCTGGGCCAGCAGCCCACAGAAGACAACAAGGCGCCCAGTTTGAAACATCTTCTCATTCAGTATCTGTGGAAAGAATGACAGGTCCACTGTGGCACGAATACAAGAGAGGAACCCATCCACCACCTGCCCCTGTCCCTGCACACCAGGGAGTGAATAGCAATAACTAACGCGTTTCCTCTGAGCCAGGCTTTGGGTTGAGTCCTCCACACTCAGGCAGTGGAGGGGCGGGGGACGGAATGGGCAGATCTCACCTGGCTTCTCAGGCGTCCCAGCAGATGTCTTGGTCTCCTCTTCCCTGCTGGCTACTGCTGAGGAGGCAGCCTCTTTTATAGTGTGGGAATCCGGAAACGAGCAGTTGAATGATGGGTTTCGAGATAACTCAGAATTCTGCAATCTGGTGGTGTCTTTCAAAGTAAGACACCAAAGTAATAATTGCTCTCCAAAGTAAATAATTGCCGATCATATTAGTAGGTGGGACAGTTAAGCCGTTTGATTGACAAGTTAAACAGAGGAAAACTTGAGATGGGGATGTTACTCAAGACTTCATGGTTTCACGTGTGGGACTGAGGCTGGGGACCCACGCTCTGAGGTGGCCTGAAGATCACATTTGGAAACACTGGGAGAGGCAGCCGGTGGAGCCCAGGAAGGGACCTCAATCTCATATCCAGGCCTTTTCCATTCTTGGTCCAATTATTCTTCTCCAGTTGGAGGGCTCTTGTTCCCAAAATGTCAAAAAAGAGTCAAACTCTCTCTGATTTCCCTACATCTGGGGCACCCCTCAGTTCCAGGGCAGGGGTGTCCTGGTTTCTGAATCCTAATTGCGTGACAGTCACATGCTGGGGGCTACACATCCTCACAGAACCCTGGAGGGAGGGGTTGCTGTTCCTCCTTTGCAGAGGAGAAAACTGAGACCCAGTGGGGACAGGTGCCCAAGGACACAGAGAGGATGGGGCAGAGTTAGTGAGACAGGCTGGGACCTGGGACCTGGGACTCTTTGCTGCAGTGCTTGCACCTGGACAAATGTCTCCTCAAGCAACAAAATACAAACAAACTATAAGGGGCTAAACATAACCGCGTGCATGGGCAGGTGGGGCAAATTATGGACAACAAGATACAAAAGGACCTAAAACCCATCTGCCACTTCTGAAGAGCCAGGAGCACAAACGGAGTACTGCGCATGCCCCCTGAACTCAACACCACCAGAGGGTGGGCAAACTACGTAAGAAACCCCTCTAGCCTGATCCCTGGACGCACCCCTACCCTCACCCCATAGAAGGAACCAGCTTGCCCTGCCTCCGGGGGGGTGAGCAAGGGAACCTGTTACTAGTTTTCACTCCCCCCTGCTGTAGCAGGGACCCCCATAAAGGCTTGCCTGAATTTCTTGTCTGGCCTCTAGTCAATTTCTGTTGATTAAGGAAGGCCAAAAACCCTGGTCAGTATCATTAGGACTCAACCCATTGGATAATAATAACAATAAAAACAGTGTCAACAGCTAATGCTTGCCAAGCTCTTGCTGAATGCCAGGTGCGGCATCGTTTTCCACCTCCAGCCCCTCACAATCCTGTGTGGGATGGGAACGAGTACGTCCATTCTACAAGGGGGAAACTGAGGCTCGTAGTGTGAGGTGACGCGTCCAGAGTCTCACAGTGGGCATGGGGCCTAGGCATTCACGCTCTAGTCCTTTCTCTTAATCACTGGGCTGAGAGACGAGGATGCCTTGGGCACGCTCTGACCGTTTTGCATCCCCATGTCTGTGAATGTCATGCCTCCCACTTTTATAACCTGGAAAATGCTTTCCAGTTTCCCAGGCCTGAGGGATTGTGTGACATCCCGGTCTGTACCCTTACCCTTTCTTCTTCCCTTCCCCAAATGAAGTAATGAGGCATTTGTTACCACCACTTGGGCCTTTGGAGTCTATTTTACAGGTGAAAAAAAGAGGCACAGGGAGGTCCAGGTCCTAGTCCAGCGAGAGCATATTATAAGCAAAAGCGGAGAGAGAAGGGCGAAATGCACATTTATGGACTACCTACTCTGTGCCAGGTGCTTTCCATACTTGAACTTCATCTTTGTCATGAGTGCTTGATATTGTTGAACCTCAAATGTCAGATAAGGAGACTAAGGTTCAGAGAAGGTGATTACTTCCCAGGGATACACAGCGAGTGAGTGGTGTCAGAATTCTCCCCTGTGTCTGATGCCCCTGTAATCAGTGAGCCACGCTGCCTTCCCCTCATGTCAGACCTTCACTGGAGCTGCTCCCACTTCCTGTGAGAGTCTGGCCGATGCCTCCAAGGGGCTGGGCCATGGCCTTGAACTCAATCATCTATTCAAGCACTCACCAGACTCTTCCCACAGCTTGTATGTTGTCAGTCATCCTCAAAGGGGTCCCCTTTTATGTTACCTTGGTACAACTCTTGTGGTTTGGGCCAGGTTGCCACTCTTTTGGGGGGAAATGGAAGCAGATAAGCCAAAGAGTGGATTCAAGTTTGTTACTGGACAGCTAACAGCTGCTGGTTTGAAGCTAGGAGGCTGCATTTGTGTTACGGCAGAAAGGGGATGGATATGGGCGCATATTGCCCTGGTTCAAATCCTGTGACCCTGGGCAAGTCCCTCCAAACCTTTGAACTTCAGTTTCCTCATCTGTAAAATGGGAGGATAATATCTACCTCACAGGGCTGTGGGGGATAATGTCTGGGGATGGGGTATGAACTTCATTTCATAAACTCATGTGTCTACATTTTTTTTTTTGAAGATTTTTTTTGATGTGGACCATTTTCTAAAGTCTTTATTGAATTTGTTACAATATTGCTTATATTTTATGTTTTGTTGTTTTGGCCGCAAGGCCTCTGGGATCTTAGCTCCCCAACCAGGGATCGAACCCGCACCCCCTTCATTGAAAGGCAAAGTCTTAACCATTGGACTGGCAGGGAGGTCCCTACATTTTTTTTTTAATACATAATCCCTTCATTTATTTATTTATTTGCTTATTGGCTGCGCCATGCCACGCAGCATGTGGGATGGTTCCCTGACCAGGGATCTAACCTGGGCCTCCGCAGTGAAAACTCTGAATCCTAACCACTAGGCCACCAGCGAACTCCCCTACATATTTTTTTTCTAATGTATGTATAGTTTAGCATTTCACATGCCATTTTGCTGAGTAACAAAAACTTCCCCATTTCCCCCTGGGATTTTATTTCTGTTCCAGGGGCTTTATTTGTGCCAAGGCATCTGAAGAAGGCTGTCCTGTCCCTGTTTTGACTGGAAATATAGAAGCAGCTATATGCCATCTGACCCCTTGATGCCAAGATGCTGTGCTTCCCTCCCGTCCAAAAGGCCCCTTCGAATTTAGTCTTTATTTTTTTTTTTGCGGTACGCGGGCCTCTCACTGTTGTGGCCTCTCCCATGGCGGAGCACAGGCTCCGGACGCGCAGGCTCAGTGGCCATGGCTCACGGGCCCAGCTGCTCCACGGCATGTGGGATCTTCCCGGACCGGGGCACGAACCCGTGTCCCCGGCATCGACAGGCGGACTCTCAACCCCTGCGCCACCAGGGAAGCCCTAGCCTTTACTTTTTACTGGACACCCTTGCTGGACACCCAAAATTGTTCTGTGTCTTGATGCCTTGGGTCTCAGGCAGGATCCCGGGGGACTGCCACAGCCCATCTGCCTGGAACTACTGAGACCTTCCAGTTAACTTTCTCTCCCTGGGGTCCTGCCACCTCTCCTGGTTCTGGAAGGGAATGTGGACACAGAACCCCTCTGTTCTGGAATCCCGCACGTTGACTTGGGGTTTCTGTTGTCCTCTTCCCACGTCAAGGTTTGCCTGGGGAGAAGCAAGGCCATGAGACACTTCTCAGAACCCACTAGAACTATTTTCTCTTCAATTTCTCTTGGACCCTCACACTCCACCAACCCAACATGGGAAATTTTCTAGTCCTGGGGGCAGGAAACCTTGCCTCAATTCATCATGTATATGCTATTCTTAATGTCTCCTATGCCCCAAATTTTGAAATTGAAAAACCCAGGCTTTAGGAATTCCCTGACAGTTCAGTGGTTAGAATTCAGCACTTTCACTGCCGTGGCCTGGGTTCAATCCCTGGTGGGGGAACTAAGATACTGTAAGCCGCCAGGTACGGCCGATAAAAAAGGGAGAGAGAGTGAAAAGAGAAATAGTATCTTATAACTAAAACAAACAAACAAACAAAACAACTCAGTCTTTTAAAAAAGTTAACCTACAGTAAAATTGACCTTTTTTGGGTGTATAATTCAATGAGTTTAACACATGAAGAGTTGTTTTTTTTGTTTGTTTTTTTTGCGGTACGCGGGCCTCTCACTGTTGTGGCCTCTCCCGTTGCGGAGCACAGGCTCCGGACGTGCAGGCTCAGTGGCCATGGCTCACGGGCCCAGCCGCTCCGCGGCATGTGGGATCTTCCCAGACCAGGGCACGAACCCGTGTCCCCTGCATCGGCCGGCGGACTCTCAACCACTGTGCCACCAGGGAAGCCCACATGAATAGTTTTATGTAGCCACAATAATACAATAATACAGAACAGTTCCATCACCCCCAAAATACACTCAGGCTGCCCTTTCATAGTTACCCCCTCCCTCTTCCCCTGCAACTGGCAACCACTGATCTGTTCTCTGTCACTGCTGTTTTGTCAGAGACCCAGGCTTTGTAGACTCAAAAGCCTTCTCTCTGCTTCTGCTGAAGTTGCCCTTCCTTGAAACACAGGTACTGTTTGTTCCAGTGCCCTGAGCAGGGCAAGGGTCATGGGGCATCAGGAAGCATGGACGGACACCCAGCTAACATTTCAAGACAGTGTTTTCCGCATTGGCGATGTCAATGCCTCCCCAGCGTGTTTGTCAGAAACTGGAGGTCATGTCCTTTTCTTCCTATGTATCAGATTGTGACTGTGTTTGGGAGCCTTTACTGGTGTCATTTTGCGAATCAAGGGATCCATTTTTATGTACTGAATTGAACTATGGTTTAAAATAGACTGAAAATGTAATGTTTCCCCTCTAATAAGTGGTTACTGTAAAGAAGAATGGGTTAGTTACAGATCGAATAAGGAAGCTACCTCTTCTCTGTATATCCAGTGTTTGTGGTTCTCTGTATATCCATTTTATATTATTGCTAATGAACATGTGTTCACTGGTGAAAAATCGAGAAAATACAGATGAACTAAAAGGAAAAATAACATCTAGAGTCCTGCCACTTCCCTTTTTATTTTAATAAATATCTGTACAGTCCGGTCAAAAAAACCATGAGACCCATTTCAAAGGGCAGAGTTCATTTTATTTTTCAAGGGACTCTGAACTATGCAAGGTCGTTTTTCCAGAACTTGGGGGTGGGATGCTGGTTCTCTTCCCTGGGAGTCAGAACTCTGTACGGAAGGGCTTGGAAGTCACAAGCACAGGTGAGCAGGGCCTGGAGCAAGCTTCTGAGTATTTGGGGCTGAATTTCTGCTTCAGTGACCGCCCCCAACCCCAGACCCCAGTATCATAATAGAGGTCCATTGTGAAACAAGCTCCTCCAGGAGAAAACACAATGAGTCCACAGCTCTGTGAACCTCAAAATGAAAAGAAAACAGAATGCGAGAAACCCAAGGAGGCCCCTTGAGAAAGGCACCCCTGGAAGGGTCAGGAAGAAGACAGACAAAAGCTGCCTTCACAAGGGACCAGGCAACCTCGCTGGAGGATGGGGCCCAGCCCTCCCATGTTTGCTCTTTGAATCATGAGCCGGAAAACCCCTGTAAACTCAAGGCTGTCAGGGGGAATCATTCGTGTGAACATGGGTGTTTAGGGTTGCAGATCCCCAGTGAAGCATTTCGGATTAGGGAGTCTGAATTGAAAGATGGAGACATGAGTATCTCTTGCCCCATTCTCATCTTTGAGCTGTTGACACTTCCTTGTTTGAGCTCGTCAATCTAGCAGAACGCAGATTTCAACATTTTTCTCCCAGTGTGGGGTTGTGGGTGGGATAGGGGTGTTAGAAGAAAGGGATGGAAGACTGAAGTGGGGATTCAGAGTGGTCAAGGCTGTGGGCTCTGGAGTCTGGCTGCTTGAGTGCAGTCGACTTGGTCATTTCCTGGCTCTGTGACCTTGGGCAAGTGGCTTGCCCTCTCTGAGCCTCAGTGTCCTCATGCATGAATAGGATAGCAGTTTTGGACTTCATGGGGTTTCTGTGAGGATTTGATGTGATGCTGGATGCAAACTCCTAACACCAAGATTGGCACATGCAGAGTGCTTAGATGTATGTGCTACTATTATTGTGTGTGTGTGTGTGTGTGTGTATTTCCCCTTGATTTCTCAGTATGCTGTCCCTTTCCTTGGGTGGAGGAGGGCAGGAATCTATATTTAAGAAGTGAGTAGTCATTAATCAAATAATTAACAATGAATTAAATGACTTTTAATAAGTATTGCCCATGGACCTAGCAGATGCTAAACATATTGCAAATGTCTTTTCATGTACTCCTACAAACATCCTGCACGGTAAATAGTTTTTATTTTCAAAAAAAATTTTTTTGTTAAAGTATAACATACATAAGAAAAATGCACGTAAGTGAACCGCTCAATGAATTTTCACAAACTGAACACCCTCCCCATAACCAGCACCCAGATCAAGAAAGAGTGTTACCAGCCCTCCAGAAGGCCCTCCTACTACGTCCAGTCACTAACCCTCTCCCTGAGGGTAGCCACCATCCTGACCTCTGACAGCACGGGTTAGGTTTGCTGTGTTTGGGCCTCATATAGACGGGAGACGTGTGTTTCGGGGCCTGGCTTTGTTAGGTGTGTGAGATCCATCCACGTGGTTGTGTGGGTGTAGGTTATTTTCATTACTGTAGAGCATTCCGCTGGTGACGATCCCACAAGGTATTTACCAATTCTATTTACCCATTCTTTTGATGGGCATTTAGGGAGTTTTCACTCTGGGGCTATTATGACTACGGATGCTATGAGCAATGTTGGACATGTCTTGCGGTGCCCATGTGCATGTATTTCTGTACCTAGGATCGGGACTGTGGGTCAGAGGGAGGAATATGTTGCCCTTCAGGGGATGTTGCCACGAGTTTTACAAAGTGGAGATGCGACTCATCTCCCTCTAGCAGTGTGAGGCCCCCGCTGCTCCACATCGTGTAAGATTTCTATTCCCACTTTGCAGGGGAGGGAGACCAAAAGGTAAAATGCCTTGTCCCCGATACAGCTAGGGAGTCATAAGACGAGGACTCACCCATTATTTAACCATGGGTATTTGCTGAGCACACATTTGGTGTCAGGCCTGTGCTGCGGGCTGGAGGGTCATTGGTCACCCTGATGCACATGTTTATACCCTCCTGGAACTTCTCGTTGGGCTGAATCAAATTTGAACTCAGATCTGTTTAGTGCCAGTGTTTATACTTTACCACTCTGTCACTGTTCTTCTTCACCCCCTTGGAGCCCAGCAAGGTTCTGGGCACATATTAGGTGCTCAATAAACATGGGTTGAATGAACAAGGGGATGGGAACTCTCAACAGGGCCCTCCCCACACTGATGAGCACATCCATGGACGCGCTATTGGCTGCAAATTACAGGAAAAGAAAGAGTGTTTTCTCTGGCATTTCTGGGCTGACGAGCGAACTCAGGCATATCCTGGGTTTGGGATGGACCTTATCAGCCATCAGCCAAGTCTCAGGATGGACCTTCGTCAGGTCTGACTTTTGGAACTCAAACCTCAGGGCCCAGGCAGAAGGACCTCTGTACCCTTCAGAGCTAGAATTTATTGTGGAAGAGGACAGGATGTCCACAGGGCCTGTGGTAAGAGTGGCACATCAGAAGCCCCACTCTGAGGGCGACTTGCAGCCTCCAAATCTGGAATCTCCTTCTGATTATCAGTGGGCAGCTAGGGGGCGCTCAAGTCTGGCTCGTGGAAGGCTGGCTGGACTCAAAGTTGGTTGAGTTCATGAGCAATGGCCTGTTCTGTAAGGAGAAGAGGCAGAATCAGTCACCAGGCGTCTGCCCTCTGACCCCCAGGTCCACACCAAAGGGGTCTCTCATCCATCCATGCTGACCAAGGCCTGGTGCCGGGAACATTCACATTAAAACTCTTCAAATGATATCTAATTATTCAGTTCTTGTGTCTTCCACTCACCGTGAGCTCCCTGAAGGCAGGGACTATATCTGTTTATCTGCAACTGGGATGGGGGAGGGCTTGGGTGTGTGGGAGGGCAGTGCTCCCTAAAGGATTGAGTGGAGATCTTGGGAGAAGCTCTGGTAACCTGGAGGTTTGGGTGAATTGGCGGGGCACAGCCTGCTTGGTAGGGGTGCCCTCTGCTGTCCCAGCTCTCTCGGGGGATAGTGAAGGTCATGGTCATATGGTCACCTCTGAGTGTCCTCAGAGCACATGCAGACACCCCTCAGCAGGCCTCAATAACAGCTGCAGCGGGGACACCTCTTCTGGCCATTTGCCCGTCCTGAGTCCTCGCCCCGGAGGGACACAGGTGCTCACTCACCCATGAGGCTTTTCAACAGTTTCACATCCAGCTGCCTGAGGATTTCATCGATCAGAGGACATTCCTGGGCCACCAACACAGAGAGAAGGGTCAGACCAGGGAGTGGGATAAGAAAACTGGAGGGGCTGTGGCTGGAAGCCACGGGATTTCCACAAGGAATCATGGCAAGTGTGGCTCCCTTGTACTGAACGCCAACTACCCACCAGGTGCTATGCACAGCACTTCCGTGCTTTGCCCCCCTGAATCTTTGTGGCTCTCTGTGAAATGGGGACTGTGATGGTTCCCATGTTACAGATGGGGAAACTGAGGCTCAGGGAGGCTAAGTCACTTGTCCAAGGACACACAGGCAGTAGATGGCAAAATTTAACATCTTAATTTGAGATTTCTCAGGTTCTAAAGCCCAATTCTTTGCTGAAATGCCAATATATATGCTCTGACCCTCGGACTCAAGGATGCCCAAGGTGAAACTACTTTTCTGAAACTTACCTGACTTTCTATCAGGTGTGGGATAACTTTTTCCAGGTTGTCTCTGAGGTTGTGGAAAAAATGTTTCATCTTTGGTGGGATATCTCTAGAAAGAGAGATAGATATACAGAACAGAACAGAGAAATACAGACAATACTAATGCCAGGTGCTGTGTGTGGAGAACATCTCACACAGCCATTTAATCCTCAGAGAGCCCTACGTGAGAGGCATCATTGTAAGCAATAGTCAAAGGCGCAGCTCAGAGAGGTGATGTGCCTTGCCCAAGGTCACACAGCTAGTTAAGTGCTGATTAGATTAGAACCAGGTCAGTAACTACAGTCCACAGTTTTCTTCGTGGATGTCTGGCATGATCTAGGCATTCAGTGAAGGTCTGATGAATAAATGAATGGATATCCACTGATGACCTAGTTGCTTTCAGCATTCTGGAATTACAGAGAGAGATCAGACACAAATCTTGCCCTTGAGGGACTCGGTCTGTTGGGGTTGACACACTTGGTCAGCTAGTCTACAGATCTTTATTTAAGTCTATTTTTTTCTATCTTGTTCACTACTGTATCCCTAGCATCAAGCATGTTGTGCCTAGCACATAGTAGGTTCTCAGCAAATATTTGTTGAATGAATGAGTGACGAGGAAGAGCTTTAAAGAAGGAAGGAGGGGCGTCCAAGCATAAGGATCAGCGTGTGCAAAGGCACGGTGGTATGAAAATGTATGGCATACTGATGGAGGGGGGTTCTTCAGAGAGACTTGAGGGCAAAGGGCTGCAGAGTGGGGTAGGGGACAGGACAAGTAGGGCCTTGAGTGACATCCAGAAGTTTGCTCTTCATCCAGAGGGCACTGGAGAACCATTGGAGTGTCTGGAGCAGGGGCTGGCTGACATGGCTAGATTTCTGGGCTAGAAAGTGATTTCTGCTGCAGGGGGAGAACAGAGTGAAAGCGGTGAGGTCTGAGTCAGGGAAAGTTGGAGGAGGCTCCCACAGTGGTCCAGGAAGTGGACTACAAGCCCAGTCAGTGGCTGTGGGGATGGAGAGAAAGGGAGCAGGTGAGGGTTGCCAGGAGGTCATTGATGGGACCTGTGGAAGATGGGCTGTGGGGAGTGAGGCAGAGGAGGAGTCTGGCTTCTGGGAGGGTGGCAGGGCCACCTCTGGGATGGGGATGCAGGAGGAGGAACAGATCCTGGGGAAGATCCTGGGTGAGATCTCTTTGGGGCTCACCCAGGAGGTGGTGGAGACCTGTGGCTGCAGCCAGGGCCAGTCAGGAAGGGGCCCAGCCCTGGGGAGGGGCGGCTGGGATCTTACTCATCGATGACAGTCATGCGGACGCTGCTGGGCTCCACGCGGCAGTTGCCTATCACCAGATCCCTCCGGCCAAACTCATCCTTCTCCAGCCAGAACTCCACAGCGAGGTTCATGCGTGCGTGTGTCTTTATGATCTGGTTATTGAAGGGCCTGGGGACGAGAGAGAGGAGGAGGGGGGAGGGGCAGGAGACAGAGAAAGAATAGAAGGAGGAGGAAGCAGCCAACACGGAGAGTGTCTCTTTCAAGACATTCACAGTGGGGCTCCACGTTGCCTGGATGTTAAATTCTGTGGTCAGCGATTAAGGAGAAAAACATTACTAGCCAGAGTGCCTTCTGAAAATCCTTTAAATAGACCAGATTAGGGGGCCTTCGGAAATTCAAAAATTGAGAGTTAATCTTATTCTAAAAATCTTTACAATTTAGTGGAGCCCTCCCAGAGGCAGTAGATGTTAAAGGGTAGTCTAAACCAGAGGAGGGAAGGGTGATGCGATCATTAAACCCTATCTCTCTTTTTTTTTTTTTTTTTTTTGGTACGCGGGCCTGTCACTGCCGTGACCTCTTCCGTTGCGGAGCACAGGCTCCGGACGCGCAGGCTCAGCAGCCATGGCTCACGGGCCCAGCCGCTCCGCGGCATATGGGATCTTCCCGGACCGGGGCACGAACCCGTGTCCCCTGCATCGGCAGGCGGACCCTCAACCACTGCGCCACCAGGGAAGTCCCCTGTTTCTCTTTTTGAAAATCGTTGTAGGGAACTCACATAGGTTTAAATGAGCATATGACCTGCCTCCACTGACCAGTGATCACCATCCATATTTCAGCTGAAGAAAGCAAGGCTCAGAAATGTGAAGTGACTTGCCCAAGGTCACACAGAAAGTGAGTTCGGAAACCAGGAATTGAAACCAGTTTGCAGCAGAAAGATCTGGGTTCCCCAAATTGCCAAAATCCGCCCCCCGCCCCCCACTCCCAGGTTCCCAGTGAAGAGGAACAGTGCCCTTCAGGCCCCGCTTCTGTATGACTTACAGCCTTGAGTCAATGTCAAATTCAAGTGAGATGTTTGCCAAGAACCACTCCTTATGGAAAGACATCTGGATCCCACCATAGTCCAGCTGAATGTTGGTGACGTTGGCGCTGCACAAGGAAAGAGCAAAGACCCCTGCAAGGGTGAAGGGTCTCAGACCTCAAGGCCTTGGGCGTTACAGACAAGGCTGGCCTGTCTCCTAGCAGTCGGATTTGGAGTCAGATCCTTTTACAGATGCTCTGAGGGCAAGAGCTCCCTGCAGGAGCCCTGGGGTTACAAGCTGTCCCTGAGCGCCCCCGAACAGCTCCACACAACTGATTTGTGAAACCCATAGCCAACTGCAGACCCAGCCCCTGGGCCCATTCTCAGAGCCAGCCTCCCGCTCTCAGTGGATAGCCCCACCACCTTCCCAGGGGCCCAGACCCAAACCGTGGGAGCTGTCTTCAACTTCTCTCCATCCCTCACCGCCACATTCCACTCATTAGTAAATCATGTTGGCTCTGCTTGCAAAATATATCCTGAAATGGGCCACTTCCCGTTACTCTGTTGCTTTCGTCTGGTCCAGGTCACCATCACTTCTTGCCTGGAGATGCTCTAGTTTCTCTCTGGGCTCCAGGCTACGATCTTGACCTCTCCACAAACCATCTCCATGTGGCAGCCAGAGGGGCCTTAAAACTCCCCTATCACTCAGTGTTCTCCACTGGTTTCTCACTGCTCTTGCAATAAAATCTGAACTCCGCATCACAGCCCCTCAGATCTGCAGGGTCTGGCCTCACCTGCCTCTGCAGCCCCATCTCCTACCACCCTCCCCTTGCTCACCCAGCCACACAGGACTTTTCCTCCTCCTCAGATGCATCAATCTCCTTCCTACCTCAGGGCCTTTGCACTCACTGTGCCCCCATGACCTCACGTCACCCACCTCCTTCTCTTCATTCATATTTCTACTTAAGGGATAGGAAGGTCCCCCGATCAGCCCTCTCACTCTCACCCCTGACCTGGCTAAATTTGTCTTCATGTTATATCCCTCCATCTGAATTAGTTATTTACTTTTGTGTCCTATCTCACTAACTAGGATGTAAGATCCAAAAGGGCAGGGACTGTAGGTCTGTGTAGAGCTGTATTCCCAGTACCCAGCCCAGGTGCTGGTACACAGTAGGCGCTCAATGAATAACTGTAACAATTGTTAAAGGAATGAATGAAGGGAAGTGATTGTGACTGCACACAGCAAGGGAAACCCTGCTGGTGAGTACTGGCGCTCATTAAAATGGAGGGAATGAGGGATTCAAATCAGAGAGAAGGTAGGTCAAGGGCACAGCAGGCTGGGATCATGGTGTTACATTTGAGCAGCTTTGAGACCAGGCAGCTGGGGAGGCCTGCATCCACTGAGAGGAAGGGGGGAAAATGGAGGTGGAGGACAGGCCCAGTTCTGCGAGGCTAATTGTACCAATGGCTACGCATCCATTATGTGCCACAGGGAAAGCTCCTAACAACTCCAGGACGCAGGGATAATTACGCCCATTTCATTGAGGAGGACTCAAGGCTGGAGCTCAGGGAGCTCAAATGCCTTGCCCAGAGTCACACAGCTTTCAAGCAAGAGTGGGGTTCAAATGTCAGACTCTAGTCCTGGGTTCCTTTGGCACCCCAGATGTTTATCCAGGCTGTGCTCTGGGTACCCATTTTATAGATGAGACCAGAGTGGCCCAGCAAGTTCCCCAAATTTGGTGGCAGAGTCAGGATTTATTTATTATTTATTTTATTTTTTTTGCGGTACGCGGGCCTCTCACTGCTGTGGCCTCTCCCGTTGCGGAGCACAGGCTCCGGACGCGCAGGCTCAGCGGCCACGGCTCACGGGCCCAGCCGCTCCGCGGCATGTGGGATCCTCCCGGACTGGGGCACAAACCCGTGTCCCCTGCATCGGTAGGCGGACTCTCAACCACTGCGCCACCAGGGAAGCCCCAGAGTCAGGATTTAAATGCAGAAACTTTTGCTCCCAAACCTTCACCTTTAATTATTCTGCTGTGCTGCCTCTCCCAGTGACCCTTTGTGCTGGGCCCCCTACTCATCCTTGTGTTGGGTGTGACATCTCCTTCCAATCTTCCCTCCTTTCCTCTTCACAGGCCTCGTACTGCCATGCCCTCAAGCTCTGCCCTCTTAGAGCTTTATCAGGAGTCCCAGGGCCAGTGACGGGGTTCAAGATCTCACCTGCCTTCTTGATGCTGCTGAAGGTTCATGCTGCCAATTAGCCAGCCCACCATCCCCGAGGCCGTCTGCCTGGAGGCATTCAGACTGTCCAGGAAGCGGATGTTCTGGATTCGGCACTCTGTATTGCGCTTCGTGAGGCCCTGCACAATAACTGGAAATGGATATGGGACCAGTGACATTGCACGATGTCCTGGCAAAGGTGGGGGTTTGGAGCCAGGAGGCCCAGGTTGCAGGCTGGCACACCGGCTTCTTGCTGAGTGATTGGTGCGTCATCCCCCTGCCCCCAACACTGAGATCCACATTCTTCATCCGTGAAATGATGCTTTGCAGTGCCGGTGTGACACACCTGCAGAGGGTCTGGCAGGCAACAGCTGCTAAAGAGAGATATTATGGTTGAAATTTGCCCAGTGCCGCATCTCTGAACGTGGAACACAGAGCCTAACGTACGGGATCTAGATCACAGTAAATGTTGGTTGAAGAGAAAAAGAGGTGGGCAAATAAGGAAAGAATAAATGGATATCCTCCCCCACCATGCTCGGAATAAACTGCAAGGCTGGGTGGAGCTACAAGTGGAAAAGAATGAATTCCAAAATGGAGGGAAATTTGAAAAGCTATTGACTTGCGTGAAGTCCTAGCTCTCTGGACCCTAGACCCCACCTGCCCAGGTTGGGGGCCCAGTTCTGACAAACCTCAGAGCTCACCTCAAGACACATTTATTGCACTGACTCAACCCTCTAGGTGTTCAGGCCCCACACTGAGAACTATGTATTACTGCAGAGCCACAGAAGCCATTGTCACACCTCACCAGTATCCTCCAGGGCCAGCCCCCAGACCCCCTTTCAGCACCCCATGTTTCTGCTGCAGAAAGTGTCTCTGGGGCTTCCCTGGTGGCGCAGTGGTTGGGAGTCCGCCCACCAATGCAGGGGACACGGGTTCGAGCCCCGGTCCAGGAAGATCCCACATGCCTCCGAGCAGCTAGGCCTGTGAGCCACAAGTACTGAAGCCCATGCACCCAGAGCCTGTGATCCGCAACAGGGGAAGCTGCCACAATGAGAAGCTCGCGCACTGGGACAAAGAGTAGCCCCGGCTCGCCACAACTAGAGAAAGCCTGCACACAGCAACAAAGACCCAATGCAGCCAAAAATAAATAAATAAAATAAAATAATTAAAAAAAAAAAAAGAAAATGTCTCTGGAGTCATAGATCTGGGTTCAAATCCTAGCTCTGCTACCTCCCTGAGTCTTGATTTCCTCATCTGTGTATTAGGGCAGTAATAATACCCATCTCATAGGATACTTACTAGGAATATTGAGACATTTAGCCAAAGGATATTTACTGAGCATCTACTGGGTATCAGGCTCAGTACTGGGCACTAAACACACAAACCATTTTTCTATCTAGTAGGAGAACATACAGTAAAGAAATAGTTTCAACGATGGAGTGAAACTATAGGTATGCTTAGAACTCTTAGTAGTTCTTGGTTAATGATGATAGTAGCACTTGGGTATTTGTGAGCAGCAGACACTAGTAGTTGTCAGTCCAGTATCCATCCATCCATCCTCCCATCTATTCTCCATCTATCTATCCAATATCCATCCATCAATCCATCCACTCATCCATACATCCTCCCATCCATCCTCTTATCCACCCACTCTCCCATCCACCCATTCGTCCTATTCTTCCCATCTGACCCCTCTTTTTTTTTTTTTTTTTTGCGGTACGCGGGCCTCTCACTGTTGTGGCCTCTCCCGTTGCGGAGCACAGGCTCCAGACACGCAGGTTCAGCGGCCATGGCTCACGGGCGCAGCCGCTCCGCGGCATGTGGGATCCTCCCGGACCGGGGCCCGAACCCACGTCCCCTGCATCGGCAGGCGGACTCTTAACCACTGCGCCACCAGGGAAGCCCTGACCCCTCTTTTGATTCAGACACTCTTTTCAATTCCTGGTCCAGATGAGGCTGTTGATTATCATTGCATGGTGACTCTTACAGGTACAAAGTTCGCATATGATCCAAGTTGGTTCTATCAGACTAAACAGACCCTATGCTTCATGTTTGAGGGGAAGGTTTCTTTCTCTTTCTCCTACTGGAAAGGAACAAGACAGCCTATAGCTCCAATGGCCACTGGCCACCATTTTCCTATCACACTGTGAACCAAACCCTGCGGATGAAACCATGACGATAACAGAGCTAAAAAAGGATGAAATTCAGTTCTGGTTGGCAGCTTTGAGCTGCTGATCGAACCAAACCCGGAGCTTGCCCTACCTATGACTTTCAGTTGTGTGAAATACTTTTTTTTTATTGTTTAAACCAGATTGACTTGAGTTTTCTGTAACACCCTAACAGATACGTGAGAAGTGGTTGTAGAGATAAACATTTTCACAGTTGAAAAACACTTTGCACATACTTGCCTTCATTTAAGTCTCAAAAGCAGCCCAATGAAACAGCTTTCTAACTGCACCTATTGTACAGATGAGGATACCTGGAGCCACAACCACATGTGAATATATTTGATAACCTAAATGCAATGCATACATTTATGGCAAACCATAAAATGCCAAGTCATGATGAGGGGAAATGAGAAACATCGATAACTTAAAACCATTAAGAAATAGAAACAGGGCTTCCCTGGTGGCGCAGTGGTTGAGAGTCCGCCTGCCGATGCAGGGGACACGGGTTCGTGCCCCGGTCAGGGAGGATCCCACATATTGCGGAGCGGCTAGGCCCGTGAGCCATGGCCGCTGAGCCTGCGTGTCCGGAGCCTGTGCTCCGCAACGGGAGAAGCACGCGTACCGCAAAAAAAAAAAAAAAAAAAAAAAAGGAAACAGGTGATCTCATTCCCCAAAAGTTTTGATCTAGATGGTTTTATGGAAGACTTTTACCCAACTTTATGAAAAGGTAATTGTGAAAGAAAATAGAAAAAGAAGATGCAAAATTCATTTTATGAGGCTAGTACAACTTGCTTCAAGAATAGTACAAGGAAAAGATATTACACATCAATTTTATGTATGAAAAATTTGCTAAGATCCTAAATAAATTACTAGCTAACAAATCTAATAGCTAATAGTACATTATAAAAATATCATATTACATTATAAAATATAAATTTTAGTTTGATACATTATAAATACGTTAATGTATATTATAAAAATAATACATGATAAAAATAATAAAGTACATTATAAAAATAATATAATAATAGCAGATTATAAATAGATAATTATAGTATGTTATAAAAATATCATATTTATTCCAGAAATGCTAGGATGGGTTCAACATAAGAAAATCTATTAATACAGTTTATCACATTAACAGAGTAGAAGAAAAAGATGGATTAATTTTTAGATGCAGAAAAACATTTGTTAAGGACCAATACTGATTTATGATTAAGAAAAATTTAGGAAACTAGAAATATAAGGGGACTTTCTTAACATGATAAAAACTATATCCCAAAAACCTACAGAAATATACTAAGTGGAGAATTCTAGATATATTCCCATTCCTATAGGAGGCCTTGGCTATAGTGCAAGATAAGAAAAAGGCACAAGAAGTATAAGGTTTAGAAGAGAAAAGATAAGACTGTCACTATTTGCAGATGATATAATCCTCTAGATAGAAAATTGAACAGAATAAATAAGACAAATTATTAGAACTAATAAGCGGTCAGTAAGACTTTTGGATAGCAGATTAATTTTTAAAAATCAACAGCTTTCCTCTCATCTGTACCAGCAATACCAACTAGAAAATATAATAGAAAATTAGGCAATATTTACTGTGGCAACAAAACCCATAAATTCTCTAGGAATCAATTTAACAAAACATACTTAAGACATTTATATAAATTTAAAATTCTATTAAGGGATCTAAAATATAATCTGAATAAATTGAAAGATATATTACTTCTGTAATTGCCTAACATAATACTGCAAAAATGTCAATTGTCATTAAATTAATAAACAAATTCAGTGAAACCCTAATTAAATTTCCAGAAGATTTTTTCTCTTTTTTAAGGAACTCAACACAGTCTAAGATTCATTTGGAAGAAGAAAGTTCTATCAGATAAAATGGCATTTTACAAAGATGTAGTATTTAAAATATTATGTTTTGGGTACAGAAACAGTTACACAGACACAGAACACAGAACTCAAAAGGGAATCCATGTGTTTGGAAAGCTGACCATTTAGTAGGTGGGTTGAATGGACTCATAAGGAGAGAAGTGAAGCTGAATCTCTAATTTACAGATGTAAACATACATAAAGATAGCCTCCAAATGGATTAAAATCCTATATTTGAAAAGTGAAACTGTAAAGCTGTTAGAAAAAACAGGCTGGAGACAAGGGCTTAAGACTCATCAAATATAAACCATAAGATGAAATGTTGATGAGTTTGAAAATATTCCTGTTCAATGAAGTGTCTACAAGCAAAGTTAATAGGTGACAGTTTGGGAGAGATGTTACCAATGCTTAGACCTGACAAGGGACTAATGTCAAGAATAAATTAACATCTTCTCAAATCAAAGAGGATTAAAAAAATTGGAAAGCAAATAGAAAAATGGGCAAAAGATAAGAACAGGGAATTCAAAGAAGTCAAAATGGCTAACAGAATTAAGACGTGTTGCTCAAACTTCTCACTAATCAAACTAATCTCACTAATCAAGCTAAAACAATTAGATATCACTCAAACACACATCAGACTGGCAAACAATTAGAAAGATGCTGTTATGTACTGAATTGTGCTCCCCCCACCCCAAATCAATATAGTGAAGCCTTAATCTCCAATGTGACTATTTGGAGATGGGGCCTTGAGGGAGGAGTTAACGTTGAATCAGGTCATAAGGGTGGGGCCTTAATCCGATGGGACTGGCGTCCTTATAAGAAGAGGAAGAGACACCAGAACGTGCTCGCTCACGCTCTGTACACACACAGAGGAAAGACCCTGTGAGGACACAGTGAGAATGTGGCCATCTACAAGCCAGGAAGAGAGGTTTCACCAGAAACCAACCCTGTGGGCAACTTGATCTTGAACTTCCAGCCTCCAGAGCTGTGAGAAAATAAATGTCTGTTGTTCAAGCCACCTGGTGTGTGGCATCTTGCTGTGGCAGCCCAAGGAGGCTGATACCAGTGGATTCTCTCCAGTGTTGGGAAACAAGGGATACAGGTATGCTTGTTTGTTATTGGAATGGGCGTAGACCTGCACAGCCATCCTAGAAAGCAATCTGGCAGTCTTTAGTTAAATTCAATTTGCACCTGCCTTAGAGCCCAGCCATCTCCCTTCAGGGTATATCCCAGGGAAATTCTCCCGTAGGTTCTAAGAAGGACACGTGAGAATGTTCATTGCTGTGTAGTTTATAATAGTGGGAAGTTAGAGACAACTCAAGTGTTCATCCCTAGGGAAATGGCCAAGTGATGATGAAGTGGATGTATTTCATGGACTTTTCTGTACAAGTCTGAAGCAACAGATGTCAACAGCACGGTGTCCAGTGAAAACAGTAAAAAAAAAAAAAAAAAAGAAATCTATATAGCTTTACCATTTATGTAAATCAAAACAGTGTATGTTTTACAAGGATATGGGCATTTAAAAACACATATATTAGGGAATTTCCTGGCTTTCCAGTGGTTAGGACTCTGTGCTTTCACTGCGGGGGCCCGACTTCAATTCTTGGTCAGGGAACTAAGATCCCACACGCTGCGCAGCACCACCCCAAAAAAGCCAACACCTATATTAAACAAGCTGCAATGCCTGCCAAGGAAGAGGGGAATGGGCGTGAGAGTAAGAGGTCGAGAGGAAAATAACATAAAATAAAACACAAGAGGGGTCTTGCCATGGTTCATGATAATGACGATGTGCTAGGAATAGGCATATGATCAACTCAAACTCAATTTTGTGTACTTCAGGTCTAAGAGAAAAGGAAGAGAAGAGGGTAAGTGACCAATTCCAGGTCATCTAGCAAGTCAGTGGTGGGGTCAAATGAATGCTTTCCCTACCCTCCCTGTGACAGTGGGCAGAACATGGGCTTAGCTTACTTCTCGCCAGACCCGATTTGCTGTCTCTGTGGGTCTTGGCCAGGCCAGGCCAGTGCTGCTTATGGAGGGCCAAGGGCAAGGCCAGTGAGCTGAGGAGGACCAGGAGCCTCCAGAGTGAATGCATCTTGGGTTCTTGGACGTGTGGGTATTAAGAAAGGTCAGATGGTACCCACGTGGATGGCTGCAAGGGTGGCCACCTGGATGGATGGACCGAAGTTAGCCCCCAGCATGCTGTGGGGAGGTGTCGTGATGGGCTCTGGCAGCTGCCACTGGGGCTTGCTCACATGGTGAGGGCAGCAGGTGGAACCCTGTGGGGAGGCCAGGGATCCAGACGGAAGCCTTGTTGCTTAGAGACACCCGATAGACCCCACTGTTGGGTCATCCAGTGGGAAACCTCTCCCAGACCAGCACAAGGTGGATGTCGGTGACTCTTCGGTGAATGAATGAATGAATGAATGGGCAAGGATGGTTAATCTCAGGCTTTCCAATTGGACTAGGACTTTCTTAAGGGCAGGATCATCTGCAATGCCTATCTCAATGCTTACTCGTGAGAAATTAAGTGCTGATGATTGTTGAGGGACCAGATGACTGAATACATAAAACAGGATGGCTGGTCTCTGAATCCCCCACTAAATTATATGTTTCTGGAGTGCAGGGTGTGAATTTAATTAATCCTCCTGTGTCCAGTGCCTCCCATGTTTACCACATGGTAGTTACCAGTGATGTTTATTAAGTGATACAAATGAATGAATGAATAATTGGACGGATGGATGGTTTGTGGATAAGATTTACAGGGAGGGGACAGAGAGACTTGAAGCCAAAGCATTAGGTTTATCTTGTTGCTCTGGGTTGCAGGGTCATTAAGAATTCAGTTCAAATCCCCTCTCCTCACCATCTCAAGACGTGGCATCCCAATCCACACAGTTGCTCCGGCCACAGCCCTTGGAGTCCCCCTTG
Source organism: Lagenorhynchus albirostris (assembly GCF_949774975.1). NCBI lineage: Eukaryota > Metazoa > Chordata > Mammalia > Artiodactyla > Delphinidae > Lagenorhynchus > Lagenorhynchus albirostris. The sequence goes on from NC_083109.1 coordinate 25,796,295, forward strand.
ACTCACTCTTTCCTCATCTCCCATGACCCATCTGTCAGGAAGTCCTGTCAACACTTCCAGGATCTGACCACATCTAACCACTCCTCCTCAGCTGCCATCATCTTGGCCTGAGTTATTGCAGGGGTGTCCTACCTGGTGTCCCAGCTTCTTCCCTGGCCCAACTACAATCTCTTTTGCATATGGCTGCCTGAGAAATCATTTTAAGACATAAATCAGACCATGGCACTCCTCTGCTCAAAACCCTCCAAAATTTCCCACCGCACACAGAGCGAAAGCTGAAATCTGTGCAATGCCTCTCAGAGCCTGCAGGGTCTCTGGTGTCCTCTCTCATCTCACCTCCTACCACTCTGTCCCTCCTCTGCTCTCCTGCAGCTGCACAGACCTTGGAAGTCTGGGCCCGACAATTCAGCTGCCGTGAGCTCTGAGACAAAGGCTCTTTCCCCTTCTTGTCCTCTCCCCCCAAGATGCGGGGGACATGCAGGGTCTTGTGCGAATTTCCCAGAAGCCCCGGGCCATCCTTGGACACTTCACTTCTGGTCTCGTAAATCAAAAACATTAGTTCAGGGTGATGGCTTTCCCGATCTGAGGTCCTCTCTCAGTGTTCATGCCCACCTTGGGAATGTTTGTAGAATATCAGTTACTTTAAATGTACTTTTCTAGTCTTCCTGGTCTTGTGTAACCAGTAGGGATTTTGTTATTTTTTTTGTCAAGAAAATTGGAGAAGAGTGGTCACTGTTGTCCTTGGCTCTTTGGAGAGCTGAACTGGGGGTGGGGGGGTTGTCAGCCCCACCTCATCACAGGCTGTGGTTCTCAGGGCCACTGAGTGTAAAGAAACGATGACGTGTAGGGTGTAGATTTATGGTTCTGGTGCATGACAAGGGAGCAGGAAGCACGGCTCATGGGTGAGCCCCGGATTTGAAGACAGCTTAATGTATAATCACACGCAGTTAAGAGCGTGGGATTCTGAGTCACACAGACCAGGGTGCACATCCTGGCTTTCCCTCCTGGCAGACTCAGGAGGGAAAGCCAGGATTTGCCCCCTGAGTCTGGATAATAGTGTGGGGCTGTAGTGAGACTTAAAGAGAATCATGCATAGCAATGCTCAAAAACCTTGTTGCTATGATTGCTGTCATCGTCACTCTCACCTCTCTGAGCCTCAGCTTCGTTACCTGTAAACCAGGGAAGCTGGTGGAGTGAACGACACCAAGTATGATTAGCCTAGAGATGGTGCCCAGGACACTGAAAGTGCACAACCTGTCAAGGAGCCACCTCTCCTGAGCACATCCGCAAATGAGAGTACGGCTGTTTTGGCAATTCTAGCAGGAATTACAACTGGGGGCGCTGTGATGGTTTCAGTGCCTGGAGGGAGCTTGCAGACGTCCAATCAGATGGTAGGCTTTGCTCTTGTTCATTCAACAAACAAATAAAGTGGGACTTCCCTGGTGGCCCAGTGGTGAAGAATCCGCCTGCCAAGGCAGGGGACACGGGTTCGAGCCCTGGTCTGGGAAGATCCTACATGTCGCGGAGCAGCTAAGCCCGTGCGCCGTAACTACTGAGGCTGCGGTCTAGAGCCCACGAGCCACAACTGCTGAGCCCACGTGCCACAACTACTGAAGCCCGCGCACCTAGAGCCCATGCTCCACAACAAGAGAAACCACTGCAGTGAGAAGCCTGTGCACCGCAACGAAGACCCCACGCAGCCCAAAACAAAAAAACCCGAAAAAAACAAATAAAGCAGCTAAAGACAGTGAGTGCTAAGTGTCAGGCACCATGGGCTCTGAGCAGCCAGGCAGGTTCCTCGTCCTCCTGGAGCTCACACGCGTCTGCATCTCTCCCTGCCAGGAGCATGTGGTTATGAAGCATGGCTCTGCTGCGGAGCAGAGGTGGGGGGCGGGGGGAGCTAAGCAAGGACGCAGTGAGGGGAGACCTGATAGTTGGGGATCGGGGTAAGCAGAGAAAAGACGTCCCTGAGGAGGTAGAGCTTGAGCAGCTATTTAAAAGAAAGGCTATAAGTTAGCTGGGTGTTTTCCCGGCCCTGTCCGCCACTGGTGCTCCCAGAGAGGAGCGCCCTGGAGGGATGCTCTGCTCCTGTGTAAGCAGCTGCTTCTCAGGTTGGTGATGCCGATATTTACCTGGTGGCCTCATTCACTGTGCTAAGCCTACTCTGTGTGGGATCTCATTGCACCCTCCAGCCACACATGAGGGGACATGAGCCTGAGGGGCTGCCACCCCAGAGTGGTGAGATGCTATTTCCTTTGGGAGAGGGAGATGCTAGACACCCCAAACCTCACCCATTAGCAATCTCCTGTACTATTTCAAAGAACTTACCTTAGAACAAGCTTCTTTACATTTTTGGGAAGCATTTTGAAAATGTGATGAAAACTTGGGTTTGTGATGATAAACATATATGTACCTGGTTTAAAAATGGTGTTCACAGTAGCAGGATTTCTGTGGTCCTCTTAAGGTGTGCCCACTCACACTGGCTAAAACCCCTGCTCCTCTGGGTAATTGGCTTTCCAGGAGTTTGACTTGGAGGAGCATTCACTTGTCCAGTCAACCAATATCCCCTGTGGGCCCACTATGTGCCAGGCACTGTGCTTGGCTCTGGGCAACAACAGAATCCCTGCTTCTGCAGCAGCTTATGGTCTGGTGAGAGAAGGAGAACAATACGTGAAATAATTACAAATTGTATTGAGGGGGGAAAAGTGAGGTGAAATTGGGAATTGCAGGGAGGCCACTTTAGAAAAGGGTTAGGGAAGGTCTCCAGAGAAGTGACATCTGAGCTGGGCCCAGGAGGAGATGGAGCTGGCCTTGGGTGCAGGTGTAGGGGGGCACACCTGGCAGGTGGAACCGCAGGGAAAGTCCCTGGCGTGGGCAAAGGCTCAGCAGGTTGGAGGAACAAAGGAACTAGGTGTGGATGGGACCGGGGGTGAGAAGTCAGCAGCCATGTGCCCCGAAGAGGCCCTGGCTCACGTCCATGGCTCCAGGGAGGGACCCCCAGGGGTGTAAGGAGACAGCCACCTCCCCTGGCAGAACGAGGGCGGTGCAGGCTTTTGTTCATGAGCGTCCTCCCATGGCCATTGGGAGTGGCCACTTCCTCCTCTCCTTGGGCTCTAAGGCAGTTGTAGTTCCCCAAAGCAGAGGTCCTCACACTCCAGGGGGCAGTAGAGTGGGTAATATGCAGATTCCTGCACCTGAATCAGTAGGGTCTGGAATAGCCCGGAGAATCATTCGTCTAAGGAACAGGATCTATTATTCATGTATCCCATTCTTTGTAGAAATGGACACATTTTACAGTCATGGAAGACTAAATACTGGAACTTTAACCCAAAGTCAAATTTCCCTAAAAGTGGGGGTAGGGCCCTTTCTGAGTGGAATATTAGGTTTGACAAAAGATGACGATGGTGACTCTTCTGGGTTCTGGGGTGGCCTGGAGAGGGGGACAGGAAAGTGGAAGAGCTTGGGTTTCTGGGAGCATTGTAGTACTTTTGGGGGGAATGGGTGAACTTGTAAAATGCAGATTCCTAGGCCACCCCTGAGCAATGAAGTCAGAGTCTTCCTGGAAGTGGGACCTGGGGATAAGCTTCTAGGCAATCCCGCTGTACGTGGAGCACGAGGCCTCCTTAGCTGAAATAAGAGTGATGATACTAGTAAACATTTGTTGAGCACTAACTGTGCTTGAGGGGCAGTCTAAGCGCTTTGCTTGTAATCGTTTATTTAATCCTCCACACAGCCCTCTGAGCTAGGTACCGTTATTATTGGCCTCCCTTTGCAGAGGCACAGAGAGGTTGAGTAAAATCCCTAAAGTCACCCAGCTGGGTGAGGTGGGGCTGGGGCAGGAGCCAGGCAGCCAGGCCCACAGGAGGAACATCAGAGGAGCTGTGACTCATTCCCCATCAACCTCCCCATCCCACACCCCACTCTGCCCCCCAACACCAGCCCACAGCTCCCACAGGCATTGCAAGGAGAGGCAGGAAGAGTAACAAGAGCAGACTCATCGAGCCTGACTGTGGGCCGGCCTCTGCTCTAAGCATTCTTTGTAGGTTCATTAAAGTAATTAATCAATCCTCCCAATAACCCTCGAGGCTTCCATTGTTACTGCCCCATTTTACAGATGCAAAGCCTGAGACACAGAGAGATGGGGTCACTTGCCCAAGGACCCACACCTGTAAGTGTGGAGGTGTCTGGCTCTAGTAGGCTCTATCTTGTCTCTGGATAAATTCACTCACAGTCCTCGCCCTTCGTCCCAGGCCCTGTGAGCCAGCCTTGTCCAGTGGCATTTCCTCTTGTAATTCTACAGGGGCCGCTAAAGACCCCATAGGACACGCATGGCAAATATCAAAGATTTTCAATGAACTGGAGTTGATGCTCCAGGGGAGTGAAGACTGCAGGTCTCACCACAACCGTGAACACTCTGGACCACAAGGGGGCAGAAGCTGGCTCCATCCAGCTCAGGGTCCTGCCTAGCAGAGGTGTTCTCAGGAGGAAAGGGGGAAGGCGGGTCATCCACAAGGACCAGCCATTCAGGGCCACAATGTCAGCCTTAAATGTCAGCCAGTGGAAAGGAGGGAATTCGCTTGGGTCCTTACCACACACATCAGACTTGGCATCCTTGTAAGAATTTAGAAAAAGTCAACTAAACCCAAAGCAATTAGAAGCAAGGAAGTAATAAAGATCAAAGTAGAAACTAATGAAATAAACATGGAAAACCAATAGAGAAAACCAACAAAATCAAAACCTGTTTCTCTTAGAAGATAAATAAAATTGAAAAAACTCTAGGTAGGGAGATTAGGAAAGAGAGAGAGAAGACACAAATGACCAATATCAGGAATGAGAGGGGTGACAGCATTACAGACTTTACAGGTATTAAAAGGATAATAAGGAAATATTATGAGTAGCTTTATGGCAATAAGTTCTATAACTTAGACAAAAGGAACAAATTCCTTGAAAGACACAAACTACCAAAGCTTCTTAAGAAGAAATAGATGATCTGAAAAGCTCTGTACCTGTTACAGAAATTGGATTTGTAGAAAAATCCTTATCACACAGAAAGATCTAGGCCGATATGGTGTCATCACCAAACACCACATTATACCAAAGCTATTCCAGAAAGTTGAAGAGAAGGGAATACTTATCAAGTTCTTCTGTGAGGCCAGCCTTACCCTACTACCAAAACCAAACTAAGACCAATACAGACCAATATTCATTATGAACACAGTGACAAACACCCTCAAAATTTCAGTGATTTAAATATGGCAATGTATAAAAAGGATAATACATCATGACTATATGGGGGTTTATCTCAAGAATGAAAAGTTGGTTTAGCATTTGAAAATTATCATATTAACAAACTAAAAAACATTGCTTGATCATCTCAATAGATGCAGAAAAAGCATTTGATAGATCTCCAACATCTAACTTTGATTAAAAACTTTCATCAAGCTAGGAATAGAAGGGAGCTTCCTCAACCTGATAAAGGGCGTCTACACAAAACCTACAACTAACATCATAGTTAATAGTAAAAGACTGAATGTTTGCCCTCTAGTTTCAGGAACAAGACAAGGATGTCTGCTCTCACTTCTATTCAACATTGTTCTGGAGGTTCTACATAGATAAGAAAAGGAAATTAAAACCTGGATTGGAAAGACAGACATAAACTATATTTATTCACAGATGATATGACCATCTACATAGAAAGTTTGATGAACTCTACAAAAAAGTTACTAGAATTAACATGTGAGTTTAGCAAAATTAACAGGATACAAGATCGAGAAACAAAGTCAACTACATTTCTATATACTAGCCATGAACAATTGGAAATTGAAATTAAAACAATGTCATATTGATAACATAAAAAATATTAAATACTTTGGAATAATATGACAAAGGATGTATAAGATCTGTACACTGAAAACTACAAAATACTGCTGAGAGGAATTTTTAAAGGTCTAAATAAATGGAGAGATATATTCTTTTGGAAGACTTAATATTGTTAAGAAGTCTTTTCTCCTCCAAATTGATCTATGGACTCAATGAAATACCCATAAAAATCCCTGCAAGATTTTGTAGAAATTGATAAGGTGATTCTTAAAATTTGCATGGAAATGTTAAGGACTTAGAATAGCTAAAATAACTGTGAAACAAAACAAAGCAAAAACAAAGCAAAGTTGTAAATTCCGTGCATTTGTGATAGGAAGCATTTGTGATAGGAAATAGTAACACGTGGAGCCTTTGTCAAACCCCAGTAGAAAAATCACAGCACATACCCCTTGGAGTTCTAGAACAAAGCCATGCCATCTGCTGCAGAGAACTATACATCATTTGGAAAAGAGCGCCTAGCTTGATACCAGCACCTGGTAGGTAGACCCTTGTGTCTGACCATGGCTATCAAATAACCATGAGGCCAGAACTACTTCTCATGAGTTGGGTACAGCCAGACCCAGAAAATAAGCCCAAAAATCAGGTGGGCCCAGGAGCAACCCAGCATACATTGGAAATGTCATATCCAGGATTAGGCCTGAGCAGTTCAGAGGGCACAAATAAGGTGCACAAGCAGGTGGCCCAGACGCCATGTCACCCTTCACTGTTGCACTGGCACCTCTTCCTCAACTAACATCTATGGCCTCATGGAGGTTTCCTCTGACCAGCCAACAGAAGAGAAAAAATCTGGAATTTGATTCCTGGATGGGTCAGCTTGGTATGCTGGTATAAGAGGAAAATGGTCTGCTGCAGCACTACAGCTCCACTCGTGAGGGGCCCAAAAAGGCGACCGAATCATCTCTCTGGGCAGAGCTTTGGGCAGCGCGTCTGTCATCTACTCTGTGCAGAGAGAGAAGTGGCCTGAGGTGAGGCTAGACATGGGCTTGTGGGCAGTGATGAAGGGCTCCTTGGTCAAAAGGACTGGAAGGAACAATATTGGATGATCAGGGATATTGGATGGGTCTGGGGAAAAGGCACGTGCATGGACAATGTGAGTGAATACTGTTATAAATGGAATTTTTGTGTCCCCCTGAAATTCGTATGTTGAAACCTAACCTTCAATGTGATGGCATTTGGACGTGGGGCCTTTGGGAGTTGATTAGATCATGAAGTTTGCAGGATGAGTGCCCTTATAAAGGAGACCCCAGAGCAAAAGATGGCCATCTATGAACCAGGAAGCGAAGCCTCAGCAGACCCTGAATCTGCCGTTTCCTTGATCTCGGGCTTCCCAGTCTGCAGAACTGTGAGAAATAAATTTCTGTTATTTACATGCCACCCAGTCTATGGTATCTTGTTATAGTGGCCCGAATGGACTGAGACATATACAAAGGGTATGAATCTTCTTTTTTAGCATCTTTATTGGAATATAATTGCTTTACAGTGTTGCGTTAGTTTCTGCTGTATAACAAAGTGAATCAGCTATATGCATACGTATATCCCCATATCCCCTCCCTCTTGTGTCTCCCTCCCACACTCCTTATCCCACCCCTCTAGGTGGTCGCAAAGCACCGAGCTGATCTCCCTGTGCTATGCAGCTGCTTCCCACGAGCTATCTATTTTACATTTGGTAGTGTATGTATGTCAGTGTTACTCTCTCACTTCGTCCCAGCTTACCCTTCCCCCTCCCTGTGTCCTCAAGTCCATTCTCCACGTCTGTGTCTTTATTCCTGTCCTATCCCTAGGTTCATTAGAACCTTTTTTTTTTTTTTAGATTCCATATATATGTGTTAGCGTACAGCATTGATTTTTCTCTTTCTGACTTACTTCACTCTGTATGACAGACTCTAGGCCCATCCACCTCACTACAAATAACTCAATTTCGTTTCTTTTTATGGCTGGGTAATATTCCATTGTATATATGTGCCACATCTTTATCCATTCATCTGTTGATGGACACTTAGGTTGCTTCCATGTCCTGGCTATTGGAAATAGTGCTGCAGTGAACACTGTGGTACATGACTCTTTTTGAGTACAACACTGTTATGGTTTTCTCAGGGTTTATGCCCAGTAGTGGGATTGCTGGGTCATATGGTAGTTCTATTTTTAGTTAGTTTTTTTTTTTTTGGCAGTACGCGGGCCTCTCACTGTTGTGGCCCCTCCCGCTGCGGAGCACAGGCTCTGGACGCGCAGGCCCAGCGGCCATGGCCCATGGGCCCAGCCGCTCCACGGCATGCGGGATCCTCCTGGACCGGGACACGAGCCTGCGTCCCCTGCATTGGCAGGCGGACCCTCAACCACTGCGCCACCAGGGAAGCCCTATTTTTAGTTTTTTAAGGAACCTCCATACTGTTCTCCATAGTGGCTGTATTAATTTACATTCCCACCAACAGTGCGAGAGGGTTCCCTTTTCTCCACACCCTCTCCAGCATTTATGGTTTGTAGATTTTTTGATGATGGCCATTCTGACTGGTGTGAGGTGATACCTCATTGTAGTTTTGATTTGCATTTCTCTAATGATTAGTGATGTCAAGCATCCTTGCATGTGTTTGTTGGCCATCTGTGTATCTTCTTTGGAGAAATGTCTATTTAGGTCTTCTGCCCATTTTTGGATTGGGTTGTTTGTTTTTTTGATATTGAGCTACATGAGCTGCTTGTATATTTTGGAGATTAATCCTTTGTCAATTGCTTCATTTGTAAATATTTTCTCCCATGCTGAGGGTTGTCTTTTTGTCTTGTTTATGGTTTCCTTTGCTGTGCAAAAGCTTTTAAGTTTCATTAGGTCCCATTTGTTTATTTATTTTTTTTTAATTTTTATTTATTTATTTTTTAACATCTTTATTGGGGTATAATTGCTTTACAATGGTGTGTTAGTTTCTGCTTTCCATTTCTCTAGGAGGTGGGTCAAAAAGGATCTTGCTGTGATTTATGTCATAGAGCGTTATGCCTATGTTTTCCTCTAAGAGTTTTATAGTGTCTGGTCTTACATTTAGGTCTTTAATCCATTTTGAGTTTATTTTTGTGTATGGTGTTAGGAAGTGTTCTAATTTCATTGTTTTACCTGTATCTGTCCATTTTTCCCAGCACCACTTATTGAAGAGGCTGTCTTTTCTCCATTGTATACTCTTGCCTCCTTTATCAAAGGTAAGGTGACCATATGTGCGTGGGCTTTCTACCCTGTTCCATTGATCTATATTTCTGTTTTTGTGCCAGTACCATACTGTCTTAATTACTGTAGGTTTGTAGTATAGTCTGAAGTCCAGGAGTCTGATTCCTCCAGCTCTGTTTTCCTTTCTCAAGATTGCTTTGGCTATTTGGGGTCTTTTGTGTTTCCATACAAATTGTGCAATTTTTTGTTCTAGTTCTGTGAAAAATGCCAGTGGTAGTTTGATAGGGACTGCACTGAACCTGTATATTGCTTTGGGTAGTATAGTCATTTTCACAATGTTGATTCTTCTAATCCAAGAACATGGTATATCTCGCCATCTGTTTGTATCATCTTTAATTTCTTTCATCAGTGTCTTATAGTTTTCTGCATACAGGTCTTTTGTCTCCTTAGGTAGGTTTATTCCTAGGTATTTTATTCTTTTTGTTGCAATGGTAAATGGGAGTGTTTCCTTAATTTCTCTTTCAGATTTTTCATCATTAGTTTATAGGAATACAAGAGATTTCTGTGCATTAATTTTGTATCCTGCTACTCTACCAAATTCATTGATTAGCTCTAGTAGTTTTCTGGTAGCATCTTTAAGATTCTCTATGTATAGCATCATGTCATCTGCAAACAGTGATAGTTCTACTTCTTCTGTGCTTATTTTTAAATTATATGATGTGATATTAATTTCTATTTATGATAGTGATATAAAGTTTCCTTTTAAAAATAAATGTATTTCAATAAATTTAAGTAAAATTGTGTTGATTAAAGAAAATATTAGCTAGAAGGTCTACTGGCAGTACATGGGTATGGCAAATGGTTCAAATGTGGGACCCAGTGATTTCAGCTAATGTCAGGCCCCTGCTCCCCTCCTCCCGCTGCCAGGCCAGGGAATGTCACACCTGTCCCCCAGCAGGCCTGGCTCTGGGCCTGCAGAAGTTGGGGACTCACCTCTTACTGCACCACAAGGGACACTGTCTTTCTCATGAGTTTGACCACAGTGTTCACAGCTTCATTGACCAGTCCAATGGGGCTGGAAAAGGGAGGAAACTGATAAAACTCAGTGAAGTTGGCAGAGCAGCCAAGCAGGAGAAGTGGGAAGAGGGTGGAAGATGGTGGAGCACCTTGAAGTCAGGTGACTTGAGCCTCTATCCAGGGGTATCATCACTTAGAGCCCCATGTCTGATCAGCAGCTCACCCCAATACCCCATGAGTCTCATCACAACCCTGAGACCTTATCCATTCATCCATCCATCCATTCATCTATCCATCCATCCATCTATCCATCTATCCATTCATTCATTCATTCAATACATATCTATAGAGCACCAACTATGTGCCAGAAACCAAGCGAGACTGGGGACACAGGGATGAGCAAAGCACAAGCACCTCCTAAACTGGTACCTAAATAGTATATTAAACAAGTTTGGCTAAGTCTGGCTCCTTCCCACCTGCAGCTCTCAGCATAACTGTCACCTCCTCAGAGCAGCCCTCCGTGACTGCTTGTCTAAGGGAGGGCTTTGTATCATAGTGCCCTGTTAAGTGTGCTGCTCTGCGCAGGGATCATTGCAATGTGACACTTTCCTTGTGGGCTCTTTATTAGTGTACTGAATGCTCATCTGTCTGCCTTTCCCTCCAGAGAATAAGCTCCATGAGAAAAGTTCCTTGTCTGCTGTCACCAGTACATTCTCCAGAGCTCAGAATGGTGGCTGCCTGGCACATAGCAGATGTGTAACACATTTTTGGCTAAAGGAATAAATGAAGGAAACATACAATTAAATATATAATGAAAACTTGTGACAAGAACTCAGAAGGGCAAGAGTAGATTCTTATAAGAGAGAATAAGAGAAACTTTGTTTTAGACCCTGAAGAATGAGATGTACATTGAGATGGCTTGGGGGAAAAGGTGTTCTATGTCGCCAGAGCAGCCCGTGCACAGGTTTTGAGGTGGGAAGAAGTTTGTCGGAGGCACAGAGCAAAAGCTAGCATGTCCAGGGCAGAGTGGGCAAAGGGGAGAGCACAGGGACATGAGGGTCGATCCAGACCAAGCAGTGCCTAGATGGCCCTGAGGAGGGCTTGGGATTCCACCCAAAGTGGAGAGAAAAGCCCTGAGAGAATTTGGAGCAGCGGAGTGGAATGCCATTTTACAGATATGGACACTGGGACCCAGAGGGCAGGATGAATTCCCTGGGACTATGGGCAAGGGTGTATCCACCAGGGCTCAGGCATTCGGACTTACACCTCAGTCTTTCCAAGCAATAATAGGCCGTGGAGCCTTTCTTTGGTTTTGGGGGGTCTTTAGGCAATGTGTGATCAGATTCCTTGCTGGGGTAGGATGGATTGACTTTCGCTCATGGCTCAGCCTTGTTTCCTGCCAGAGGCAACCTTCCCCCCTCCCCCTGAAGGCAACCTTCAGTTCCAGACCACTTTTCCTCTCTCAGCCATGACCAGAGTCAGCCTTTCTCCCTCCACCCTCTTCCCTGGGCTACACATGCTCTTTCAAGCACACAGTTTAAGATGTAGATTTTGTGGGTTACCAGAGATCAGTGATTTAAATGGAGAGGATTATGTTTTCAAGATCTCATTTTGGGAATTTTCCAGTGGGTTGAGGATGATTTGGGGAAATCTGAGATTAGAGTCCATGTTAAGTATTTACTCCTCTTTCTCCCTCCTAACTGGAGGCAAGAAGGTAAACACAGTTTATTATTATTATTGTTTTATTATTATTAAGGGACATTATATAATAACAAAAGGGTCAGTTTTTCAAGAAGATATAGCAATGCTAAATGTGCATGCACCTAACAACAGAGCTTCAAAAAGTATAAAGCAAAAACGGATAAAGCTGAAAGGTGAAATAGGCAAATTCACAGTTATGTTTGGAGAGGTCAACACTCGTGTCTCAGTAATGGGAAGAACAAAGAGACAGAAAGTCAGCATGGATATTATTATTACTGAGAGTTTAGTATGTGCCAGGCTGAATGCTAAACACTTGCATTTTCTCATTTGGTCAGCACAGTACCTATGAATTAGGTATTATTATCATCCTCAGTTTACAGATGTGAAAACTGAAGCTTAGAGAGGCTAAATTGGTTACAAAGCCACAAGTTAGTGGCAAAGCAAACTTGACACAAGAGTCTGAACTCCTTTTCACCATACGATGCTCCCTCCCAGGTACAGGAATAAGGTTGAAATTAGGGGTCCCAACTCCTCTGGGAGCCCTGCTCTGCTGAGATGGGTGGGCCTGACCTGTCCGGGAAGGTGAGTGAGATGTTGGCTGGGTCGTTGGTGCATTTTTCCACGATCACTGTGGAGACACCAGTCTTGGCATCAGTTTCAATGCTGACGCTAGTCTGGAGGCCCAGGTCGACAAGCTCACCCAACAGAGGCCTGCAGGAAATAAGATTCACAGTGAACAGAGGTCTAGAAGTCCATTCACACTGCCCACTTGAGTTCATCCATCTGTGTGGACATTATATGGGATGTCTATGGATAATGTCAATATGGTCTATTTTCTTTATGGAATCTACTTTTTTACGTTAGGAGTTTATTCACCTGGCCACATGGGTTTGGTTCATGTGATATTTCTATACAGTATCACACTGATAATTAAAATAAAAATAATAGTTAACATTTATTGAGCACAAATTCTGTGTTAGGTGTTTCCAAAAAACTATTTTACATGGATTGATCCTTTGAATCATTACACCAATACCATGAGGGAAAAGTATTATTATTGGTACTGGTACCTGGTATAGGGAAGTTAAGTAACTATCCCAAGACCTCACAGGTAATGAATGATGAAATCATAGTGCAGTTCATTTATAAAGACTCTTCTACACATCCTCATCTTCCTGTCTCTGTCTCTGATTCCAGATTGGAGATCCATCGGCCATGCCGCACTGCCTCTCCAAAACCTCAGATTCTAATGCCTACTCATAGGGTCAGGGTGACGTTCGTGGTGATGGGGATACTCAGGCTAGCGCCTTTGCCATCAGGAGTCACTTCAGATTTGATATCCAGGATGTGGACATTACTGATTTTCAACCTGTGCAAAAACCACAGTTCACCCTTGTCACTCCTCATGACAGCCATTGCTGGGCGCTTCTCACGATGCCAGCATCGTGATGCGCATACGAGCCTCGCTGACTTTGCCTGCTTTGGTCTTCATGAGAGCCCTGTTCAGAGGTTTGAATCTCTCCATTGGATGGCGTGGCATACTGAGATTCAGACAAATGTAGTTTCCCCCAAGACTCCAAGGGTAAATACATGCCACAGCCAGAATTTTTTTTTAATTGAAGTATAGTTGCTTTACAATGTTGTCTTGGTTTCAGGTGTACCGCAAAGTGATTCAGATATAGATACAGAGATAGATAGAGGTAGATAGAGGTATATATTTTATTTCAGATTCTTTCCTCTTATAGGTAATTACAAAATATTGAGTGGAGTTCCCTATGCTATGCAGGAGGTCCTTGTGGGTTATCTATTTTATATATAGTAGTGTGTATATGTTAATCCCAAACTCCTAATTTATCCCCCCACAGCGCTTTCCCCTTTGGTAACCATAAGTTTGTTTTCGAGGTCGGTGAGTCTGTTTCTGTTTTGTAAATAAGTTCATTTATGTCATATTTTAGATTCCACATATAAGTGATATCATATGACATTTGCCTTTCTCTGACTTCCTTCACTTAGTATGTTCATCTCTAGGTCCATCCACGTTGCTGTAAGTGGCATTATTTCATTCTCTTTTATGTACAGTCAGAATTTGAACCCAGAACTGGTGGACTCCAGAACTTCATGTGTGGAGCCACCTATGTATTGTGAATTCTGGTTTCCTCTCTCCTGACGGCATTCAGACTATATATACTCAGCTATTTTCAGAGAAGACAAGTCTTCTTCCTTGGAAAAGTGGCTTTAGGCACCAGCAAACAGGTAGAGGTAAGGATAAAGAGAACCTTCATCCTGACCCTGAAATCACAGAATGAGAAAGCCCAAACCCATGAGATGCCCAGATAGGCCCTGCAGCCCTGCCTGTAATTCACCCAAACTCTGGTAGAGCTGGCCTCAGACGACTTCCGCTCTGCAGGGACACACAAGGTTTATTCACCTTTCTGTCTTTGACCTTAATCTTACGTCCCCTAAAGATATGTATTCTCTTTTCCTGGAACAAAGATTTCTACCATGAAGCAGTGACTCACCCCATAACCTTTTCCACTACTTGAAAAATTTTAGAAAGGACTTTGTCCAACAAGTTCTCAGCTTCCTGGATCTTCTGCTGGGCCTCCTGCCAAGACGTGGATTCCCGGAGCGCCTCCAAGTCAGCCTTCAATTTCTGAAGGATAGCTGTAGAAACAATCTCCATTTAGTGTGATACACAACTTACGAAGCAGCTACTATGCACCAGATACTAAATGAGACCATGTGCCTATGTTATTTCATTTCATCTTTATAACAACCCCATAAAGTAGATATTATTATTGTCTGCACTTTCAGATGAGGAAATAAAGGATCAAAAGGTTAAGAAATGGGCCTAAAGTCACACAGCTAAGGAGACCTTGTTCCTTCCATGCTGCCTTCACACTAAGATATACTCATCATTCGTCAACAAAGCAATCGATCCAGTGACCAGGCAATAGATATTGATTGCACATCAGCTTCTAGTAGTGAAGCTCTAATGAGACGCTCACACAAACAAAATAAACTTAGAATAAACTAAGAAATGGAAAATCTAGAATCAAGGAAAAAATATGGCTCCAACTCATGAAAGTGGCAAATAGGAGTCCCTGGATGACAGCTTCGCAGCAGGCCTAGAAAGCAATAATTCATACAGGAGGAGGAGGACAGAGTGTCCTAAAGGGGAATCTTCAGAGAAAAGAGGGATTTGATAGAGCAAATAGCATGGCAGAAGTAGGATGGCACATTTGAAAAGAATTAAGAATATATCTGCAGAAAATAATTCAAATAAGAAACAACAAGGCAACAACTCACTCAAGGAGAAAAAAAAAGGCTACAAGACAAGATATGTAATCATAGTACAGCAACATGGCTCTGCAATGGACAGTATCTATCTACCTAGTTATAATGACGCAAACAGAGATGGAAACTACATCTGGTCCTGTAACTAACTAGGTGACCTTGATCCAGACACTTCTGTTTCTGAGCTCAGTTTTATCGGCAATGAAATTGGAGAGTGGATCCCTTCTGTATCTTTGAAAGTTGCCTAAGCCCTGGCAAGGTTTGAAAGGCAGTCATGTACAGAAGTTAGTTTCTCCTATAAAGAATGTTTGTCAGTGTGCTGGTAATGTTTCCAGAAAATGAAAAGCAGGCCACGTTCTTTTAAGAAATCATAATTAAAAGGAGATATGATTAAGTAGAAAGGTAGGTAGTTTTAAAGCTACCTAAGCTAAGTAGGGCTCAATTTCCAATCAGTTAATACAAATTACTGAGCTAATTGAATGACCCAACAGAAGAATATGCTAAAAATATAAATAAAATATGAGTTAAAATATGTAGATTCTTTCATAATTAGAGAAATGGTAAGTGAAATGAATTATAACCTTTCATCTGTGAGACTGGCAAAATATTTAAGTTTTCCATACCAGTGCTGTCAAGGGAGTAGAAAAAAAGACTATTGGAGAAAATGTTAACATAGGGGATTATTTGTCAATATCCAATATAATTTAAAATGTGCATACCTTTTGAACTTTTGAAGTGTCACTTTTAGGAATTTATCCTATGCATGTATTAGAAAATTTACCGTGATATAATATGTAAAGTTTTATTTATTTAAGCATTGCTTGTTTCTAGAAAAATTAAAAATGAATGAACCAGGAACCAAATCACCACCTCTCTCAGGAAACCACCCATAAAGAGCAGCGCCTAAGGAAGAAAAAAATGAGTGATCAGAAGAGCCTGGGGGCAGGACGGGAGTGGGGATGCGGACCTGCTGGAGGGTGGGCTTGGGGATGCAGGGTCGGGGGGTAGGCTGGGACGAGGTGGGACAGTGGCATGGACATATATGCACTGCCAGGCGTGGAGTGGATGGCTGGTGGGGGACAGCCCTGTGGCGCAGGGGAATGGCTCGGTGCTTTGTGGCAGCCTATAGGGGTGGATGGGGGGGTGGGAGAGGGGGAGATGCGGGGACATGTGTATATGTGTGGCTGATTCACTTTGTTGTGGAGCAGAGGCTGGCATGCCGTTGTGGGGCAATTGTGCTCCAATGGAGATGTTAAAAAAAAAAAAGAAAAGAAAAAAGAACCAACAAATCACAGTGAAAATGAAAACAGCAGGAAAAGTATTTGTCTCAAATGTTAGAGCAATGGATTATTATGTATAATATATAAAAAGTTTATCCTAATGTATAAAAATATTATAAATGCCCCCTTTATGGCAAATGAAATAAACAACAAAATGTAGATAGTAAGCAAACAGGGGAAAATGTTCAGGCTACAGCAAACTTCAAATTGAACAACAAAGTATGTTTTTATATCAATTAACTTGGCATAGAAGATGTAATAATATTACTACCATTGTTTAAAGTGAAACTGATGAATACCTTTGACAGTGGATACAAAGCAGGAGCATGGCAGTATGTATTGAGAGTCATTAAAGTGTTCATACCCTTTGACCCAGCAAAAATAATAATAATAATAATTTACCCTAGATATACAAAATTGTGAGAAGGGGTAACATTTTTTACCACTTAAATGACTTCTTTTAAATGAATAGATTGTACACTTTTAAAAAAAGAGCAGCCCCTGGTGGCAGCCTTTGGTAATACAGGCATAGTGTTTAGGAGGCAAGCTCCTAGTTGCCACTGATCATGCCTCTTGCTGACTCACGTCCAAGTGTACTGTCAACGGTCTCAAGTCCTTTATCGAGAACAGGTTTCAGCTTGCTCACAACATCATTGCCGAGATCCTCAAGAAGAGACGCTGAGGTCCCAGTGAGCAGGCCACACAAGAGAATAAGTTTCCAAAGCTGAAACATCTTGTCCTGACACCTGGACAGTCATGGGAGGAACAGGAGTGAGAATTACCTGTAGAGAAAAGGGATCTTTGATGAGCACCTATCACTCTTACACTCAACAGTCCTTTAAGATCGATGTGGTTATCTCCTCTCTTACAGATGGCCAGCACAGGTCAGAAAGCTAGAGGAACTTGCCCAGACATACACAGCCAGTGAGTGGAGGATCTGCTATATGACAAGTCACACTTGACTCCAAGTCAATGCTCTTTACACAGAGGTCCTTTGCACATACTGTCTTTTCTGCTTGGAACATTTCCCTCTTCTTTGCCTTTTTACCTAAGTCACTTCCTACTGACTCTCTAGCTTCAGTAAGACATCATCATGTCCTCTATGAAACCCAATCTAGGCCCCTCCCCAGAGTCTAGGTTTAGGGAGCCCCACTCCACCATTTTGCTGCCCTCATTCTCTGATTGGAGTCCTGGGTACCAATTAGTGATGACTTGTCTGTCTTTCCCACCATGCTGTGAACTCCTTAGAGGAGGGATTGTGACTTATTTCACTGTTGAATTCCCAACCCATAGTAAAAAGCCTGCACCTAGTACAGTACAACAAAATAAAGGTTTGCCAAATAAAAGCATGAACAAATAAAAGGGTGCCACATCATGACACTGCATTGCTCATCAGTTTGACACTTCTAATATAATCTATCTATTTCTTAATTTCCTATTTTCAAAATAGTAGCTAATTCAAGTGGCCCTTCCCTTTGCCTCTTGCCCCCAACACCTTCTGAAGGCCTCCATGTGGGGAGACATTAATGGGGAAGTCCACCATTCACAGGTTTGGAGGAAAATACCAAATCCTTGCTCCCCTGCACAGTCTCCTGGAATTGTGCTGGGTGGTGATGGCCCTTATATGGTGGTGATGGGATGGGAGCCTGCCCATGGAAGCAAGCCCTGGTTTCAGAGTCATCCAAGGAGACTCCAAAGAAAATAACCCCTGTCCAGAGTGAACACAGAGACTTCCAACCCAAAGGTCACTGAGGATGCTTGAACTGGAATGGATGGTTATGGAGAGGACTTTGTGCCAAGACTAAGATCAGGTTCGCATAGAGCCTCCAGCTGCCAAGACGGTTGCCACTGTGGGTGGGGGCTGGGGTAAAGACTGAGAATGGATAGAATTGATGAGTTGGAGAATGTTCTGGCAGGAGGACCCACAGGGATCATCCAGCCTAATTCTGTCTTCATTTGGAAACTCAGGCTCAGAGAGGGAAAGCAACCAGCTTGAGGTCACCCAGTAAGACAGGGACAGAGATGGGGCTAGAATTGTGACCCATAGAGTCTGGGTCAGAGACCAGTGGGGTCATTCTTCCCAGCCTTCCTCTGGTGTCTGAGTGCTCTCCACAACATCCCTCACGGTGGAGCCAGCCTCCGGGCAAGTGTTTGCAATGACGGGTTGCTCACTACGATCCCCCCAAGCCTGCCTACTCCATTTATTCAGTAGCGCTCCTCCTGGAAGTGAACAAAATCTGCCTCCATATTAACCCCCAATAGTCGGTCTCCCTCTGCACACTTGCCCCCAACCCCTCTACCTTCAATGCAGCAGCCAGAGGGGTCTCTCAGCTTAAACCCAAAGTGCTCACCACGGCCCACAAGTGCCTGCGTCATCTGCTCACTGCCTCTCCAAACTCATCTACCCCTCCCTCCCTGGCCCCTACTGTCTTCCTTCTGTTCCAGAAAGATGACAGCCTCTTTGCTGCCTTGGGCCTTTGCACAGAACTTTCCTCCCCAGCTGTCTCTGGCTCTCGACATCACCTCAGAACTTCCATGACTGCCTGTCTGAGGTGGTCCCTCCCCTCCTTCCCCGCTCTCAGCTCCTTGCTGGCTTCTTTTATGGCAAATCATCATAATTTGACTTTTTTCCTTTGTTCTCTGCCCTCAGCCAGTTGTTACCACACTCACTCTGGGGCTTTCCTCTCACATGGGTCCCCTAGACCCTGACCTGTCTGTAGAATGCTCCAAGCCTCTCTCTGGGGCATCCTATAAGGCCACCTACTACGTGGGAAGGTGGCGAAGGACCCATCACCAGAGATGCTCAAGAATTTGATCAGATGACTGCTAAGGTCCTGTGTGACTTCATGTGACTGTGAGTGTGCGTCATTCTAAATTTCCTCAGTCTGTTGTTCAAAGACCATTGTTGCACGTTTGTATGAGTCTTCCCCCAGATTTTCTTTCTACCTGAGTCTGGCTGCCTCATGGGGATATGGTTCCCTCAGGCTTCCTGCCTCTTTCCTTTTCTCACCCTCCCTCCTCCCAAGACCCCACCTCCACCTGGCCGTGGCCTCCTGGGGTCACAGTGGCTGCTGTGGGTGCTGTTTCTCATCATGGACCACACCCAGGACAAAGCCAGCTTCTCCCACTGATGTCTGCCGCCTCTCATGGCTGAGCTTTGAGGTGAAATTAACTAGACACTCTTGTCCCCTGGGGGCGGGCCTGGAGGTGGGCACACATGCACCTCAAAGGTCCTGCTTTCTAAGAGCCATATTCTCAGGGTCACTCATTCCTCTCCAGGTTCACTGGCTCCAACCCACATGAGGATAGGACTTTACCACACCCTCAAGGGCCCCCTTCTGCTAAAGGCTTAGTGTATACCAAGTCTGATGTACACTAGACTAAATCTACCAAAGTGGAGAGAAACCATGCCCCCCCTTTTTTCTGAGGTCCTCTGGATCCTAACCCCAACAGTGTGTGTGGGACTCTTGAACAAGCACATACATACTTACACATGTGAACATGTGCACATTCCCACATGCATGTATGCACACATGCAAGAACAAGACAGCATAAGCTAGACTCATATGAAGAAAACACATACATTTCCGTCCCTACACAAGGGGTACATTTACAGTATCATGGAGACCATGTAACTACTGTTCTGGATAAAAGAGCTCACTACCAGCAAAGGGGGCTTTGGGTCTGCACAGATTGCCTGGGTCTGTTTTTGTCCTTAAAAAATTTAGATACAATTATCTGACAAGTCTCGCTAGAGAATGAAGCCATATTAAGGGAATGAGAAAATGCATCCTTTTAGTGCCTGGATTCAGCTGTGCCTGAAGTCCTCTATGCCCGGGACTTTCCAGTTCAAACACATGTCTCCCTTCCTCTTTTATATTTGTTGAAGCCAGTGTGAGTTGGATCATGCCATTCAAACCCACAGTAAATCCTGACTTAACACATTTGTAGATACACATCTGCTTCCTCCCTTCTGATGACTACTCAAGGGTCACATGACCACATTGGAAACATAACAGACATCAAAGCCACAGGAGAGCTTAGAGTTCATCAATTTAACCTCGTTTCTGGGAAGTCTGTGGAGGCTGTGCCCCAGAGAAGGAGAAGGACTCATCCAAGGCTACCCAGTGACTTGAACCCCACTTATTTTCCTCTTTCATTTCATATCTTTTAGGTTTGTTGAAATTTTCTACTCTGGGCGATAGCCTTTTAAAAAAAGATTAAACAAAATCACCTAATAAGTTTGTTTAAACCATAGATGCCTGATGCCCTCCCTAGATACTTAGGGTCAGGGGCTCCGGGATGGAGCTGCCTGGGGATGGCTGGCTAGAAATGGAAACAACTGGACTAGATGGCTGAAAGGTACTTTCTACCCGAATTCTATGAGCTGTGACCTCCACCCCATCCTCTGGAGCCCCAGCTCAGCCCAGACATGACCCTCACAACCCTAGGTGCTTATCCTGCTTCATCTTGTTTCATGCCCTCAGCAACCACGCAGGGGGTGTTACTGCCCCCATTTCCCAGCTGAGGAGTGTGAGGCTCAGAAGCGGAGGATGACTTGCTCAAGGCGACACAGATGGGAAAGGGCAAGGCTGGAGAGTGCTCGCAGTTCTGCATCCTCTCCCATTGAGATCAGCTGTTCCAGCTCGCAGCCTCTGGGGGCAGCAGCGAGTCGCATTCTTTGGCCCCAGTGCCCAGCACCCAGTAGGTGCGGGTGAGTGCCTGGCCCGGGGCTTCTTACTGCAGGTCCACTTTCACCATTGGTGCCCACGACAACCCCGTGAGGAGGTTTGGAAAGCGCCATTTTCCAGTTGAGGAAACAGGTTCAGGGAAGGGAGGTGGCTCGCCCAGGACTCACAAGGACAGGAATTTGGGTCCCCAGGGAAGGACCTTTCTACCATGTCACTTGAGGCCAGCTGGTGGAGCGGGAGAGTCCTTGGGCTAGAATATCCTGTTTATTCCTCAGCCTCTGCTGTTTGAGTTGGTTGTAACGCCTGGTGCATTGGGCCTGTGTCAACCTGGAATATGGTCCAGGAAGCACAGATGAGTGCCCACTTGGCATCAGGCTGGGAGCACCAGCAGGGAGCTCCAGGTCACCCAGTGTCCATCTCCTCCGGTCACCCACCTGCAGCTCAGTAGGGACCTGTAAGCCTGTCCTCCACATGAACGCGTCCAGAGGAAAGTAGGGGTAGGGCTGGAGGCTTCGGGAGCTAGTTTTCCTCATGCTGACTGTGGTCCCACCATCAGAGCACAGAGCAGGGAGAAGGTGGCAGCCCAGGTACCCAAGCCTGGGCCTGGGACGTGGAAGATGCCATCCAGCAGAGCCTTGGGCCGATCAGCAGACGCCCCTCCCTGGCTGTCTGTGCCCAGTTCTGCAAACACATGAGGTTCCTCTTGCCCTGGTTGTGGGCACAGAGCTGAGGGCTGTGCTGAAATCTTGTGAAGAGTTTTTCCCGCCTCAGGAACGCAACCCAGGGGGCCAAGTGTGATGTAGTGACCTCAGACTCAGAACTGGTGTTCACCCCAGGCCTTAGCTGTCTCATCGTAAAATGGGTAAACATCCCTCGCGCCTGGATCCAGGTTGCAAGATGGAAATTAAAAGGGTACCGAGGGGGCGGTAGTCAGACCCCGGCTCTGGAGTTGGGCAGGCTGGGATCGAATCCTCTCTCGTTGTCTGTAGCTGGCTGTGCTGCCTGGACAAGGGGCTTCATCACCCTGAGCCTCAGGTTCCCCTACCTGTGAAATGGGACTAATGATGGGACTCTCCTCCCAGGCATATTGTGAGGATGCAGTGGGATAACGTGTGGTAGGCCCCCGATACGTGGTGACAACAGTGATGATGATGATTATAATTATTGCTGGTTTCTGGTCACTTCACTGCCCTCCAACTCAGGTCTCCCATCTGTATGTGGCCCCGCCCCACAGGGTTATGGAGAAGATTAAGTGAGAAGATTAAGCATCCAGTATGCTTAATGCTTAATCAACGGCAACAGCATTTCTTCTTTTTGTGTGCAGTAAAGACCAGATGAGCTAAAATGGTCTCAGGCCTCCAGTATACCAGTGTCTGGAAATTCTGACTCCCTTAGGTGCTGGTGTATAGCCCTTGGCAGGTGTCATTCCTCACTGAGCCTCAGTTTCCCTTCCGGGGCCAAGTAAGGGAACTCTAAGAACTATGTTCTCAATTACAAGTCTGATTGATTGTAGGGACTGGAGGGAGCGTTCTGCTGAGAAGCCCTCCCAGGCAGCTCCTGGGCTGAGAGGGCATCATTGATTAGTAATGTCTGCCACAAGTTCAGGAGGGGAGAGTGGAGCAACGGCACATTTGGCGGTGCGGGACCAGGTCATCTCTAAAGGTCCCTCCAGCTAGTGATGGGCACATTGACACCACATGTTCATGGAGAGTGGGACTCTGGGACCTGCCTGGTGCTGGGGTATGGAGGAGGAGACCCCGATCTGGGTTCCAGTCTCTCTGTTAATAACCTGCTTTGTGACCTGGAGCAAGACACTCATTTCCTCCTAGGGTCTCCGTTTCCTCTAACTACAAAATGAGCAGAGGTTCCCTGCTAGACAGCTGAGCTCTCAGGACTCTGAGAGGTGGTCAGGAACATCTGGGGGCTACTTGCTACACTCCCACCAGCTGGAGCACCCCACACCCTTGCTCTGAGCAGGCATCCCACCAGCTCCTAGGGCACAGTGATAATCGTCCCTGCTCTGAGGCCATGAGGGCCAGGACCACAGGGCATCATCCCCAGGGCCTGACACACAGTAGATGTTCAATAAATATTTATTACAGTCTGCAGAAGCATTTTTCTTTATTGCTGATTAATTAAAATATACACATTTTAAAATTCATGCATTTTATTTATAACAGTGCAATAAGCTTGCTCTTAGTGTCCGCCCTGGCTGTGCCTCCCGGACTTTTCCCTTGTTGGCTGTGTGACAGCAGCCAAGTACCCTAACCTCTCTGAGGTCTGGGGTTTTTAACCATAAAATGAGAACGAGAATGTCCTCTACCTTAGAAGAGCTGCTGGGGGAACTAAATGAGGAAATGTCAGTAGAGAGCCCAGCCCAGCCCTGGCTGCTGAAGGTGTTCCATGAATAATTGCGATCATCATCATTACTATTATTACAATAAATAGTAGTGAGTGGTGACCTATCACAGCATTTAGGAGCCCAGGAAAACAGGAGGGTGACAAGGGGCAGTGTGCGCAGTTCTCAAAAGCACGCTAGGCCTGGGTTCAAATCCTGACTCTGCCACTTACTAGCTTTGTGACCTTTCCCTCTCAGAGACTCAGCTTACACACCTGTAAAGTGGGCACAATGGGTCTACCTACCTCACTGAGCCAGTCTGAAGGGTACACAAGTTAACATGTATAAACCTGGACACAATCTCTAAAGATGTGCTCCTCTTGCTCTTCCACTGGAATGGGGGCCCCATGAGGCAGGGATTTTGTCTGTTTTGTTCCCCGATGCGTCCCCAGTGCCATAACAATGTCCTGTAATAGTAGCTGTTGAATACATGTTCCCTGACTTGTCATTGTTGTTGTTGTTATTATAATACACAGATCAGGGACCTTGCCCACGGGTGACTTCCTGAGGGAGAGCCATGGTCGCTCTGTTTTCAAGTATTTTGCTTGCACATCTGCCTCTCCCCAGACACTTGGCACGTTTGCTGCATTACGACCCATTGCTCCTTTCTCTCAGACCCCTCCATGTTATGGTGACCCCAGGTCTGTGTAGTGGCTGAGAGCGTGGGCTTTGTTGGCCGGGGGCTTCTCCCCTCAGCTGTGGGCCCCTCTGAGCCTTTTGTTCCTCTGCTCTGGGCGCTAATGCCAGGCTGAGTGCTTCTCCAGGCGTCTGTGACGTGCAACAAGAGGATGACAGTCGGGTGGGCACAACTCGGGGTGCATCAGTGCCCCTTCCCGCCCAAACACTCTCCAAACCCTGCAGGGCCTGGGTATGGGGGGGCACGCAAAGGGTGCTGGCGGTGGGTAGGGAGGTTGGTACCTTCTGAGGACATCTGAGGTCCAGACAGGCTGGTCCAGGTCATCCCGGAAAGAGAAGTGATGACAGCTCCTTGCACCGAAGGTATTTGTCTTTCAGGGACAAAGGTCCCAGCCACGAGGGTCGTGAGATGAATTTCTTATTGAAAATCTTCAGCGAGGCATTAAGGGTTAGCCTTCCCAGGACTAGGACATCCTACTCACCGCGTGACTGCTAATCCTCCGCCATGGCAGCTTCCTGGTCCCACTGACTCAGCCCTTAAGCTCCGAGCTGGTATCTCTTTCCAACCACGGCTCAGCCCCGAGTCGAGAAAGGTCCTAGGAGGTCGTCCAGGCTACTGAGATCAGAGAGGACGTGGGTGTGGCTGAGGTTGCACAGAGGCAGGGGCAGGGCTGGCTGAGTCTCCGCGCTCCCACTCAGCTCCCAGGTTCTGCCCACAGGCTCCCCTCCCCCACCACTTCCCTCACAATGGCAGACATATGGAAGGGCACCCACGTCCCACCCACCGAATGTAATTTCTTCATGTTGCTATAAAGAAAGCTGAAAGAATTGTCATTTTGCTTTAGAAATCAGTCAGGCAGGAATAATTCATCCAACTTATAACAGGCTCGCATTTCTCAGACTTGAATCGCTTCCTCGGGAATTCTTGCCAAATAGGAAAAGATCAAAGTAACGACTGTTTTCAAACATATTGTCATTTTCATGACTGCTAAATATAACAATTAACAAAGTTGTTATAATGTTACAGTCTGAAGATCTTTAATTTAAACTTCAAGATTTTGACATTTTTCTGATTTTGAAGGTGACACATTTTGTTTTTTTCAGCTTGCAAACATTTCCCCAAGCCCTGGGCTCTGTGTCTGGAACACCTATTGGGTTAAACAGCTCCCCCAGGTGCCGGCCCCTAGAAAATGAAGAACTACTTCTCATGAACTGACCGATGGACAGGCGGGCTCGTCCCACACCCCTCCCAGGTTGAGGTCTTCTTCCTCCTGCCCCATGAAATGTCCCCTGAACACTTTGCCCAAATCTCCCAGAGAAGATTCAGCACACAGTTGAAAGGAATGTTCAGCAGGTCTGGCTCCTTCCCTGAGTCCCTTGAAGTCTGGACACCTTATCATTTTTCACCTTGGGTCCCTCAGAGCAAGATCTGATTAGAGTAGGAATCAAATGATGTTTGTGGGAGGGAAGAAGGGAGAGAGGATGGGAAGAGAGGGGAAGGGAGGAAAGGAAGGAGGAAAGAAGAAAGAGAGGGGTTGGGAAAGGGAGGTCAGCTATGTCCTATGAGATCAGATCTCTGAGGTGAGGGATTGCATCAGCTCCGAGGTCCCAGTGACCAGCACAGGACCTAGCTTGGCTAACTGGCATTGGCTGACTGTCTGAATGAATGAATGGGCCAAAGAATGAGGCCAGCAGCCTATTGACATGAGTGAGCTCTGAATCCCTCCCTAGTCTTAGCTGACCTCCCAGAATTTGATCTCTTGTCTGTCTTCACCCTGTGTCATCTTCCAGATCCTTCCTGCTAAAGTGAACTGGGCCCCTCATCCATCTATCTATCCCTTCATTCATTCATTCATTCATTTAACAAATGTTAATAGTTTTGTGCTGGGACCACTCATCCATTTGATAACTGTTTATTGGCTCTTCCTGAGGGCCAAGTCCTATGTCAAAGATGAATGAATCTTGGTCCTTGTCCCAGAGATGGGCCACCCTCCAGGGCAGTAGATGAGCCACTGAGATCAGCTCGTGACTACTGAAGGACAGTGTAATCTCATTGTTTGCTCCTCCAAACAACCAGAGGCAGGTAATATATTTATCCCCATTTTATAGACAAGGAAACTGAGGCACAGAGAGGGAAAGTGAATTGTTCAGGGTCACTCACCTAGTAAATGGCTGAGCTGGGATTAAAACCTAGGTAACCTGATCCCAGAGCCCATGCTCTGAGCCACTTACATCACATTGTCATTTACATGTTAATCACTGACATCCCTCTTGGACTGTCTGAGCCCTTCAAGGGCAGGAAGCACTCTGGTCCATCTCCGTTTCCCTAGCATCACTCTGTGTCAGAGGCGGCACTCCATAAAAGTTTGTTGGCTGAAGGAATGTGTGTTAGCCCTTTCCCCTCTGCTAGACTGGGTCTCCTTCAGGTCAGGGACCACGGTTCTGCCATCTTTGTGTCCCCAGGAGCCAGCTAGGGCCTGGCTTGCGGTAGGTCCCAATAAGCACTACATTGAATTAAAGTGAAAAGAGCAACTTAATCAAGTTTGACCAACTGGCTGAACAGATGAATGTAGGGGATGAGACCCAGAATCTAGCAAGAAGAATCCAGAATTCCATCCATCCATCCATCCATCCATCCTCCCATCCTTCCATCCACCCATCCATCCATCCTCCCATCCTTCCATCCATCCATCCATCCATCCTCCCATCCTTCCATCCATCCACTCATCCCATCATCCATTCATTCATCACATTTGTTTGGAACTTCTATTCTGGCCCTGCCCCATGCCAGGCTCTGGGGTCCCAAAGAGCACCCGTGTGTGCCCACCTTCAGTGCCCACCAGCAGTGGGTGGAGGCAAACATACATACTGACAACTATTTTCCCCAAAGTAGGTAATGTTCTTGAAAATGTTCTGTACATTGAAAGCTTCATGCAAATGGTCAGAAATTTCCCTCTTCCTGCCTTGGCTTCTGTCCCTGGCACAGAGCCTGGTCCTGAGGAAGGCCTTTCATAAACACTGAATTGGGTTGAATTGAGCACTTTGGGACGTGAAAGAAGAAACAATATGACATTATGGTGTAGCTGGAGATAATACAGATAATACAAAAGACCGATGTTGGCAGAATCCCCAAACTTGGGGTAGCTTTGAGTGTGTTTGTCTCACAGGGCTTTCGACAATTAGCCAGACTTCAGCTGGAGCCCTAACCCTGCTGCTGACCAGCTGTGTGACCTTGGGCGAGTTACATAGTCTCTCTGAACCTCCATTCCTCATTTGCAAAGTAGAGCTCACGATAGTGCATTTGATAAAGTTGGTGTGAGGATTAGGTGAGGTTTAAGCCTGAAAGCAGTTAGCCCAGCGTCTGGCACATGGTGGGTACTCAGAAAAGCTAACTCTGCCCAGGGGAAGGATTAAGGGTCAGAAAAAGGACAGGATCTCTTTCCTGACCCTACTTCTTACAGGTGGTGATTTTAGGCAAGTCAGCTCTCTGAACCTCCTCTCTAAAATCAGATGCTGATCCTGGCTGGGAGGCACTGGGGATGCACTGAATAAAAAGGAGAATAAAACGTCCTGGAGCCTTACATGGTGGTCACTGAATTAAAGGGGAGGAAATGCAGAGAAAATAGCAGAACTCTTTGCCTTTCCTCATGGGACACATGTCTTGTGGGGTCTCTCTCACTATCATTCTCAGGCTTCTTGTCTCTCTGGACGATCCCCAGGGCCTCCTCTCTGGCTTCCTGGACCTACTTTGCACCAACTCCTCCCTGTACCCAGAGCCAGGTCTGACGATGTCACACCCTGCAAATCTCTCCCATCTGGCAGGAGAGGAATAAAGGCGCAGACGTAGAGAATGCACTTGAGGACACGGGGACGGGGAAGGGTAAGCTGGGATGAAGTGAGAGAGTTGCATGGACATATATACACTACCAAATGTAAAATAGATAGCTAGTGAGAAGCAGCCGCACAGCACAGGGAGATCAGCTCGGTGCTTTGTGACCACCTAGAGGGGTGGGATAGGGACAGTGGGAGGGAGACACAAGAGGGAGGGGATATGGGGATATATATGTATACATATAGCTGATTCACTTTGTTATACAGCAGAAACTAACAAAACATTGTAAAGCAATTATACTCCAATAAAGATGTTAAAAAAAAAAAATCTCCCCCACCCTTCAGGGAACATCCCCTACGAGACCCTCAATGATCCACCCCACTGGCCCTTCTTACTTTCCTGCCTTGTGGTTTTTGAATAAGTCTCTTCCTTTTCCACACACACGCACACGCGCGCACACACACGATTGTCAACTCTGAGAGGCCGAGGTCTGTCTGAGATTCGTCTCTTGTTTCCCAGGATGGTTTACACAGAATGAGCTGCAATGTGTTTGTCAATTGCATCTGTCAGGATTATTTGTGTTATTTGTAATGGAAAACACACCCAAACTGATTTAAGTGCAAAAGGGAGTCATTGGCTCCCGTTAACTCAAAGGCCAATGGATTTCAGGCACGGCTGAATCCAAGTGCTCAAAGGAAAGTTTCAGGACAGTTTCTGTCTGTGACTTGGCTCTACCTTCTTCATTGGCTTCATTCTCAAACCGACTCTCCCCAAGGGGTAGCAGAGACGACACCAGGCTCACGTTCTCTCTTAACAACCTTAGCAGAAAGAGCATTATCTCTCTCCTAATACCTCTTCCAAAGTCTAGGGCTGATCTGCATTGGTCCGGCTGGGGTTACATGCCGAGCTCTGAGCCAATCACAGTGGCTGGGGTGAAGGAATACACTGATTGGCCAATATGAAAACATTATGCCTGCAAAGGCGGCAGAGATGGAATGGTGGGCAGGGCAGGAGGACAGGCAGGGAAGGATGGCCAAGGAAGAGCCGGTTTCAAGGAGGAGGAAGTGATGTCTGTGCTGCCATCAAGTAAGATGAGGCTGAAAAGGGCCCGCTGGTTTCTTCCACATGGAGATTGTTGACGTCCTGGTGAGCACTGAGCTGGTAGGGTGACCAGTGAAACTGGGCGGGCAGAGGGGTAAACGTGTCCCAAGCAAGTGTGCTGCTCAAGGGGTGACCTGTGGGTGAGTAACATCAGCGTCTCCAGGGAGCTTTGAGGAAATGCAGAATCTCAGGTCCTGGCCCAGACCAACCCACCAGAACCTGCATTTTAACAAGAGCCCCAGGCGTTTTGCACCTGTTCCAGGCTGAGAAGCCCAGCTCTGGGGAAACCTGGCTGTGAAGCGGGAGAGGGAGGGGAGGAGGGAGCTGGAGGGAATGTGGCATTAAGAGAGGAGCCTTGATTCTTCCTTAGGAGGGAGAGCCTGAGACGTGTTCAGCTGTGCATTCTTAACAATGAGAAAAATTAACTTTCTGTTCCCAACATGAAACTTCATTTGTATTTTGCAAGACCCTGTTTCAGATTTGCATAAATCAGATTCACATAGATGTGACCTGCATGTATTTGCTGCCTGAAGGAAGGAACGTCGTGGTGGTGGTGTATCCCGAGAGTCTCCCACGGCAGGTCCTTTGGTGCCTGGAGGCCTCCCCGGGATCACTGATTCTGGACCAGGGACACCTGGCCCCGCAGAGACTTGGGGAAGAACCAAAGGCCACTCCAATTCCCTCTTCTCTCCCTTCTTTGTCCCTGCATCTGGCTCCACGTGACTCTTCTCCAGGCCCGTGGAAACCCTCGGGGTGTTCACAGAGATGGTGCTGGCAAAAGGAGGTTGACAAAACAAATGCTGTCACATGTGTCACTGGGCCAGAAGGGCACATGAGCCACCAGAGTCAGGGTGTCTTCAGGCCGGGGCCCAAGGGGCATGAGGGAGGCCTAGAGAGGACTGGGATCTGGGGTCGCTTTGTGTGGGGTGTGGGGAGAGCCCTGGGGGCTTGGGCCCCTCCCGTCACTGCGGGTTCCCAATGGCCCGACCTGTGGTCTCTTGGCTGCCACCCCATGAGTCCCCCCACCCCCAGGATAGAGTTGTAGAACCAGGTAGTGGTGAAGAGGCCCAGCTTCCTGAATTCCAATTCCCTGTGGTACCAGTGGGGAAACTGAGGCCAGAGCAACACGGGGGACTCAGCAAGGATGTGGCAGGGTAGTGCTGGGTCAGAACGAGAACCTAGGGCATCCCTCCTCCCTGAGGCCCTGGACACCCTCCCTCTTCCAGCCTCCTGCTCTGCCAGAAGGCCTGGGTCCTAATTCACTCTACCTCCTTCCAGCTGTGTGCGAGTCGGCTAGGCAGCGAGCCTCTCTGAGCCTCAATTTCCTCATCTGCAAAACAGGGTTAGGGTTACTTCCAAGGATGGTTGTGAGGACCACATGGAATGGCCCAGGTAAGGAGAACAGCACAGGGCTGGGCAGAGACTAAGAATAAACAAAGCTAAGGTCTATTACCTACCGTAATGGTATTGCTATTATTATCCCTATTTTTCAGATGGGGAGACTGAAGTTAAGTGTCTCAGTAGACTGAAGAACTGGGCTCTGAGCCCAAGAGTTCTGACTCCCAACTTACACGTTTAGTAGCATCACTTCTCTGAGCCTCAGTTTCCCATCTTTAAGATGAAGCTAATTACACTGACCTTGAGAGATGGCTTTGAAAAATTAAACGAGATCGTGAAAGCCAAGTGCTCAGCACAGTACCCTGCATTAAAAAAAAAAAAAAAAAAATGCTGCTTTGTACAAATTATCTTCACAGTGTAAGAAACATGAATCTGCAGGGTCATGGCGCCACCTTGTGGTGTCCTATGGGAACTGCACATCTATCACCCAACCTGGGCCAACCCCATGGATTCTTCTTACTCCCTCCTCATGGGGCCAGGAGGGTAGGGGGTACGGGGGTTGTGGGGAGTGGAGAGGAGGGTGACTGAAGCTCATGGAGTCTCCAGCCCCTGTGATTGTGGGAACTCATCTATGGGGAGCAGGAGTGAAGCAGGGAGGGGGGTTGACAGTGTGTTCTCACAGCCCTTTGCATTTTCCCTCCACATCTCTGCACCAGTTCTTCCCTCTGCCTCGCAGTTTTTGGACCACCCACCGGTGGACGCAGTTTGTGACACTGTCCCAGGCTCTGCATCTAGGCTTTCCTCATGCATTGTCTCAGGATTATCCTATAAAATAGCCACTATTCTCACGCCCATTTTGCAGAAGAAGAAACTGAGGTTCAGAGTCAGTGGGAAGGGTAGCATTTGAACCGAGGTCTACCTGACTCCAAAGATGTTCCCTTCACTGCACACCAAAGTGCCACAACAGGGGCCACCCACTCGCTGAAGCACACAACTGCACCATGAAAGTCTCATGCAAAGAAAGGGTTCAGGGCTTCAATTGTGTGGGACCAGCAGGCCCGACATTCCCACCCACTGGGAAGGCCCTGGGATTCCCAGGGCCTTTGAGGCCAGGATTCTGACCTTCTGGAATTCTAAATGTGTATTATCTTACGCTTCAATTTCATCCTTTCTAGGCAGATGCTGAAGTGTACCTTATACACTGAAAAAGCGGCTTTGGAGCAATTTTCTTATACAGGAAAGGAAGGCAGAGTACAGAGGAGCAGGATTGGGGGATACAGGATTAGAGGGTTACAGGCAGCTTCGCTAGTAGCACCTATTGATTCTGAGTCCTAAACAGCTTGGAGCCAGTCCTTCAGCCCGGCTCATGCATCTCACTGGAATGCCGTTGCCGTACTGGGTGGAACGTCTCCTCGGCCTCAGTGGTCCTCAGAAATACGCAGACCCTAGGCTGCAAATCAGACCAACTGCCTGAAGGGGGAGGATGCTCACTCCTGTCCCTCCCCCGTTAGAGCATCACTCTTTTGGTTGGGTTCTTAGAGGCTTTTCTGCCTCAGTCAGTACCCACCCTGGAGAGGTGTTTCACCTGATCAGTTTTGAGCGAATGCAAACCCAAGCTCTAACGAAGGGACTGTTTGCGGCTTGGCTGTGAGAGATCAATGGTGGGTAAACCAAGATGGCAGTTTCTCGAGATGGGGTCAGAGAGCTCTGCAGTGCGTCTCCTGGGCTTAACATCCTTACCGTGGTCCTGGCAGCGTTCCCAAGCTGATCCTGGTGATGAGAGGACTGCGGTGTCTCTGCAACTGACAGCAAAGAGAGACATTAGAAGATGCCACCATGAGAAGGACCTGTGGCGGCCACAGTTTTGTCAAGGGCCTCTCTGGCCTCTGGTCCTGTCCCGCTCCCATTTCCCCAGCACTCATCATTGACGGAAAGATCTTTAGAGACTGTGCATGTTTTATAGATGGGAGAAGAGAGGTCCAGAGAGAGGATGGGACTGCTATAGGATCACCAGAGAGCTGGTAGCTGAACTGGGATTTGAACCCAGGTCTCCGGATGCCCAGGCCAGGGCATCTTTCTGGTCATCTTTTCTGGCTTTCGCAATAATCATGGAGAATTCCAGGGAAGCAGCAAGAGGGCTCACGGATAAGTCAGGCCCTCCCTGGCTCCACAGGGAGACTATAGGCTGCCCCTCCTGCTTGGCAGGGATCCCATCTCCTTCCTGCCTCCTGCTTGGGACCCAGTCTCGCTGAGAAGCCCAGAGGAGGTAGAGGCGGCTTGAAAGAGGTTATTGATGGCAATCCAGAAGCTTGGCCAGGACAGCTCTCCTTCTTTGTCCAGCCCAGGCCCCCACAGAGGGCATAGGGGGTTTGGGGATGGAATGGAAGCACAATGATTACACAAATTCCTTTAAGACTCAGAAATCAGTTGGCTCTACTGGAAAGCTCCTCACACTAGATTAGTGGAACATCTCAAGAATCGCACCACAATGCTCTTTACCATAAAGCGGGATAGGCTGGAAACTTAACCATAATATGAAGAACAGCCTCACCAAGGAAAGGGACTGGCCTAGAAACCTAACGGAATGAGATATTCCAGTTAACTGACCAGCAGAGTGAAATATTTTAGGAATCCGTCACGTACTCTTCCCTCCAGGGTGAGATAGCCCAGGAATCCCATAACACGGATCATTATGGAGTAAAAAATTTCAACAATTTCACTAAAAGATTAATCATTATAGAGTAGGTGATTCCAGGAATGTCATGACAGAACTCTTCGCCATGGAGTAGGTTAGTTAAGGAGCTCCACCTCGACACTGCTGACTCTGGAGTGGGCTGTCCCGGGAACCCACTCTAACACTCATCACTATGGAACGGGCTGCTCCAGACATCTCTCTCTAGCCAGAGTCACTATGGAATAAGACAGCCTGGACTCCCACCGTCACAGTCATCACTATGGAATGGGCGATCTCAGGAACCCTGCTGTGACACAGGTCCCTGGGGAGCCGGTGTCCACGAAGCCAGCTTCAGTGCTCGATATTGATCAAAGCATGGAATCTGTGTCCGGTGGGCTCTCTGTGGTTCCAAGATTTTACACCTGCTTTCAGGACTCTTGAGGAAGAAGAGTTCAGCATGAAGATGGAGTGGGGACCGGGAGACAGTGGGGGTAGGTATGAGAAGAAAAAACTTACGTTCAGTCAGCCAGTTAATGAAAGAGGCCGGGAAGTGTTTGTCCTGGGAAAAACCAGACAGCCCACGTTAACTGAGCACCTACTACACCAAGTTCTGCGCCTCTCATTTAATCCTCACAACAACCTCGCAATATAGGGACCATAGACAAGGAAGAGAAGAGACTCAGAGATGTGAATGGCTTTGCCCAGGTCGTACAGGATGCTGGTGGCAGAGCTGTTCCTAAAATCTGGACATTTGAATTTTATCCTGAACAGCTGAGTGCTGGGAGCACAGGGGCTGTTAGTCCCAAGGTCCCTGAAGTGCTTACTTTGTGGAGCAAAGCACATTCCCCATAAATCAGGACTTCCCATTAGTTAGAGGGGGCTGGCAGTATCATGCTAACGCTTAAAAGAAGCTCAGAGGGGAAGGATGCATTTAAGACCAGCATGAACCACTCCTCCATTCTGGGGTCCCCATGTACTATGATGCCAAGTAACTAGTTTGATTGTTCGTTTTATTTATTTATTTTTTTTTTGTGGTACGCGGGCCTCTCACTGTTGTGGCCTCTCCCGTTGCGGAGCACAGGCTCCGGACACGCAGGCTCAGCAGCCATGGCTCACGGGCCCAGCCACTCCGCGGCATGTGGGATCTTCCCGGACCGGGGCACGAACCCGTGTCCCCTGCATCAGCAGGCGGACTCTCAACCACTGCGCCACCAGGGAAGCCCTACCCTCCATCCATCTCTATAATTTCCTTTTTTCTTCCTTCACCCATTCAATTAATACATATATTGTCTATACACACCTCTCCACCATCCATCTTCCCACACAAGAGTAATAGACCCTTCTTTTCTTCCATTCATCCACCACCCACCTGTCTATATATGTACCCTTTCACCCATTCATCCTTTTATCCAACCATCCTCTCTTCCTTCTTTCATGATTTTATCCATTCTTCTTTCCATCCATTCATCCATCTATCCCTCCATCCCTCCATCATCTTTCATCTTTCCAGTTTCTCTTATATCCATCAATCATTTTATCTCTTTCCTTTGTCTTTCCATCTATCCATAAATCCACTTATATTCCCTTTCTTCCATTTTTCCCTCCTTCCATCATATTCTGTTCACACTTCCTTGTATTTATCCATCCACACATCCATCCATCTATCCACCTACTCTTCCATACATATTTCCACTTATTTATATTTATACTTTTGTCCTTTGTTCCATTCATCGATGTTCTTCTCTTTCATCTCCAGTTCCAACATAGTATATTTGGAGTGCCTCCCCTGTGCCTAACCAGGAACTGTGAGACAAACACAAGAAATAATATAATACAGAGTCCCTGCTGTCAAGGAGCTTCTGTTCTAGTGGAAGAAACAGCCAAGAAGCAGACAAGTACTACACAGTCTGGTACAAGTGATGGATAGGTGTGCGTGCGAGTCCTGAGGAGGGATTCATTCTACCTGGAGAGGTCTGCAAAGGCTTTGGGGGGAACTAACCATTGGACTCACACCTTGACGGGGTGCAGGAATTTTCCAGGTGAAGAAGGAGGGTGTGGGAAGTCATTTGGAGCAAAGCTATAATGTCTCAAAAGGGCCTGGAGCATATGGGATGATTGAGATCAGCTGGCTGAAGCAGCATGAGGGGGACAGAGCAGAATAAGGCTGGGGAAGTTGCAGGAAAGACCTTGACTGCCAACCTTGGGGTTTGAACTTGATCCTCCTACAGAAGACTCTGAGCAGAGGTGTGATTCAGAAATACCTCTCTGGGAGCCATGAAAGGGAGAAAACAGGAGTGGGTGTGTGGCTACTGCAATAGTCTAAGCCAGAGAGCAAGTCTCAGGTCCATAACGCAACTTACATTTCAGGATGCTCAGCTGTTGATTGATGATGTTGGAACCAGAATCAGACCACTGAGCACAGCTGAAACACAGATGAGCAGAGGTCTCCCGCATTCCAGCCCAGCCCAACCTCTGACTGGTTGTATAAAACTGAGTGGTTCTATCAGAGGCTTTTACAAACACAATAGAAATCATCCTCTCCCACAGGTGTAAACTGCTTAGCACACAGTAGTCCCTCAGTAAATGTCCCTTACCCAGGAGCAGGGACCTGGACAAAGGACAGGACAGCAAAGCTCTGGGAGGCTGGAGAGTCCAAAGACAAACTCGCCTGCCCTGGCTGCCTCTCTCTACCCTGGTTGCATCTCTGTGCCTCCAGCTGCAAAGCCTTTCCAGCTAATCTCTAGGGTCTGCCTGGGACCCACTTTGTCAAACTCACCATGTTGGGTAGAGAGCTCTGCAGGATCTGTTTCAGCATGGCTTCTATCACTGCAGAGAGCAGGCTGGGGAAGGGAACAGGGACATTTGGAATAATGACAATCATGGCTAATGGTTACAAAAGGTTTCCTCCACTCCAGGGACTAGCCTAAGTACTTGGCATATACTAACTCAAATTACTATAATATTAAAAACACAGATTGCTTGAATCCCAGCACCACTGCTTCCTGGCTGTGTGACCTTGCCTGATTTACATAAGGTCTCTGTGCCTCTCATGTGTAATATGTAAAATAGAGTTGCTGTGAGGATGCAGTGAGTGAAAGAAAGAGATGGGCTAGAGGACATTCAACCCCCTCACCAGCAGGGCTTCTGCCACCTCACAAACAGGTGGTGTTTTTCACATTCTTTGTGACGATTTAAGGCACATAGAGGGCATTTCCTCTTAGAAATCAGCTTCCAAGATAGAGGTTGCAGAATAGTAGATTTCAGCCCAAATGAGGTCCATAGGTGTGTTTTCTTTTTCAAGGACAGTCTTTTAAAACTTTACAGTTTTAAAAATTCAAATTTCTATTTTCTCTTTAAAATACAGAAAATTGAGAAGACTGGGCCCACCGTCCCACATGGCCACAGTCAACTGGAGCTGAAGAGGAGCTGCCCTCTTCAGATGAGGCATATGCTGTCCAGTTTGCCACAGACCCCACCACTCTCTACTGCCCCCCTAAAAATGAAATTGAACTTGTATGCTGTACTTCTCTTAAACCGGGCTCCCTTACTAATTTATCCTAAATTCTTACCAAAATAGGCATTTAAGTTTGTGATCTCTATGCTAAGTTGTTGAATTCAGAATCTGAGAACTACAAAGGATCTCAGATACCAGGCAGTTGGGTTCTCAGGCTAGCCTGCCTATCTTTTAGAACTCATAATGAAATTTAACTGTAGCACTCCTGAGTTATAGCACCTGTCTGTGACTTACAGCATCCTTCAACCATGAAATAATGACATCAGAGATCACCTTTAAGGTGGTGATTGGGCGCAGCCCAGGCTCTGGACATCTTTTTAGAGAATGGCCTGTTTGAGATATAGTGCTACGGAATCTGATTAACCCTTAGCTCATTGCTCTTAAATTATGTAGGCATGCATTTTCAGACTTCATGTAGTGAAACAAGCTTAGGTTTTCAGGGTAGTCCACAAAAGTCTTTTTGTCAGTTTATCTTTTCACCCTTCAATCCATTCCTCCATCCGTATGTCCATCCATCCTTGCATCCATCCAACTATCCATCCACTCGTCATCCCTCCATCCTCCCAGCTACCCATCCTCCCACTCATCTATCCGTGCAACCATCTACTCATCCTTCTCTGTCTTGTTCCCCAGTGTATCTCCAGGAAAAACTCTGTAGTGGCTGGCTCAATATTTGTTGAATAGGATTTCCCTGGTGATCCAGTGGTTAAGAATCCGCCTGCCAATGCAGGGGACACAGATTCGAGCCGGGCTCCGGGAAGATCCCAGATGCCACGGAGCAACTAAGTCCGTGCGCCACAACTACTGAGCCTGTGCTCTAGAGCCCGCACACCGCAGTTACTGAGCCCACACGACTGCAATTACTGAAGCCCACATGCCTAGAGCCCGTGCTCCGCAACAAGAGAAGCCACCACAATGAGAAGCCCGCACACAGCAACGAAGAGTAGCCCCCGCTCACCACAAACAGAGAAAGCCCGCACACAGCAACGAAGAACAAGCGCAGCCAAAAAAAAAAAAAAATTGTTAAATAAATAAAAGAACTATGAATCCATGTGTGTGTGCCTGAGTGTCTGTATGTGTGTGCCTTGTGTCTGTGTATGTGACTCTGTGTGTGTGTGTGTGTGTGTCAGGGGTCTCTGGTGTGATCCTGTCTCCATGTGCACATCTGCAAAGCTCTGGGAAGAGGCCACATCTTTCCCCAAGGCAACCTCAGCCCCCCGTAAGTTAGCTCCCTATTCTAAGCTCCCTCTCTGTGAAGTCTCTCAATTTTCTTGGAGAGAATCACTGACTTGGGAAGACTGTCAGCCCTCCTGTGAGTATCTCATTGTTCCTCAGAGACATCTTGAAATTCCTATGGGAACTGAGGGGACACTCCGAATTACCGAAGAATGCTAACTTTTCCTTGTGAAATCTCTCTTTCTGAGAGCCTTTTTATTTGTTTCTAAAAGAATTCTCAGTATTTCCTGACAGCTCAGTGTTTCCTCAGAAATACCAGTGTTCCATAAGCATGTCAGAAATAGCAAATTCTGGAGAAGGTGTGGAGAAAAGAGAACCCTCCTACGCTGTTGGTGGGAACGTATGTTGGTGCAGCCACTATGGAGAACAGTATGGAGGTTCCTTCAAAAACTAAAAATAGAATTGCCATATGACCCAGCAATCCCACTCCTGGGCATAATCTGGAGAAAATTATAATTTGAAAAGATCCATGCACCCCAATGTTCACAGCAGCATTACTTACAATAGCCAAGACATGGAAGCAACCAAAAAGTCCATCGACAGATGAATGGATAAAGAAGATGTGGTATATATATACAATGGAATATTATTCAGCCGCAAAAAGAATGAAATTATGCCATTATGGATGGACCTAGAGATTATCATACTAAGTGAAGTCAGAAAGAGAAAGACAAATACCATATGATATCACTTATATGTGGAATCTGAAATATGATACCCAGGAGGGTGATCACCTTGTCCCATTAGCCTGGGAATATTCTGGTCTCAGCCCTGAACTACCCTTCTCCCAGAAATCCTCTCAGTCCTGGCCAAACTAAGATAGTTGTTCATGCTATGATGACCTGAACATTTCTTGCAATTTCTTTGAGACCAATGGTGAATTTGATGTCAGAGTAAACACACTGAATAAAATTTTCAACTAAGGAGAAATGAAAAAAAAAAATGATACAAATTAATTTGTTTACAAAACAGAAACAGACTCATAGACATAGAAAACAAACTTATGGTTACCAAAGGGGAAAGAGGGTGGGGAAGGGATAAATTAGGAGTTTGGGATTAGCAGATACAAACTACCATATATAAAATAGATAAACAACAAGGTTCTACTGCATAGCACAGGGACTTACATTCAGTGTCCTGTAATAAACCATGATGGAAAAAAATATGAAAAAGAATATATATGTATAACTGAATCACTTTGCTGTACACCAGAAATTAATATGACATTGTAAATCAACTATACTTCAATTTAAAAAAAATACATGCAAAAAAAAAAAAGAATGTCAGTGTCTCTGAGGAAGCTGCAGGAATCCCTTGGGAATTCCAGGGAACTTACCAACATTCCCAAGGAATCTTGGCATACCTGAGAAATCCTGGTGCTGGCTGACAGAAGGTCCACTACTTCTCTGGAAATGCCAGAAATAATGCCAGTACTCTCCCTCCTCCCAAGGGGCACTGAGGGAGTCTGGGAGCCCCCAGGCTGCACCTGGAGTCTGCACTGGGACCTTAGGGTCCCACAGGCCAGGTGTGGGACCTTGAATGTATCCCTTCCTGTTGCTGGGTCTCAGCTACCCCCTAGGTACTGGCCTTAGCGGTACCCTGATGGACGGGAGGGTAACTTGCAAACTGTAAAGGGTGGTACCCATTGAAGGGGCTGTTATGGCCACGAGGATGGGTGTCTCTGTTGCTTTTCGCTCATCCTCAGTGTGACTCTCCCGGGGCCCATCCTGGGTAGAGAGGAATCAGAGGAGAGGATGCCAGGGCCCAGAGTGGCAAAGGGGCCCAGCAAGGTCACACAGCAAACCAGGCTCCTCTGACCCCTGTAGGCCTCTCCTAAGCCCACTCCCTTATCCCTCCCAGGCACCCAGACTGTACCCAGTCACAAGGTGCTGGGCCAAGGGGCACGTGGGCTGGGCAGGCTGCCTGGGAGGGCTGGCTGGTCTGTGCCCTGCCTGTAGGCTCTTGGCCTATTTCACACCTCACTTAGCAGGAGGAAGACAAACGGCCCTGCCAGGGTGGGGTGATGCGAGGCCTGAGGGATAGGCCAGCGTGACCAGGCTGAGTCAGGGGTGAGTGCCTGCAGAGCCGAAGAGCCAGGATGCCTCCCTGGGTAAATCCCTTCCGTTCTCAAGCCTCATTTTACACCATCTCTAAAACAGGCATATCAGGGTCTGGAGATGGCCATATGGGAGGGTTGGCAGGAGGGGTATCTGCTGATGGTGGGGCAAACCTGACTGGCCAGCTCTCATCCCCAACCTGCCGTCGGCTCTGCCCTACAATCTGGATGCGGCATCTAGTGGGCCCTCCCTTCCTCTGACTGTTCGCAGCCGCGAGGGTTTATGCGGCACATCACTCCACAGCCTCGGAAGATACACTATGATTTTTTTTTTTTTTTTTTTTTTTTTTGCGATACGCGGGGCTCTCACTGTTGTGGCCTCTCCCGTTGCGGAGCACAGGCTCCGGACGCGCAGGCTCAGCGGCCATGGCTCACGGGCCCAGCCGCTCCGCGGCATGTGGGATCCTCCCGGACCGGGGCATGAACCCGCGTCCCCTGCATCGGCAGGCGGACTCTCAACCACTGCGCCACCAGGGAAGCCCTACACTATAATTTTTAATCAGAGCAACTTCAACCTGAGAGGACTCCAAACGTTTTTGTTTGTACTGAGTTATAGAATTTTTAAAAACCATGTACCTCTCACACCTTTCTTGAAGCAGAGCATACAGACATAAAGTGCACCATCATAAGCATAGAGCTGGGGGAACTGGTTAAAGTGAAGCTTCCCACGTATTATGGGCTGAATTGTGTCCACACCCCCCAAATTGATATGTTGAAGCCTCACTGCCAGGACCTCAGAATGTGACTGTATTTGGAAATAGGGTCTTTACAGAGATGACTAAGTTAAATGAAGTCATGCGGGTCAGCTCTAATCCAGTAAGCCTGGTGTCCTTATAAGAAGAAGAGGATGGTGCTAAGGGAGAGAAAAGCCAGGCAGGGAATATAAAGGATTGAGAGGGAGGGAGAGAAATTTTAGACACAGAGGTCAGAGAAGACCTTACTGAAAAGGTGACTTACAGAAGATTGCAGGGGGTAAGAGAGGCACCCATAGTTATGTCTAGGGGGATGAGCAATCCAGACAGAGGGACAGCATGTGCAAAGGCCCTGGGGTAGGAAAGGTGCTGGTGTGTTAGAGGAATAGTTAGGAGGCCAGCAAAGCTTTCTTGAAGCCGACAAGTGGGAAAAGAACAGGGGATGAGGTAGGACAGGCAAGGAGAGAGATGTGCTTCTTTGCATCAACAATATGTATCTTGATTAAATTTTTTTTCAAATTCCCCCTTGACCGTAAGGCACTAAATATTAAAAATAATCTTTTAGATTGTTATTGTAGGGGAGGAACACTTTTTTCTCTACCCTTCTGGGTTCTTTTGGTTGGCCTATTGATTAAATTGATGTAAGACAGATTAACAGGAGAAAAACAAATTTAATTATGTATGTATGGGAGTTCCATAAAAATAATGAGAACCGAGGCCAAATCCAGCAGCTGACACTTTTATGCCGCCCTGAGCTAAGGAATGGGACAGTGGCCTGGGGCTTCAAAGGGGAGGAGGGTAATTCACAGGACAATAAGAAGAGGAGGTGTTTGGTAGTTAGATGTATTCAGATAAAAGTTATCTCCGGTAATAGCTCTCTCTCTGAACCAGACCCCCTGTCTAACTATTTCAGGTGGTTAAGGGAGACGTAAAAGTTTTTCTTGAGTCTGTATGCTGGGCGTGACTGCCTTCAGCTCAAAATAATCTACAGGCCAAAGTAGGTTATTTTGGGGTCACATATTCTGCCCTTCATTATCATTACAATTAATGGTCACATGCATTCTATTAAAATTTTTAATAATAATTTAACACAGAGAAGTATTGGTTGAGAAATGGATGTTTTAATGAAATGGACAGTTTTTTTCCCAGTTAGTTGCTTTATCTGTGAATTACTTTACTCATTGCTAGAAGGAGGCAGGGTTCACCACCCATCAGAGACCTAATTTTCATTTTTAGAGATCTAAGTGCTACAAAAAATTCTGTATACTTTTTCAACAAATAAGCAGATGGACATGAGAGGAGTTTGATTAAAACAGTGTTGCTCAATTCTTTGAACTGCTTTCAATGTATATGACAAAAATCACGTGGGGTTGTATTATCAAAAAACGTTTCTCAACAACTCCAAGCAGATTAAGACTAGGAACAGTAGTAACACTCTTCTTTTGTTGAAAGAAAATTGAAAACCACCTGGCTTATTTCCTGGACATTCTAGGATCACTCATAGCCCATTTATTCCAAGTCCTGGAGGTGATGTTCCAAGGCAATGCTCTTGAGTACGGACTGGGGCAAAGAGAAAATGCTTCATAAGGAGGGGGAAGGAACACTTGAGGAAGGGAAGGTGGGAAGGTTTGTGGACGAAGCCACTCTTGAAAAGAGGGTTCTTGGGAAAGAGAGCATAGAAAAATTGAGAATCAGTAAATGGATTCTCATAAATATCCTATAAATGAACCCAGGACAGTTTTTTTATATCCCTGCTCCAACCTGCTGGACTCACAACGTAGTGATGCCTGGAAGGTGTGTCTGTGGATTCTGGGTTTAAATCCTGAGTCTTCCCTTTATTATCGGTGTGTTCTCAGACTGCTTCACTAAGTTGACTAAGCCTCGATTTCCTCCTTTGTAGAATGGGGACAAGAATAACGAAATAAAAGCATAAGAAAATAAAGGGCTTGGCCATGTGGTACCCAGCACAAGGCAAGTGCTCAGAGGATCTTAGCTGCTGTTGTGATAATACTTTACATCTGTCTTCGGTAGTGCTTTATCACCATTTTGCCATTATTATTCTCGTTAATTAGGCTATCTTGGGGGTGAGGGAGCCCGAGTGGCAGGGCTTCTGAATCCCACCTTCCTGCAACCCAAGTAGCCCCACTCTCCTCTGTTTTTCTATTTGGGCTGTCCAGAAGCCCTCACTAATTTTTCCATCTCGATTATACTATAGTATAATCACCTCAACCCAGGCAGAAGCCAACTGGTGAGAGGGCTCAGTTTGAACACCCCTGGTGCAACATGGGCTGCCAGCTATCAACTTCACCCCCACCTCCTCTGGTCACTTTGCAGGACCCCATGTTTGGTTGGGTTTAAATGTCACCCCATCATCTCTGTGGCTTAGGTTGGAAGCATGTGCAGCAAAGTCAGGATAACCTGCATTCAAATCTCAGCTCTGCTCTCTGGCGCTGGGTGACCGCAAATCCCCTCTCTGAGTCTCGGTCTCCTCATCTATAAGGTGGAGTTAATGTCTCGGTCTCCTCATCTATAAAGTCTCGGTCTC
Source organism: Lagenorhynchus albirostris (assembly GCF_949774975.1). Taxonomy (NCBI): domain Eukaryota; kingdom Metazoa; phylum Chordata; class Mammalia; order Artiodactyla; family Delphinidae; genus Lagenorhynchus; species Lagenorhynchus albirostris. The sequence goes on from NC_083109.1 coordinate 25,839,388, forward strand.
CTCATCTATAAGGTGGAGTTAATGGCGGCACCTGCTGTGAAGCGCTGTTGTGATGGCTAAATGAATCTCACGCCAAGAGCTTATCACGCTGCCAGGCACCAAGTAAACTCATCCACTGTTGCTGTTAGGATTTGCACAAAGAGCCCCGCAGGCGAGCTCAGGAGGCCTGGGTTGCCATCAAGCACTGCCTTTTCCTCACCAGGTAGCCCTGGCAAGTCACACCTTGCCCGTGCCTCAGTTCCCACCTCTGTGAAACGCGAATCCCAATCCCTCCTTCGCCTCACAGTTCCCAGATGAAGGCTAAATGAGGTCACAGCTACAACCTGCTTTGGAACCTTCCGGTGAGAGACAGGTTGCCCAAGTCTGGGAAGAAGCAGCGAGGCCTACACCTGGCTCCCGGCAGTACCCTGGAGAGAGGATAGGACCCCAGAGGGTAGAGGCTGTGTGGGAGCCAAGGTGCCAGCACACAGCCTGGGCAAAGACGTCCAGGCTCAGACGTGGCTCCCCGGGCAGTAGAGCTGCCGAAATTCAAAGCATCGCAGGGAGGGGAGGCCGCCCTACTCATGCATCCTGGAATACAGCAGCTGCTCATTAGATGAAGAATCAGATGTGTGGCTCACGATAGGGTAGCGACAGGAGCTGGGAGACTTTTCTGGTCCAGAAACCAGGGAACAAGGACTGAACCGGGACAGGGACAACAGAACAGTTTGAAAGGTCCCAGCAACTTGGAGGGGGGGCTGGAGCAAGTCTGAGATGGAGGAAGAAGGCGGGTAGAGGGAGGACAGAGAGAGCCCTGAGGGTGCCGCCTCAGTGACTGGGAGAAAGACGCAGAATTCCCCAGGGAGAGACGCAGGCTAATAGGTGGGTTGTCAGCGTTCAGGTGGGGCAGGGGCAGGGGCGGGGCCCTTGAGGGTCAGCTCAGGGCTCAGAACAAGGGCTCTTTATCGCTGGCCCCGCAGCTCCCCTAAGGCAACTGCCTGTTTTTTTGTTTTTGTTTTTTTGGCGGTACGTGGGCCTCCCACTGTTGCGGCCTCTCCCGTTGCGGAGCACAGGCTCCAGACACGCAGCCTCAGCGGCCATGGCTCACGGGCCCAGCCTCTCCGCGGCATGTGGGATCTTCCCGGACCGAGGCACGAACCCGTGTCCCCTGCATCGGCAGGCGGACTCTCAACCACTGCGCCACCAGGAAAGCCCCTGCCTCGTTTGTTTTTATCAAGCCCAGGCCATGGCAACTTCTGTGTTTGCACTTTTCAGAGTCACCTCTTGCCTGGAAAGCGACTGGGGGTGGGAGTTGAAGGCTGGTTAACTCTGTCACAGTTGGTCCGTACCTCGATGCAGGGGAGAGGAACAGACTTAAGGGCTTGGGGGGAATCCCTTGAAACACCCTACAAGTAAGGCAAGCCCAACCGAGTTCAGGGCTGAGCATTGAGTATCAGGTCTAAAACCAACCCTGTCACCTGCTTGCCCTTTCCCAGCCTCTGTCCCTGACTGCACAATGGGGATGGCAGACTAAAGTAATATTCCTCAAAGCCTTTCCCCCAATCTATCTGTGAAACTTGTTAAACTCAGATTCCAGTCCCCCATCCTGAAGCTACTGAGTCAGAAGCTCTGAGGAGTAGGGGGCCTGGGAACCTGCATCTTTACATGCTGCCCGGGGATTCTGTGCTCACCAGGATTTGAGACCCGGAGATGATGCAGAAGGAGCTTTGATGTGGACTCAGGGCACTTGGTCCTGAGCCTGCCATACTACTCCCGGCATGTGGCCCTGGGCTAGTCCCGTTGCCTCTCTGGACCTCCGTTTCCGTTTTCCCAAACAGCAAAGGCTGTGCTTAAAGATCTGCATTTCTTGAGCATCTGTCAGGTGCCCAGCAACACACACCTGGGCTTTTAGGTTGACTGTGTCATTGAATCACACACATTGACTCTACGCCAGAATCATGTGCAAAATGGGAAGTGTAACCATTTGAGAGCGAGACTGGACAACACTGGTGGAGTGCCTGCGTCCAGTCAGAGACTCTTCGGTGTGGCAGGAAGAAGGTGGTGGCTGGGCGCACGGGAGCCTTCCGTGCCCAAGCTTAGACCTCGGGGCTCGGCAGTGGGGAACCTCAGAGGCTCAGACTGGGTGGCCATCCTCTTCACACAGGGAAGTCCTGGGAGAAGGAAATGCCAATATCCAGGTGACCAGGCCTCTCCCAGTGGCCTCCTCTCTTCCTTCAAGGCCCTGACTGAGGCTCCAGCCTTTCCCACCGCGGTCTGCCTTGTCCACTTCGGCACATCCAACACCAACGTCAGGTTCCTTCCACCCCCCACCCCCACCGCAAGACCTTCCATAGCTCCCCACTGCCTACCAGAGAAAATTCAAGCTCTTTGGCCAGCCTTCCAGGCTGCCCACCTGCTCTGATCAGACTACTGCTTTTTCTGTTCCCCAAACCCTCTGGGCTTGCAGTGGAAGAGAGCAAGTTCTGAAGCCAGACCCAGGCCAGGTTCCCGGCAAGTCGCTTAGACTCCCGGAGCTCACATGCTCATCTGTGAAGTGCGGATCACACCCTTTATCCCCCAGAATGGCTGTGGCAATTTCACAAGACAACGGGTGGGAAATTCCTGGCACTTGCTAGGCCTTTAGTCAAGGGTGCTCCTTCCCCTTCCACCCTCTCCCCCCGTCAAACCTGACCTGCATTCATGGGTTTAAACTTGGAGCATCCTTCTCCCCCTCGTGCTTTGATCCAAAGACGCACCCGATAACGCCCGAAGCCCGAAGGCTTTTTTTTACTGTGGGTGCTGCCTTCTCCGAGGTTCCCAAATGGCTTTCAGGTGTTAGCTGGGGGCTCCCACCATGTCCGGAAGCACGGGGATGCACAGGGCCGAAGGGGTCTCAGGAAGGGCATACTCAAAGAAGAGGCGTTCTCGGGCTGGGATGGTGCTGGCAGGGGGAGGGCCGCGCAGAGCAGTGACACCCCGGCGTCTGGAGCAGCACAGAATGTGGAACCACTGGCCAGGGAGTGCAGTCCACCATGCGGTCCGTTGCTTTCCAGGTGACATCATCTGTGAGCAACGCTCCCCGGATCCCCGGTGGAGGTCTCGGCAAAAGGACCACTGGAATACAGGGATAACATCACCTCCAGGCAAAGCCAAGACACAGAAAAGCGCATGCAGGGAACACACATGCGCACGCACACACACACATACTCTCCTCAGCCTTCCTCTCGCTCTGCCAATTCCTTGTTACTCCCCCATGAGACCACCGCCACCACTGCCACCCAAGCTGTCGCCACCCCCACCCAACCCCCCCCCACCAGCTAGGAAATGTTTTCCGAACAAGGGAACCTCGCTGACAGGCCGCCTCCAGCACTCAGCCCTTGGTGTCCTTGTTGACGCGGCTGGCCGCACCTCCGGCAAGACCACAGCCAGATGCATTCACTTGCAGGGACTGGCTGCCAAAGGCAAGATTCCTCCCATCCCTGCCCGCCGCGGCCCCCTCCCTAGCACTGCGGCGCCGTCCTTGCTGCTCCGGCCACGAAGTCTCCTAGGCCCGCATGGCGTCCCCGGACAAAGCGCAGCTGCTGCAGGGTTGTCCACCCTCAGCATCCCTGCCACCCGCTGCCACCCCCACAGCCCTCACTGCTGTCGCCCCCGCAGTGAACCACCTCCTGCTGTCCCCCCAGAGCCCCTGACACCCCGACTGTGCCCCTGTGAAGCCTGTTCGGTGCGACCCGGAATATTCTACCGCCTGCGTCCCCAAGCCCACCCTCGCTGCCTGCCGTCCAGGGTGTCCTGGAGCTGCTGGTGTCCAGCCGCTCAGCACACCAGCTCCTCTGTTGTCACTCACAGCTCAGCGACCTGCTCCTATCACACCACCCACGCCGCTCAGACATCCTCCCCGCAGCCAGCGCCCCCAACCTCCCCGCAGCGCAGGAGGGGTCATCGTCGGCAACTTCTCTCTGAACTCTCTGAGGTCTATCCTTCGACAACCCCGAAGCAGCAAAACACTTGAAAACATCGATATCTCGTATGTGCCCTACTCCTTCCTTCCTTCCCGCGCACCCTGTATTTAAACCTCATGACAATCCCATATGGTGGGGACTTCTGTCATCATTGGACAGTAGAGCCCCAGCTTCAGCGTCGTAGGCCTAGGAAAGAGTGTCAGCCCTGCCGCACACATACTGCATGCCAACGGGCAGCTTAGCCCCTCAGAGCCTCCCCTACCTCGTCTGCAGAACAGGAAGGAGAAGTAATCATACCGCCACGGCGACAGCTGTGAGCGCTCAGTGCCGCACCCTGGCTCCGTAAATGGCTGTGATGACCTGGATGGTGATGATTTGTTGATTCAAAGGACTTAGCTTCTTGAGTTGTCAGAGAGAGGTCAAGGCTCCACAGTACAAACTAGAAGGGCTCAGCCTGGGAGTCCAGGGCTGGTCTGGTGCCCGTAGGGACTGCAGTCCACTCCACACTGCTTCTAGGTGCTTCTGGGGTTGGTGGTAGGGTCTTGGTGCCCAACCCCAAGGTGGGACCTGGGCACAAGCAGGGACTGGCAGGACTTGCCAGGGCATCAAAGGCCAATGCAAATGGCCCACCTAGGGCCTGGGACAAGCAGGCTCTACGGGAGGACACTGGCAGGACCCAACCTTCTCTCTGAATGCCTGACAGATGCCAAACAATTGTTCGGGCCGAAGGGAAGTCCTTAGGCCCAACACTGGACGTTCCAGCCGTCCCAGTGCCCCAGCCAACACCACATGTGACAGAAGAGCTGCTCAGTTAACCCACAGAAGCGTGATAAATAATAAGTTGTCGGGCTTTTTAAGCCACTAGGTTTTGGAGTGGTTAGTGATCAGTGATGAATAACGGGAACAGAGTATTTCCCAGGAACCAGCAGCCTCAGAGGCAATTTTATCACACATGCCAGCATCCCATGCTGTGCCTGTTACGTCAATCTGTGGGATGCCCTTGCCCTTTCTCAACCTCACCAGATTCATCTGAGAAATGGAAGGATTGGACTAGAAGACTACTCTTTCTCCTAGTGAGCCTACAACTGAGATTTTAGGTGTGGGATTGAAGGCCAGGGTGGTGACGTTAGGAAGGAAAGAAAGGAATTTCAGAGGCAGTAGGGTCACTCGCAGGACTCTGTGACATTGTGACAAGACTCTGATGAAGTAGCCATTTCAATGAATCTGGAAGGACCTTTGCGAATGATTTGACTAAATGAGTATAACAGATGTGACACCACGTGACTTCCAAAACTGGATCATAAAAATGCCATTCAGCTTCCATTCTGTGCCTCTGGGATGCTCAGCCTTTGAACCCAGCACACGGACAGGCCACATGTAGGTGTTCTGATGACAGCCACCATCAACCACCAGCCAGCTGAGTGAGGAACCCCCCAGGTGACTCCATCGCCCAGACAGCAAGTCACCCCAGCCATTCTTCCCAGCTGAGGCCTGATGTCTTGGAGCAGAGATAAGCTGTCCTGACCCACAGAATCTGTGCAAACACTAAAACTGTGCTTTATGCCGTTAAGTTTTCAGATGGTTTGTTACTCAAGATTAGTAGCAGAAACACCTACTAAGTGAGCTCTTTGGAGGGCTTCTAGCATTTGTTATTCATCAACTGCAGCTGAAATAGGACAGCAGTGGAGTTACCTAAGAAGTCTCATTGCATGTCCTGCCATGAAGTTTGCTGCGCTGCAGTGCTTCAAGGAGCAGCCTCGCTCACACGCAGAGAACTGGAATCCCTGCAGTTTTGAGCATCATCCTTGGTTTATCCGTGGAAACTCAGTATCATCCAAAGCTGGTGGAGATGCTTAACAGAGCCTCTTCTCACTTTTAAATTTAAATTAACAGTTCATTTGGTTTTGTCACTGTCAACTCAAGATGTAGTGATGGTTTGGTCCATTTCACCGTGAGCCGAAGGAGGAGGGGGCAGTGTGGTCTGAGGCCTGAACAATCAGGCCAGGTGTTGAAGACTCTCATCGAGCCTCACTCCTCTGTTATACCCGGCACTGCCCCAGAAGTCCCAGCTTGCCAGACCACTCTTTACCACTTGGATCGTCCACCCCAAGCTACTCTGCCCAGATTCTAATCTGATCCGCAACTCTTTCTCCTTCCCTACTCTTCCAAATCCACTTTCTCACTTTGAAAGAATGCCTGAGCATGCCCTTTGACTTTTGAGAAGTCATAGCCGATGGGAAATGAAATGAGTTATTTATAACCCCAAAATGTACACACCCTCAAAGTTTCAATTCTTTCAAAAATTGAACAGCAGGAAACTTAAACTTGTTGAAGGCTGTGGGTGTGTTTTAATGTCTGAGGAAGGGGTATGAGGGTCGTGCGGAGGGCTTCACCATCCCTCCTCCAGCACAGGACCAGTGGACAGATGGGGCTGAAGAAGGGGGTGGGGGCAGAGTTGGCAGGGCCCTGTGAGCAGTGGTGAGGGGTCTGCATTTTGCTCTGGGTGCCATGAAAAGTCCATAGAAGAGCTTGAAGCAGAAAAGGGAGATGACTGGACGTGCAGTTTTAAAAAACCAACCTTCTGGCCGCTGAGTGGAGAAAGGATAGTAGGTGCAAGATTGGAAGAAGCGAGACCAGCGAGGAGGCCGGAGCAGTGGTTCAGAGGAAAGATGATGGGAGGGGGTAGAAAGGTGGAGGTAGGAGCAGAAACAAATGGATGAATTCATAAGGATTTGTAGGAGGGGTTCTAACATTGGAAGTAGGAACAGAGCAGCCTTAGCCACTGGCCTGGAAATCAAGTTCCTGCCGCCCTCTTGAGGCAGGACTTCCTCCCCTCTAGCCTTTCCCAGGGCAGACTGGACAGGAAGTCCTGACCTACTTCTCTTTGAGCCCCCTTCCCAGGAGCTAGGATTTGGGTGTTACCAAGGAGACCAGGAGAGAAAGAGACCCTGGATCCTGGGGAAAGGAAGGGTGATAGACCTAGAGACCCCTAGAGGGGTCTCTGATGATGCTTCCTCCTCAGAGAGACCTTCGCTGCCCACCCAGCAGTGCCTCCCCCTCCCCCTTCCCTCCCTGATATGTGTCCCCGTTTATCCCCCTTATAACCCTCAAGACGACCTCAAAATAGCCTTTTTTTTTTTTTTTTTTACTAATTTACTTGTTCTTGTTTCCTTAGGCCTTATTATTATAGGTCTGTCTTGTGGACGAGGATCTAAGTTCCAGGAGGGCAGCGTTGTAGCCACTCAGTGAATGAATGAATGATGCAGCCAGCAATAAACACAATACATTGGGTTACAATAAACTGTTGCAAATAAACTAAATAGTTTAGCTCCCCAACATTTAAGTGAAAGAAAAAACAAGACATGGGGGGAAAAGGCTTTTTAAAAATCACTGGGAGGGGCTTCCCTGGTGGCGCAGTGGTTGAGAGTCTGCCTGCCGATGCAGCGGACACGGGTTCGTGCCCCGGTCCGGGAAGATCCCACATGCCGCGGAGCGGCTGGGCCCATGAGCCATGGCCGCTGAGCCTGCACGTCCGGAGCCTGTGCTCCACAATGGGAGAGGCCACAACAGTGAGAGGCCCACTTCAAATTAAAAAAAAAAAAAAAAAAAATCACTGGGAGGAAGAAATATCTTACTTGTGTAAAAGGGACTTCAGTATTTATATGCCCCTTCAAGGCTAGAAGCTGGGATCAGATAAGTCTGTTAAAACTGCTCTAAATGTGCTGTGTGGCTCTAAACATAGACATGGAGCTGTTTGGGAGATCTGCCCCTGCCTTGCTCTAGGAAAGATCCCTTGGGCATTCCCTTGCCAGCATGCCAAGGGCCCCTCCTTGTTCTCAGTTTAGCTCTGATCAGAGGTGTAAAAGTTAACAAACAGAAACCTCAATTAACTAGCGTTGGGAGACCAGAAAGGGGAGCTGTCCCATCCCACAACAATAGCAGAGCCCAACAGGAAGAAGAAAGACTCCTCGGCCCATGAAAAGCCACAGACTCTTTGTTCACTGCAGCCCCAGCAACTTCCTTTCCCCCCTCTATAAAAGGGTTCTCCTTCCCTTGCTGCGGGGGGACTTGCACATGGCTCACCACGGTGGCAGACCCCAGATTGCAATTTCCTGCTGTGCCTGAATAAGCCCATCTCTGCTGAAGAAATAGCCGGCAGTCTATTTGCTCTAGGTCAACAGAGGCAAGAGGTCCCTTAGGCTCACACTCTAGAAATTAGCTCTAACCACAGCAAGCACGAATTAAGCACTTACTGTGTGCCAGCCTCAGTGCTAAGCACCTCAGAAAATAAATGATCTCATTTAAATAGCCTCACACTCATTTGAGAGTATTATTATTATTATCCATTTTATAGACGGGAAAACTGAGCATCAGAAGGCTAAGGGGTCCAATGAGTCAACCAAGTGACAGTGATGGAATGTGAGCCCCATTCTCCTGACTCCAAAGTTCTTGCTCTTTAATGACCTCCTGGTGCTAGAGTTGAGGTTGGTGACGTATAAAGCTGTCCTGTGGCAGGGGAGCCTCTCTATAGAATGCTGTCTGATTGTTTTTAATATGGAGACGATGGCTGCTTCCCTCACTGTCTGGCAGATAGGGTTTCCAGGAGCCGTGGGATGGGGCTTGGGGAGCAGTTGCTTTGAGCAGACGATACAGGGCCAAGATCTAGGTTTCATTGGATGTATAGTCACTGGGCTTTATTTCTAGAAACCAAGGGCTTGTCTGTAAAGAACTGATTTGGGAGCTTCCTTGCTCACTTTGTGGGCTGCTGCTGCATCCGTGCCTCCCCAGCTTGGACCTGAAGGCATGAGGTGCCTAGTATTTCTGCAAAATCTCTATGGCAGCGGGAGCCTCACTGCCCCTCAGCCACGTCTCCAGCCTCACCTACACAGGAGGACACGGGAGAGTGTGGAAGACATTACTGTGCTCAACGATATACCTGTTTTTCCTTTCCTCCTGATCACACTTCCCTACCGCTTGAGGTCAGGCAAGATCAAGTGACCTGCTTTGGCCGATGAAATGTCAGCGGAAGTGATGTGCTTCTCTTCCTGGTGGAAGCCTGGAAGTGCTGATGCTTGACTCCCTATGGTTTCTTTGTTCCGGGGACTGTGCTGCTTTGGGGCCAAATTCAGCCCAGGGCTTGGAAGCCAGGATTGGAAACCAGGATTGGAAGCCAGGTCACATCTGGCTCTGGTGCCCAGGCCCTTGCCCATTCTCACTGTGTTCTCTTTTCACAAGCCACGCAGCCCTGAAAGCACCGTCCCCACCCCACGCTCCAGCTCGGCCCTGGGGCTGGTCCGAGAAGATGAGCCTCCCTCCCCTGCAGCCCCAAACACACGCCCTGCTTGGGTCCCCACGTCATTGCACAGAACCGTTGCCCCAGCCTCTTCCCTGCCCTCATGGGGAAATTCGGGGAGCCCCACGAAGGGCCTTCTACCGAAGAAAAAAGAAAAACACTAGCACCCCACCTCCCGCATGCCTGGGATCCCCCGTTCATTAGCCGCGCCTGGAGGTGAGCGACGCCCGCCTTCCGTGGGATCTGGTGGGAGGTCCTTTACCTTGTTCCTCAGCACAGCTTTGATGTGATTCTGCAGCGGGGCCAGCAGCACAGGGGCTGTGCTGAAGAAACCAGGGGGCTTCCCTGGTGGCGCAGTGGTTGAGAGTCCGCCTGCCGATGCAGGGGACACGGGTTCGTGCCCCGGTCCGGGAAGATCCCACATGCCACAGAGCGGCTGGGCCCGTGAGCCATGGCCGCTGGGCCTGCGAGTCTGGAGCCTGTGCTCCGCGACAGGAGAGGCCACAACAGTGAGAGGCCCAAAAAGAAGAGACCAGGAAGGGCCCCTGAGCTCCAGGTCGGCACGTTGGGGCCTGTCTCTCCGCAAAACCACAGGTCCCAGAGGAAAGACTATCCCTTCAGCCAGGGGCCAGTGATTCCCACTCCACACCCTGCCATGTGCCGGGCACAGTACAGGCACGACTGTCCCCACAGAGGAGGAACTGAGACATCAAGAAGGGGGTCATTGGTCTCAAGGTTTGGAAGTGGCCGAGATGCGAGAATGAGGCCAGGCTCGGGGGAGACAGAGGGTTGCAAAAGGTTGCAAAAGCCGGACACGGCCACGTCCTTGGCCAGCTGGCCTCATGGCCACTGAGCCCGGTGAGGCGGGGGTGGGGCTGGCGGCCCGGGTCTGCTTCCTGCGTGGGCCCCATTTCTCTGCGACGCACCTACTAAAGTCCCTTCCTCATTGAGAGGTGGGTCTGAGTCAGTGTTTCTTTGTGCGGATCCATTGGAAATCACGGTTCCTTGGTCTCCTAAAATACTGACCGTAGCCACTTCCCAGCCTCACTGAATGGCCTCCTGGGGAGGTGGGAGGATGGCATCTATGTTCTCAACAGCATCAAACTCTGGACTTCCGTCTCCCCGTCCATGAACCACGAGCAGCCCCCGCCCATGAGGACCGTGAGGGGTCGTGGGGGGCTGTGAGTTACACGGGCTGCTCATGGGACCCCGGTGGGAATAGATTTACACCCAAGCCTTCTCTGAGGAAGAAGTCCAGTCTTTGCGTAAATGTCGCACCCTCTTAAGTCTCTGAAGCACTCAACCGCCTCACCATGAGCCCCCATCCACGGGCGGGAGGGTAGACCTAATGCAGAGGAATTCGCAGCGGTGGGGTTTTGTCAGGCTGCCAGGGTTTGAACCCGTTTGCCAGCTGTGTGACCTTAGGCAAGTCACTTAACCACTCTATGCCTCCGTTTGCTTTCCTGTAAAATGAGGGAAATGCTTCCACCTACCTGGTAGGACTACTGTGAGCTGATGCACAGAAGGGGCCCAGAGCACACCCAGCACACAGCAGGTGCTCCAGAAGTAGAGCGACTGTCTGCTTTAGATGCCAACAGGAGCAGCCCCCTGACTCACGGGGAGAACCTGGCGGGCCCCGCCCCTCCCCGGGCCTCAGACTCCTCATTTCTGCAGGGAGGGGCAGCCCTCTGAGGTCCCTAACAGTGGCTGCCAGCCCAGACTCCCTCCCCATACAGTAGGTTGATGGCCACTGTGCACTGTCATGTGGTGCAGGGCAGTAGTGGGGACGTGGGCTCTGGCCACAAACTCACTGTGTGACCTCAGGCCACTTCCTCCCCCTTCTGAGCCTCCGTGTGCTCGCCATAAAATAGGTGTGATACTGAGGAGGCGGGTGGGTGTGCTGCTCAGGTCCATTTTGGTGATTGGATGAAGTAGAAAGTTCAAGAAATGACACCACGGTCTCGGTGTCTGGGATCCTGCAGCCCAGCCCCCAACAGGCACCCACCTGTTATAGCCATCAAGCACGATGGCTTTGTCGAAGAGAGAGAAGCAGCCGGAGATGCTGACCACGGGGGTCCCGATGGAGCCCTGGTTCACAGGGGTGTTGGCCAGCAGTGCCAGGGGTAGCATCAGATGCAGGGGCTCTGGGACACTGCAGGGACACCAGTCCTGAGCCACAGTGGCACTGTGGCCCAGCAAGCCCACATTGACTGATGCAAGACCCCACAACCACCGCCCTCCCCCCTGGCAAGAGCCTGCTGACCGTCTAACACAGGCGGGGCCTGCACTCAACATGAGATGGCCCCACCTGGGGCAGGCCAGATGCACTCCCAAACTCCATTCAGGGTCACAGACATTGCAGCAGATGACCGTGAACTCTGGCTCCCTGTACCCTCTTACTGCAACACCCTGGGCCAGTCATTCCCCATGCTGAGCCTCAGTTTCTTCTTCTGTAAAATGGACACAAGATTGGTGGTACCTATCTCACAGGGCTGCTGTGCTGAGTTTTCTAGGAGACAATCATGTGAAAACATCCTGCTTGGAGGCTGGCCCACAGTGAGCCCTCATAAAATGGCAGTGTCAGCTCAGAGGAGTTAACATAAGAATGCCCAGCTCCAAGTTTGAATATATATAATGCACAGAAATAATTCTAATATTTTTTTAATTTTTATTATTTTTACTTTTTTTGTGGTACACGGGCCTTTCACTGTTGTGGCCTTTCCCGTTGCGGAGCACACGCTCCGGACGCGCAGGCTCAGCGACCATGGCTCACGGGTCCAGCCGTTCCGCAGCATGTGGGATCCTCCCTGACCAGGGCACGAACCCACGTCCCCTGCATCGGCAGGCAGACTCTCAACCACTGCGCCACCAGGGAAGCCCTAAGCTCTTTTTAATGGCTTCAACTTTGTATCGGTGTACCGCATTTATAAACTTTGTACCATAGGCAGATTGTAGCACCCATTTTACGATGCTACGTATGAAGAAGGAAGAAACTGCATGTTTGTTGCTGATGATGGTGACCACAATGATGAAGAAATAAAATTATTGCTAGCAAGAGTCAGAAAATATATGTGCTTTTTATAAGAACATATATATTCATATATGAGTTCTTATACATATATAATATATATATATATACACACACACATATGTATATATGGATTCTCTTGGAAATCCAGAGTCTTGGCGATAACGAGTCTGCGTTCCCACAGTTAGCCCGGCCCCTAAACGTGTCTGAGTTTGGGGTGCCTCCACCACCTCTGCCTTTGAGCCTCCGCATTACAGGGCGCTGCAGGGGTAAACTAGCTCAGGTCTGTGTCCAGATTCAGTGTCTGGCTTTTGGAGGAAGTAGCCAAGAGTCTTGCCAGCCCTGGGGACCCAGGAGAGGCACCAGGCCCCCATGCCTGGTCACGTCTCGTAAATCCTCTTGTACCCACTCAGCCGGCAGGTGGGAGTATCTAACCTGGTCAGGGAAACACTCACCTGGTGGGCTGGAACACCCCTCCACTCCAGTCCAGGAAATGCGGGACAGTGACCTGCAGGGGGCGCTGGAGAGGGGCTTTCTCGGCTTCAGCCACTGAGCGGCCAGAGCAGGGTGAGGTCAGGTTGTCCTCAGGAGACACCGAGAGAGACCACACGGCCCACCATCCGCCCCACACCTTGGGCAGAGAGAACTCAGAGATTGGAAGGGGTGGCCTTGTCCACGGGCACATGGGGGCCACTTGGCTCCCCATGTGCCAGCCTGGGGTGCACGACCCCACCAGGCCCCTCCAGACGTGCCTTTCCACCTCTCACTTCTGCCTCTCCAAACCCTACGTGTCTACCCTTTCCTCGAAAACAGTCACACCCTGTGCCCTGTTGCAAGGATCTGAGCAGACCCCACCTCCCCGGAGCCTCCACAAGCCTGTAGGCAGAAGGAGCACTTCCCAGTCCTGCGGGGATGGGGTGGGGACCGCCTCACCTGGAGGCTGAGGGCTCTGGAGTCCCTCAGATTCTGGGTGCAAATCCCAGCTCTGCTACTCGCCATCTGCGTGGCTGCGCCGTGCCTCATTTCCCCCGCCTATTCATCTGCAATGACTAGAATGGTGCCTGTCACATGGGGTCCTTGTAAAGACTGACTCAGATCACAGTAAGTGTTAGCTCCCATGGCTATTTGTTTTTTGTAGTAATAATGGCTAGCGCTTCCACAGCGCTCGTCTGTGCCAGACACTGTTCTGCGGGCTTTAGTTTTCCTCAAAATTCTGTGACGTCAGTACATTATTAGGCCCAGTTTTCCGAGCACTGGGCACCCTGGCCAGGAGAACTCAGATCTGGGCCAAGGCACCCGGCCCTCAAGGCCCTGGACTTCCTCCCGTACCTGGGCTGCTGGGCTGACAGAGGCGCTAACTAAACAATTAAACACGAGCAGAATTAAAATGAGAGGTTGTGGTGCAGGCCGGGAGGATCAAAGGAAGAGCCCAGAGGCCCGAACTTCCCTCGGACTCGCTGTGGGACCTGGGGAGTCCCTGTGCCTCAGTTTCTGCAGACCCTAGAGCATAAAGGTGGTGATCTCCATGCTCCCGAGGCCCCTCTCCTGCCTGACCGTCTGCGGCTGAGATTCACATCCAGACCTCTGGACTCCATCCACAGTGCTCCCCTGACAGAGGCTTGAGTTCTGGGGCTTGCGGGATGGGACGGGAGTAAAAAGCCACCAGCCTGGCCACGGAAGAGGTGTGTGCATGTGTTCTCGGCAGTTTGCTTCCGCTGAGAACACACAGGCAGGTGCACCCGGCGGCAGGGAGAGGGCTGTCTGGGGACAAAGGAGGCTCTCACAGCACAGCAGAGGGAGGGAGCCAGGGGAGGGCAGCAGGCCTCCTGTCTCTGCCTGCAGTCATCCACGTGCCACACTAACACGGATCACTGACCCCTTTCACTGTCTGCCCATCTGCCCGGATGCAAGGTTCCAGAAGGTTGTGTGTGCCCCACGGGGACCCTGCAGCTTCCTTGAGCCACTGCCTCGCTGCTTCGTGACCTGGGACCCCTGAAAGTCCCCTCCACTATCTGACCTGAGTTTCTCACGTTATTATCTGAGTTTGGTCTGGTTTTGGGGAAAAGAGCTTCTGATCTCTCACCGCTGACCCAGCCTTGGTGGGATCCCAAAAGCCTCCCCGGGTAGAGCTGGTGGACAGCTTTTGTCCCTTCCTGGGCCTAGATGTCCTCATTTTGCCCTCTGCCCTAGGACTGGACAGGACTTGGAAGGAAGGAACAGAGACATGGGACACAGGCCTCGCCCAAAAAGGGCCCAGAGAGGGGCTGGTTCTCACTGTGAGCCCAGCAGCGCTAGATGTGCCTCTCCCCAGCACGCGTGCACATGCAGGCCCCCAGGCATACACACACCCAGGGTGCACAGCCACAGCGGTACACGTGTTCAGGCCTGCACTGTGGCCCTTGCACACAGGCCAGTGGTTAGGCACCCTCCCCAACACACGGGGGCACATCTCCATGGATTTTCAAACTTATACCAGACGCACACAAGCAAAAGGAGCCCCTCAAACCGACCCATCCTCACATCACTTGGCAACGGGAGCACATGTGCACACCGGGCACAGCATGTAACTCCCACTCACGCATTCATTTATTTATTCATTAATAAATACTTGTTCAGCAGCACTGTCTGGGGGCCGGGGACACAGCGGCAGAAGAGAGAAAATCCAGGTCCCTGTGGGGCTTTGAGTTCATTGGTGCACGCGTACAATTAGGATCGTACACACACGTACAGACATGGACTCACAAGCACATGCTCATGCAGAGACACACGCAGGACAGCCTGGCGGCACGTCTCTTACCGTAGCTCAGCACTTCCTTGTTGAGTCTGACCACGGTGTCTGGCCTGGAGGCACTGACCATGGGCAACAGCAACGCCAACAGCAGGCCCAGCCCGCGTGCCCGAGCCATGGCAGCCCTGGCCCCTGCCCCCCAGGATCTGTGCGCTGGGGTGGGGACAAGCATCAGGGAACTTGTCCAGAGCGGTCCTGCCCTGGGCAGCTTAAACCTACCCCAGCCAGGACGTCACAAGCTGTGAGTGGCGATCCCAGTCCTGCTTACGACCTGCCACACGTCAGTTTTTGCATCTCTGCACGGGCAAGAATCCCCTTCCCAGCCTGCTTCATCAGAAACCACGGGGGCATCTGGTCTGGAAACGGCCCCCAAGGCCCAGAGAAGACAAGGCCTTGCCTAGGGCCACACAGCAAACTAGGACCCGGTACAGGACCCAAGTTGTGCCAAAGGAGGATGGAGAGATGCCCAGATGTGGAGACTGAGGGCAGCTTCCTGTCTCAAGGAGGGAGCCCAGGCCCAGCACTCCAAGGCCCAGGGCTGTGTCGTCTGATGCCAGGAATCCAGCCCAGCCTGGTGCCCAGTTGTTCGAACCCAGCCAGAGGAGGACCCAGGGTGGTTCAATCCTCACCTCATCCTGTGCCAGGTGAGGAATGTCCTAAGTGTAGGCCTCTCACATGGCCCCCGGCCCCTCCCGACCCAGCCCAGCTGGGTGGACTTGGGGAGAGGGAGTCAGGCGGGACCAGGGGGCCACTGCGCAGGTGGGTAACTAAGGCCCAGTGAGGCGGCACTTGCCCAGTGTCCCACAGCAAGACCAGGGATGGACCCTTCTGCAGAAGACTTTTGGAAGTAGCATCCCCACTGACCAGATGGAAAAGTCAAGGCTCCTCCCTGGAGGAGTGCCAGCCCCATCTCTGTTCCGACCTCAGGCAGTTCCCGGGGTAGGTGGGTTCTCAGTCCCAGCCAAGCCCTCCGCGGCCCGGGGCACGTGTGGAAACTGCTTTATGAGGCTCCCCGGTACACAGGACCCACTGTGGGGGATCCAGGGAGGGGCAGGTTTGCTCGTGGTTGCAAGTGTTTTCCCTGCAAACATGGCCTTTGCCGAAGTGTGTGATCCCACATGTGTGTGGGGGGGAGGGGGGCTGCCACGTCCACGTAGCAAGCCCGCTGCCAACCACTGCAAGACCCTGGGGCCGGGCAGCATTGGGGCCTCAAAGATCAGCAGATCTCTAGAAGGAGGGCTGCCCCCGGGAGGTCCCCTCATCGCCCCTGGGCCAGGCCCAGGAGGAAAGGGATGCCCAAAGCCAGGGGGATGACTGACCTCTCCACCTGTGCCTCCAAGCGGAAACCCAGCTCTTCTAGGAGGCTACCTGAGCCCCAACCGACTGAGCCCTGTTCCTGGTCACACGTACTTCGCCCTCATCAGACGTGGAACCCGAACTCAAAGGGCGGCAGACGAGAGCGTGTGGAGGACCCAGTGCTGCTACTTAACACTCAGCCTCTCTCCAGATGCACATCCCACTCACAGAGGACTGAGCCCGTCTGCTCTTTCCGCGTTACAAACTCCAGCCTCCGCCTTGGCTATACGGGGCCCAGGGAACCGTGTGCCCCTGAATGGGTTTGTCTATACATGCGTGTCTGAGGGGTATGTGTGTCCTTATGGTTGTGTGTGGTTGTGTGTGCGTAGTCATGCATACACACATGTACTAGGTCATAATTACTGGCATCAGAGGAAAGTGTGTGTTTGTGTGTGGGTGTGCACATGAAATGGACGTGTTGCCGTCTTAGTTTATGGTGTCACGTGCCTGTTTACATGAGTGCAGGTGTGGGGAGTTTTGTGTACAATATGTTTAGGTGGGCTTAGTATACTGAGTGTGTCTGTGGGTCTGTACGTGTGTGTATATGTGTGCATAGTGGACTGGTTCCTGACATTCGGGGTATGCATATGTGTTTGTGTGTGCACGTACATGTGTGCACAGTAGGTGATGGCAGAACTGCAGGGAAGGCCCTTCCATTCTTCCGCATGGCTCACCTGGGGTACAGACACAAGGGTCCCCAGGGCCTTCCCCCACTCCAGAGCCCTCCATGGCTCCCACTGATTCCACACCAGCCCATATACCAGGCTCAGAGTCCAGGCCCACCCACGCTGGGTCCCCACTAGTGCCCACAGAGCTGACAGGAAGTGCAGAAACCATCCAGCCCTCCCCTTAGAGACCAGAGTTCCCCTGGACCAGCCCTGCCTCCTAGCCCATGCTCCCCTGCCCCATTCTTTAGGCAGAAAGGAATGAACGGAGCCAGCTGCATGCTCCCTGATATCCTTCCTCTGGCCTCAGTTTATCCACTGATGCATAAGACCAGCCCTCCTGGTCTTCGCTGTAGCTGAGGCAAACAGCAGACTCAGCGGAAGGCAGCACAAATATTGACCGAAGCCACTCTCAGTGTTTGCTCTAGGCATGAACACTTCCTCTTCCTCCACACTTCAAGCACCAGGGGACACTGGGTGACAGCCAGTAGAAACAAAGGAGGGAGATTCTCACCAGCCCACCTCCCAACCAGCAATGACAAGCACTGTTCCATGAGCACCTGCTATGTGCAGGCTGTTCTGCAGCCACTTTACCCTCCACCCCGAGAATAGGAGCTGCTTCTGCTCACCCCTGTGCTTAACAAATAGCCTAATATATACTTGCTCGATGACTAAATGAATGCACCAATGAAAGGCCCTTGTAACAATGACAGTGGCAGCATTTCAGGGCTTCCCCTTCACCAAATATTCTTCAGGGCACTGTCTTAGTTTCCTATTGCTGCTATAACAAATTACCACAAACTTAGTAACTTAAAACACAAATTTATTACCTTAACAGTTTTGGATGTCAGAAGTCCAAAATGGGTCTCCCTGGGCTAAAATCAAGGTATTGGCAGGGCTTTGTTCCTTTCTAGAAACTCTAGAAGAGAATCCACTTCCTGGCCTTCATTCCTTGGCTCATGGTTCCTTCCTCCATCTTCAGAACCAGCAAGTTAGGTTCCTTATGCTGTCATCTCTCTCCTCTTCTGCCTCCCTCTTATACTTATAAGGACCCCTATCATTACCCTGGGCCCACCTGGATAATCTAGGATATTCTCCCATGTCAAGGTTAGCTGATTAGCAACCTTAATCTCATCTGCAAGCTTCAGTTCCCCTTACATAACCTAAAATATTTACATGTTCAGGTTTTGGTATGTGAGCCTCTTTGGAGGACAGTTACTCTATTTACCACAGGTACTTAGCCTGCAATTTGAGCAACTGCCACCAGGGGGAAGAAGTGAATTCATTTTTAGCTCCACAATCCAAATAGGCTCTTCACAGGCAGGACTGACTGAAAAACCACAGCCTTCTGTATGCTCTTCTTTTTCACCAGTAAAAAGTAGAACTTTATTAAGACAACAACACATAAACATCATTTTGTATTATGTAAAATACAAAACACCAAGGAGAAGCTCGACATTACAGAATAAATTCATGTACAGCCTAAGAATGTGGGAAGATTGGGGCAGAAAGGGGCCTGGGAGCAAGAAAAAGCATGGCCTGGATATTGGCATGCCAGGTCTCTCCCCTGTCCAGCCCCAGAATCCCTGGCATGGCCCTTCCTTGTCTTGAGACCTCAATTTCTCCATCTTTAAAGTGGAAAGTTGGTCAGAATGGGTTCCTCCAAGGGGAAGTTCCAGGGCCAAGCTAGAGACTGGGCTGACCATCCCCACCTGCTCTGTGAGGTCACAGTGCCAACAGCTCCCCTTGACCCAGGGAAGATTCCACATGGCACCTTCCAGGGAACGCTAGGAGGTGGCAGCAGGAGTAGCCATTTCCTCCTCACCGACTCCCAGAGAGCCCTGCCACCAATTCCCCATCCTAGAGAAGGACATCGATGCCCCGGTCCTCAAGGAGCCCTGGGAACTCATGTGACCCACGCAGAAATGTGGTCCACGTCCCCAAGGAGGTCAGATCCAGAAGGTGAGGACAGCATCCCCTCCCTCTGCCCAGCCCTTGACAGTTTACAAAATGCTGCCCCTCAGCCTTTTCATGGAAGCCAGCGGGCATTACCAGCTGCGCCTACAGATGCAGCACCTGAGGTCAGAGAGATTAGACAGTGGCTTTCCTAAAGTCTCCCAGCCAGGAAGTGGTGGAGTGGTTATCTTTTCAGCATGCGTTTACTGAGCACCTTCTGTGTGCTAGGCACTGGGTAGAGTGCTGGGAGCATGGCGTTGCACCAGATGGGTGTGGTCCCTGCCCCTGTGGAGCTCACGTGAGGGAGACAGATAGTAAATGAGAAAACACACATCTCTGCCATCTTTATCTGTAGGAGACCTCTGGCTGCAGGTGATGGAAATTCCAGCTCAAAATGATGCCTACATCTGGGCCCCCAGAACAGGTGTATATCCCAAGAGGGTGTACAAAACAGTTCACTGGGGTAAGGGGAAAAATTATTAGAACTTCAGTGTGTATTTTCCTTTAGCTCATCCTCTTTTAATTTATATTCCTCAGGCAGGTATAAATAAAGCTTGTACATTTGAAAGGGCAAATAATATATCAGCACACTTGTAGATATATATATATATATATATATATATATATATATATATATGTGTGTGTATAGCTATACATATATATAAATAACATTGGGAGTATAACAAAAAATGATGTTTGGAGACCATTACATTAAGAAATAAAGAAAATATGTATACGTATAGCTGATTCACTTTTCTGTATAGTAGAAACTAACACAACATTGTAAAGCAACTACACTCCAATAAAAATTTTAAAAAAAGAAAAGAAAGAAAAGTGTACAACACAGGGAATATAGCTAATATTTTATAATAACTATAAATGGACTATAACCTTTAAAAATTGTGAATCACTGTACTGTACACCTGTAACTTATAAAATATTGTACAACTATATTTCAATTAAAAAATTTTTAAAGGAATAAAGAAAATTTATCTCACATATTCAAAGGTCCCAAGATATGGGGGGCTCCAGAGAACATTAATTCTGAGGTTCTGCAGTGCCAGCCAAGATGCAGGTTCCTGCCATCTTTTTTTTTTTTTAAGTTTTTTTATTTATTTATGGCTGTGTTGGGTCTTCGTTGCTTTGCGCGGGCTTTCTCTAGTTGCGGCGAGTGGGAGCTACTCTTCGTTGTAGTGCGTGGGCTTCTCATTGCAGTGGCTTCTCTTGTTGTGGAGCACAAGCTCTAGGCACGCAGGCTTCAGTAGTTGTGGCCCGTGGGCTCAGTAGCTGTGGTGCCTGGGCTTCAGTAATTGTGGCTTATGGGCTCTAGAGTGCAGGCTCAGTAGTTGTGGCACACGGGCTTAGTTGCTCTGTGGCATGTGGGATCTTCCCGGACCGGGGCATGAACCTGTGTCCCCTGCATCGGCAGACGGACTCTCAACCACTGCGCCACCAGGGAAGTCCCTCCTGCCATCTTTTTGCTCTCCCTTTTGGCCTCTGCTCATGGTCACAAGATGGCTACCACTGTCCCAGGGGTCACACAGAAGCATGGTCATATAGGGTGGAAGGAGAGTGGGTATTGCATCCTGTAGGTATCAGCTTAGCAGTGAGAAAACTTTTCCCCCAAGTCCCAGACCCCTGTATCCACCCCCACACCTCACCCCTGCAGACTTCCCCATCCTTGTGCCAACAGCAAGGGGACTGAGAATACAACAGGCTGAGACCAATCAGGACCATCTAAATCACTCGGGGGAGAAGGGGACAAGGGACCAAAACCAGCCTTCTGCCAGTAAGAGGAGGGAGTGGCTTTTGGAAGACTGCCATAGCAAACTGAGTCCTTTCCTCTAAAGAGACCTGCATCGGGGGTCAGCCAGACCTGGGTCTCTCCCTGATTCGCAGTCCTGTGTTCTTGAGCAAACTTTTCTACAATTCAGTTTCTCCATCTAGAAAATGGGGACTCCACACTCCTTGTAAGTTGTAAAATGCAATTGTGAATCTTGTTGTTGCCAGGGTCACCCAACGAGGCCGGAACACCCGCAGGATGACAGAGGAGGATTTGTCAAACACAAGTGAGAAGGGAGGGGAGAGGGGATCCCAGGGTCATTGTGGGCAGTGAGGGGCTGAGGCTCAAAGATGTCAAATGGACAACCCAGGGTCACCCAGCAAGGGGAGGGGCATGGCAGGGGGCAGGGATGCTCCCCCGGTGTCTGCAGGCACCATATCCCAGAGGCTGGCAGTGACATGACAGCCCTGTGCTCTCTGCAGGTGACACCTTCCTGTTGCCTATCCGCATCAATGCCTCAGGCCTGACCCAGTGCATGCTGGGATGTATGTGTACGTATACACAGAAGAGCTGCCTGGGCCATCAACATGGGCCTGGGAAGAGGGCCCAGCCTCAAGTCAGGCTGCAGGTTGAGCTCTGGGGGTCTTCCCTTCAGAGGTGTCAGGGGTGTCATTCCAGCGAGGCTCTCTGACGGTTGGAGAGAGGGACTAAGAGAGAGACTTGCTGTCTGGAGGAGAAGCTAACTGCCAGGCCTTTTCTACTCTGCCACCAGGCTGGCCTCTGAAGTCATGGGAATGATTTGATGCAACTCACCCTCACTTCAAGGACATGGTTCTGACCACACCCTAAAGATCAGTCTTCTATGTTCATCCAGCCACACTTCCACTATTCATCCACTCAGTCATGTATCCAACCATCTGTTCACATATCCACCTTCTGGGATATCCATGTATCCCATTAGTTCATCCACCCCTCCAGTCCGTTCACCGAGTCATCCATCAATTCACCCACACCTTTATTTGTTAATATTCATATCCATCCAGTCATCAACCCATTCATCCTTCTAACCCCCCTCTCATTCTCCCATCCTCATTCATCTTCCTATTCATCTATCTTCCAAGCCGTTCTCTTACCCATTCTTCCATTTATCCATGCATCCTTCCACCTATTCATCCATCCTGAACCCCTACTTTTTGCCTAGCTCCCCAATGCGGGGCAATGCTAGGCACCCGGGGATGAACCAGACAAGGACTCTTCTACTGAGAAGCTCTCAGTGTCTGGGAATGGACATTAGGAAGGACATCTCAGACTTTTCATGTACCTGAGTCACTTGTAAGTGTTTATTAACCACCGGTTGCTAGCGGGTTTACTATAGTTCCAGTACTCACTCCAAGCTGGTGCTTACCCATAAGTAGAGCAAAGGACTGTCCTGGGCTCGAATGGCAAATTGAGAGGGTCTCCCAACAACAGGGTCTCACCCCTGTGAGTTGTTGCAGGATAAGAATGAGGGTGCAGCTACTCACTGCTTCCCTGTCTTCTCCACAGCCTGGATCAGCCGCCTGGCTTGCTTCCTGAGGACTCAGGCCCACCAGGTTCTGTTCAACACCTGCAGGTGAGCAAGGGCAGGGGAGGGGAGGGTTATGGGGACTGGAACCGTGCACTGGTGACCATGGCAGCCCCGTCACTGGTTTGGACCTCCCCTCAGATAAGCTATCTCAAACCTGGTTTTTATCGCATCACCTCACCCCAGACCCCAGTGTGGCTCCCCATCGCTCCAGCACATCAGCCTGTAGCCCTCTGAAATCTTGTCCCTCTCTTTCTTTCCAAGCTCCTCTTATTCTGTTTTCTGCTGTGGATCCATTGGGCCAGCAATGGGCCAGCTAGGATTCTCACTCCCTGGACCCACTATTCCTCTTCCCACCTCCATACCTTTGTACAGGCCGCTCTTCCCGCCTGCAATGCCTGTCCCATTCTTTCCCTTTCTGTTCCCTGCCCATGCAAATGCCTCTAAATTCCTGCAAGAGTTTTCCACTTCATTCGTTCATTTAAAGTTTATATTCTAAACGCTTCCTTAATGCCTACTCTGGGCCCAACCTGGCCTCCATCACTCATGAGCTCTCAGTTGGGTGGGGCAGGCAGACACCAAAAACAGTGCCAAGCTGGGAGTGTTGACTCTGGAGGTTGTAGGCAGAGGGGACATTTGAACAAAATCCTGAAGGGTGCACTTCCCAGGAGAGAAGAAGGGAGGGGACAAACAGTATATAGATGGAGGGAGTGAGAAGGACATGGGTGACCACTGTGAGCTGATCTCTGATGGCCCCAGATACTGAGGTAAGAGCTTTCTTTCCTCTGAGATGCTGTGGAGCCACAGAATATGGCCAGCATTAGGGAGAGAGTGTCATTGCCCAGAAAGGAGCCTGTCTCTTGGGGTGGGAACGGGGCAAGAGCCAGGCTAAGACTTACTAGGCTGTGCAAAGCCCTACCTCGCCTTGACCACTGCTTCTCTGTCTTCCAGATGCAATCTGTCCCTCTGCAAGCTCATGGGAAAGACAGGTGTTCTGATCCTCTGCGCTTTTGGTGTGTATCCAGAGCCCTGCCCCATCCCAGGTGGAGGTATCCCTGGGCTCTTGCCCATCCTGGGAAGGGAAAGAGTGAGGGCTCTGGCACTGACTATGTGACACTGGGTCAGACACTGCCCCTCTTGGAGCCTCAGTTTCCTCATCTGTCTAATCAGTGTTGCTCGGAAGATTAAATGAAACAATGACCAAGAAAATCTTTTGAAAGCTAAGAAAAACTTTGAAAACTGTAAAGCTCTCCCCAGACCATGTATGATATTCATTTCTCTCTCTCTCTCTCTCTGGGTCTCTATGGCTTCCTACCAGACACCACCACCATCACCGCATCACAGCTTTGCTTTTTCAAGCAAAGGAATCTCCTCCTTCCACTTAAGGGCACCACGGGGTTTGGAGCGGGGGGAGAATTTCCTAGGAAATTAGAAATTCCTAGGCAACATAACCCAACAGATAAGATTCTTTTAAATAGCTTTATTAAGGTTATTAAGGATATCATAAATAACCCCATTTTTAAGTGTATAATACAGCAGTTTTTAGTATATTCACAAAGTAGTGCACCCATCACTACTAACAAATTCCAGTATTTTCACTGCCCCCGAAAGAAACTTCCCAGTCCCTGGCAGCCATTCCCCATGCCCCCTCCCCTTCGACCTAGGCAACCACTAATCTATTTTCTGACTCTATGGACTTGCCTATTCTGGACATTTCATATAAATAGAATCATACAATATGTTGTCTTTTGGTTCCTTTCACTTACAGTGTTTTCAAAGTTCATCCATTTTGTAGCATACGTAAGCATTTCATTCCTTTTTATGGCTGAAAGTCCATTGTATGGGTAAGCCACATTTTGTTTATCCATCCATCAACTGATAGACATTAGGGTTGTTTCTACTTTTTGGCTGTTATTAATAAAGTTGCCATGAACATTCCTGTAATATTTTTGCATGGACACGTGTTCGCAATTTTATTGGGTATATACCTAGGTGTAGAATTGCTGGATTACTCTAACTATCTGATGAATTGCCAAACTTCTCTTCCAAATGGCTGCACCATTTACATTCCCACCAGCAATGTGTGAGGGTTCCAATCATGATTTTTTTTTACATCTTTATTGGAGTATGATTGCTTTACAATGGTGTGTTAGTTTCTGCTGTATAACAAAGTGAATCAGCAATACATATACATACATCCCCATATCTCCTCCCTCTTGCATCTCCCTCCCACCCTCCCTATCCCACTCCTCTAAGTGGACACTAAGCACTGAGCTGATCTCCCTTCCAATCATTATTGTCTGTCTTTTATCAGCCATCCTAGGTCATGCGAAGTGATATCTCATTATGGTTCTTACTTCATGTCCCTAATGACTAATAATGTTAAGCATCTTTTCTTGTGCTTATTGGCCATTTGTATATCATCTTTGGAGAAAGGTCTATTCAGATCTTTGCCCATTTTTAAATTGGATTGTTTGACTTTTTATTCTTGAGTTCTAAAAATTCCTTATTAGTCAGGATTCAAGTCCCTTATCAGATATATGATTTGCAGATATTTTCTCTTATTCTGTGGGTTGTCTTTCTTGATAAAGTCCTTTGATTAAGGCCAATTGTAAATTTTGATTAAGTCCAATTTATCTGTGTTTTCTTTTGTGATATGTGCTTTTGGTGTCATATCTAAGAAACCATTGTCTAGCCCAAAGTGATGAGGATTTACTCCCATGTTTTCTTCTAAAATTTTTATTGTTTTAGCCCTTACATTTAGGTCCATGGTTCATTTTTTAGTTAATTTTTGTATATGGTGTGAGGTAAGGGTCCAACCTTATTCTTTTGAAGTAGATATACAATTGTTCCAGCACCATTTATTGAAAAGACTTCTTTTCTCCATTAAATTGTCTGGTACTCTTACTGATAAATCAATTGACCATAAATATGAGGGTTTATTTCTGTACTCTCAGTCTATGCTATTGACCTATATGTCTATCTGTTTGCTAGTACTACCCTGGATTGGTTGCTTTACAGTAAGTTTTGAAATCTAGTAATTGTTTCGGCTATTGTGGGTCCCTTACATTACAATATGAATTTTAGGATCAACTTTTCCATTTCTACAAAAGAGGCCATTGGGGTTTTCATAGGGATTGCATTGATCCACACATGAATCTGGGGAGTAGTGTCACCTGAACAATGTTAAGTCTTCCAATCTATGAACATTGGGCTGTCTTTCCATTATTGATGAATAACTCTATGCCTCCTTTAATTCTTTCAATGGTGTTTTGTAGTTTTCAGAGTGAAAATTTTGTACTTCTTTTGTTAAATTTATTCCTAAGTATTTTATTCTTTGACATTCTGTTATAGATGGAATTGTTTTCTTAATGTCATTTTCAGATTGTTCATTGCTAGTGTTTAGAAATACAGTATCCTCAGGGGGACTGGTTCCAGGAACCCCTGTATATACCAAAGTCTGCAGATGTTCAAATCCCTTATATAAATTCATGTGGTACAATGAATACAGTCAGCCCTCCTTACTTGCAGGTTTTGCATCCCCAGATTTGACCAACTGCAGATGGAAATTTCGATCAGCAGTTGGTTGAATCTGCAGATGTGAAACCCCCCAACATGGAGAGCCGAAGGTATATTTATTGAAAAAAATCTGTATGTAAGTGAACTCCACAGTTCAACTCCTTGTTGTCAAGGATCAACTGTACAATTGATTTTTGTGTACTGATCTTGTATCCTGCAACCTTGCCAAATTCATGTGTTACTGCTGACACTGGGCAAGACACCAGTCTTGTATACTTTAGGATCTCTATATGCAACATCATGTCATCTGCCTTTTATTTCTTTTTCTTGACTAACTGACCTGGCTATAATCTCCAGGATAATGTTAAATAGAAATGGCAAGAGCAGGGAATTCCCTGGTGGTCCAGTGGTTAGGACTCATTGGTTTCACTGCCAGGGTCCGGGTTCAATCCCTAGTCTGGGAACTAAGATCCCACAAGCTGCACGGTGCTGTCAAAAGAAAGGGAGGAAGGAAGGAAGGAAGGAAGGGAGGGAGGGAGGGAGGGAGGGAGGGATGGAGGGAGGAAGATGAAAGAAAGAAAGGAAAGAAAGACAGAAAGAAAGGAAGGAAGGAAGGAGGAAGGAAGGAAAGAAGGAAGGAAGATGAAAGAAAGAAAGAAGGAAGGAAAGAGAAAGAAAGAAAGGAAGGAAGGAAGGAGGAAGGAAGGAGGAAGGAAGGAGGAAGGAAGGAGAGAAGGAAGATGAAAGAAAGAAGGAAAGAAAGAAAAAGAAAGAAAGTGAGAAAAAGGGAAGGAAGGAAGGAAGGAAGGAAGGAAGGAAGGAAGGAAGGAAAAGAAAACTGGCAAGAGCAGACCTCCGGTCTTTCACCATTAAGTATGATGTTAACTGTGGGTTTTCATAAATGGCCTTTTTCAGACTGAGAAAGCTCCATTCTATTCCTGGTTTGTTGAGTGTTTTATCATGAACAACCAATGGGTTTTACAAGCTTTTAATAATGGCTTGGATAATGAGATTTCAGGCAGCACAGATATCATAAAATGCAGGGGAGACCACACCCCCTTTTCTTCTCTTTGTCAATTATCCCCAGTAAGATTGAGACAGGAGAGAGAAAGGAGACAGATTATTTGGTTTATGGGAGACACTTTGCATATATGATATCATTCAATCATGAAGTGCATATGACTGCTATTCCCATTTTACAGAGGAGGAAACGGAAGTGTAGAGAGATTAAGTAACTTCTCCCAAATGCTAGTAAGTGGCAAGGCTGGGATTTGAATCCAGATGGCTTCACTCCAGAGCTCTTAACCTTTCACCTTAAATGGCTCATTCTCATTCCCCCATCCCCACAGGATTCTGGATGTTTTCTATGCACTTGCTGTCCAAAATGGATGTCTGGCAGGTGAGTGTGTGCTCTCTTCAGGCCCCACCACTGACTGGCCTCACCCCAGCCAGTCAATGTCGCCTTCATAAGCTCCTTTCACTCTTAGGGTCACAACTGGACCCTACTCAGTTCCTGACTCATTCCAGCTCCAAATCTCTGCCTTTGCCATGCCACCCACCCGGAACCCATTTCTCCTGCCAAAATGTGACTTTTGAGGACCAGAGGCATAGTTCCTCCTCCAGGATGCCTCTCCTGTCACTCATTCCCAGAAGTGACCCATCTCTTCTTTGTCAAGGCCCCCACCTAGAGTGGGATGGTGAGGCCAGGGAACACATTTCTCTCTATTCAAGGCAGTTTGTTCTTCTGCTTAACTGAGATGAGACCATTTGCTTTGTGGTTCCTGGAGAAGAAGGAGGAGGAAACCAATGGCCAGAGCTCCCTGTCTAAGGACAGAAAAGAGCCCTAGAGAGAGAAAGGGGATCTGATGGGCCTGTCCTTCCCTCTGCTCTTCTCCCCTCATGAACTTCATCATATATATGCTTCAAGATCCAGCTAAAATGTCACCTCCTCCAGGAACACCTAAGCAGAGGTAGTCACATTCCCCTCTCCCACAATTTTCTGTAAACATAAATGCAATTTTTTGGTAATAACTATTTCCCCAACTGTATTAGGAGTCCTTGAAGGCAGAGCCAGGTCTGATTCATTCCAGCAATGTCCACCTCAATGCCAGGCACAGGGTGGACACGATCAACGCTGGATGTCTTGATGGCCAGATGGGAATGTGAATGGATGGGGGATGGAAGTAATGGATGTAGGGATGGGGGGAAAAAATGGATGGATGAATGGAAGAGTGTACAGATGAGAGAGTGGATGGATGGGAGGGCAGATGGGATAGCCTGAGTAAATGGATAGATGGATGAATAGATAGTTGAGTGGGATGGTAGATAGATGGGAGGGTAGAGGGATGCATGCGTGCATGGATTGATGAGACGGTCAATGGATAAGGTAAGGCAGATGGATAGGAGGGTAGATGGATAAGAAAGATTGGATAAATGGAGGAGCAGATGGATGGGAAAGGGTGGATGGAAGTGTATGTGGATGGATGAATGAAAAGAAGGGTAAATTGGATTTTGAATGTATGGCAGGTGGATGGGTGGGTCGGTGGGTGGAAGAATAAATAGGAAAGTGGATGAGTGGATGGATTTATGGTTGTGGGAGGATGGATGGATGAAACTCTATTGGGCCCAGATTAGGTCATCTGAAGAAGATCCCTTGCTTTCCTCAACACCCCACCAGGATGAGAGCATAAATGGTCCACTGCAGAGATTGAGGTAAGAAGAGTCTGCTAAATAGTCCTATTATCACCTAAAAACCAGAGCTATAGCCAGGACCTGAGACGTATTGGTTAAGAATGTGGGCTCTGCCAGAAAACCTGGGTTTAAATCCCAGCTTCCTTACTTCCTACCTGGCTAAACTTATGCAAGTCACGTCACATCTCTGGGCCTTTGATTCCCCATTTATGAGTGAGGTATAACATCCACCTTGTTCTAGGTAATTATGGGTATTAAAGAAGATGTAAACTGTCTTGAATAGTTCCTGGCCCATAGTTAGTGCTCAGCAAATAAGAAATTTTAACCAAAAAGATACCACCTGGTGGCAGCATCCTTAAATGCAGACAAAATACTCAAATATTTAGAAGGAATGAGATGGGTTTAAGGATAGTTGGATAGTCCAAGCAGAAGGAAGAGCATGAGTAATATTTTAGAGGTAAGAACTTTCTGGGTAGGTTCAGGGATGGGCCCATGAGAGTGGAAAAATGTGAAGCTAGTTCTTTGTGGGCTGACTGGCAAAGGTAGAAGCTGAGGGTAATAGCAGCATCATCACAAATTGGTCAGTCCATATTCTCACTCCTTCCTCATAAGGATGTACCAAGAAAAGGTGCAACATCATGCTGGGGAAATCCAGGACCTCCGAGGTAACTTGAATCAGCTCATTGCCAAGCTCCAGAAGATGGAAGCCATGTCAGATGAGGTGAGATGCTGGCCATTCTGCCCCAATCACCTGACCTCTCTTTGTTTGATGCCCCACTCCTCATATCCCAAGTTTTGGTGGAGCATATCCCATAATAATTTCCTGGGAAAGAGCAAAATAAGAGGTATATTATTTTTTTAAGAACTTGCGTGTTTGAAAACATCTTTACTCTACTCTTGCACTTGATTGATAGTTTGGCTGGGAATAGAATCCTAGATAGGAAATTTTCCCCTGAGGATTCTGAAAGACGTCCACTATTGTGTTCTATTTTATACTATTGCTTTAGAGAAGTTTAATGTCACTCTTATTATTCATCCTTTGAGTGTGATCTGTTTTCATTCCTGAGAGTTTGTAGGATATTCTTTTTACCTCCAGTGTTCTATATTTAATCTGCTTGGGGGGTTGCTGAAATTATTGACTCTCTGGGTTGATTTTTTTTCAATAGTTTAGGAAAATTCTTAGCTATTATTTCTTAAAATATTGTTTCTACCCCATTATCTATCTCCTCTCCTGGGACTCCAATTACATCTATGCTAAACTTTAGAGTGCTTTCCACATAATTCCTGTATTATTACCTGGTTTGCTTGTTTTTTCATTCTTTTTCTCTATGTGCTTAAGTTTTGATACTTCCTCTTCATATTTCTTCAGGTTAACTAATAATCCTGTAGTCTGTTCTGTCCAATCTACTCAAAACTTTCCATTAAGTTCTTAATTTCATATATTGTATTGTTTAGTTCTAGAATATATATTTGATTCTTTTTCATAGATTTTAATTCTATGGTGAAATTCTCCATCATTTCATCTATGCTGTCCGTCTTTTCCTTTATTTTAACATACTGGTCACAATTATTTTAAAATCCTTGTCTGCTAAATCTAATATCTGGATCATCTATGGTATCCTATTTTCCGTTTTTTCTTTGGAGTATCAATCTTATCGTCTTGCCTTTTCATGTCTGGTAATTTTTTAGTGTTTTCTGGACATTGTTTACAAAAGAACTAGATGCTCCAGATAATTATAATTTCAAACAGGGAGAGTTCCCCCTTTTCTTTGTAAGGAAGATGAAGTATACTGATCACTTCTATGTAAACATGCATTGAACTGGTTCAGACCTGGACTGCAATTTTTATAGGATTTAGTCAGAGGTTTTCAGTTTAACCCTCTAGCCTCCTGCCCGTGCAGTTTCAAAAATTGGTAATTTTTTTTTTTTTTTTTTTTTTTTTTGGCTGTGCTGGGTCTTCGTTGCGGTGTGCGAGCTTCTCATTGTGGTGGCTTCTCTTGTTGTGAAGCTTGAGCTCTAGGCTTGCGGGCTTCAGTAGTTGTGGCGGGCGGGCTCAGTCGTTGTGGCTCGTGGGCTCTAGAGTGCAGGCCCAGTAGTTGTGGCGCACGGGCTTAGTTGCTCCATGGCACGTGGGATCTTCCGGACCAAGGATCGAACCCATGTCCCCTGCATTGGCAAACAGATCCTTAACCACTGCACCACCAGGGAAGTCCTGGTAAATGTCTTGATGGGAAAGACTGCCATGTGTTTGAGGCCTCTTGAGTTTCCAATTTTTTTAAATTTATTTTATTAAAATATAGTTGATTTTCAATGTTGTGTTAATTTCTGCTATACAGCAAAGTGATTCAGTCATACATACATATATATTCTTTCTCATAATTTTCCATTATGGTTTACCACAGGATATCGATTATAGCTCCCCGTGCTATACAGTAGGACCTTGTTGTTTATCCATTCTATATATAATGGTTTGCATCTGCTAGTCCCAAACTCCCAGTCCATCCCTCCCCCACCTCCCCTCCCCCATGGCAACCACAAGTCTGTTCTCTATGTCTGTGAGTCTGTTTCTGTTTTGTAAATAAGTTCATTCATGTCATATTTTAGATTACACATATAAGTGATATCATATAGTATTTGTCCTTCTCTTTCTGACATACTTCACTTAGTACGATCATCTCTAGGTCCATCCATGTTGCCACAAATGGCATTATTTCATTCTTTTTTATGGCTGAGTTGTCTTCCACTTTATATATGTATATGTACCACACCTTCTTTATTCATCTGTTGATGGCCATTTAGGTTGTTTCCATGTCTTGGCTATTGTGAATAGTGCTTCAATGAATATTGGGTGCATGTATCTTTTCGAATTATACTTTTGTTTGGATACATGTCTAGGAGTGGGATTGTAGGATCATATGGCAACTCTATTTTTAGCTTTTTGAGGAACCTCCATACTGTTTTCCATAGTGGCTGCACCAATTTACATTCCCACCAACAGTGTAAGAGGGTTCCTTTTTCTCTATACCCTCTCCAGCATTGGTTATTTGTAGAATTTTTAATGATGGTCATTCTGACTGGTATGAGGCAGTCCCTCGTTGTTTCGATTTGCATTTCTCTAATAATTAGCAATGTTGAGCATCTTTTCATGTGCCTGTTGGCCATCTGTATGTCTTCTTTGGCGAAATGTCTATTTAGGTCTTCTGCCCATTTTTGATCGGGCTGTTTGGTTTTTTATTATTGAGTTGTATGAGCTGTTTGTATATTTTGGAAATTGAGCCCTTGTTGGTCGCATCATTTGCAGATATTTTCTCCCAGTCTGTAGGTTGTCTTTTCATTTTGTGTATGTTTTCCTTTGCTGTACAGAAGCTCATAAGTTTGATTAGGTTCCATTTGTTTATTTTTGCTTTATTTTTTTGCCTTGGGAGACTGATCTAAGAAAAACAATTGGTACAATTTATGTCAGAGAATGTTTTGCCTATGTTCTCTTCTAAGAGTTTTATGGTATCATATCTTATATTTAAGTCTTTTAGCCATTTTGAGTTTATTTTTGTGTATGGTGAGAGGCTGTGTTCTGACTTCATTAATTTCATGTAGCTGTCCAGCTTTCCCAACACCACTTGCTGAAGAGACTGTCTTTTCTCCATTGTATCAATATATTCTCACCTTCTTTGTCAAAGATTAATTGACCATAGGTGGGTGGATTTATTTCTGGGCTTTGAGTTTCCAATTTTGGATACAAAATCTCTGACCCCACTGGAAGCCTTACCTGCCAGGGTCAAGCTTGGATTCTCAGCCTCTAATTGTACCCATAATTGGTTTAGTGCCCTCAGGTAAGCAGAGCTGTAGCTACTCAGTATTGATTTAGCATTTCTTCTAGGGCATGAGTTCTTACAGTGAGGCCCCTATTCCAGCAGCATCCGCATTAACTGGAAAAATGTTAACAGTTTCAAATTAATGGGCCCCACCCAGACCTACCAAATCATATCCTTCGACGATGGGACCAGCTATCTATGTCTCAACAAGTCCTTCAGTGATTCTGGCACACAATAAGGAGAATCACTGTTCTAAGGCTTTAACCTCTTGCTTGTTTCGTTTTGGGGTCCACTTCCTCAGAGGGACTTTGTTCACTAAGGCTTGTGAGACCAGGAAGTTTTATTCTGCCTTTCAGAAGCTTTCAAAGTAGCCCTTTAGCTTCTTACATAGTCTTGGGGTTCAGTTAGCATCTAATGGAGGAAAGTGGTCATGGTCAAGGCTCCTCAAATCTCCAATTTTGTCTCACCCACTGTATGTAACTGTTAAAAACTTTGCTACTTTCTCTTTTACCAGTAGCAGCCCCTTGTCTGACCCAAACTCAGATCCTCAACCCATGCCCAGAATCATCAAATGCCCCAGGGATTTTTTTAAGAATGTCAGCACATTTTAGAGTGGTTGTCCCCTCTCTAGAATTTTAGTCCCTCTGTTCCTGTTTCTTTCATAGCTCAGTGATGGTTTTAAAATATGATTTAGTAAACTATCTGGCTTTTTCTAGTTGTTTTTAGTGGGATCATTGGTTCTCTGTAACTTACTACATCTTACCTAGAAGCCCTACATCTTACCTTATAGCTGAAATGTCACAATAATATGCCTATGGGCTGGCCACACTTGGAACCCTTTTAATTTGGAAACATGTGTTCTTTAGTCCTAAGAAATGTTCTTTAAGAAAGACAAATATCATATGATATCACTTACATGTGGAATTTAAAATATGATAAAAATGGACTTATTTGCAAAACAGAAACAGACTCACAGACATAGAAAACAAACTTACGGTTTCCAAAGGGGAAAGGGGGGAGGGATAAATTAGAGGGCGAGTTTGGGATTAACATATACACACTACTATATGTGAAATAGATAAACAACAAGATCCTACTGTACAGCACAGGGAACTATATTCAACATCTTTTCCTATAATAGAAAAGAATTCGAAAAATATATAGATGTGTATAACTGAATCACTTTGCCGTACACCAGAATCTAACATAACAATGTAAATCAACTATACTTCAATTAAAAAAAAAAGAAATGTTCTTTAATCATGTGATTAAATTGATGATTTCCCCCTGGCCCTGGTTGCTCTATTCTCAGTTTTGAAACTACTCATTATGTGGATGTCAAACTCCTAAACTAATACTCTGGGATTTTTTTCTTTTCACCCCATTTTCCTCTCTTTATCTTTTTGCTCTACAGTTGAGAAAACATTGTCACTTTATCTACCAAACCTTCTACTGAATTTTTCATTTCTGCTAATGTATTCTGAATTCGTAACGGTTTCCTCTTTGTTCTCTCGGTGCTCCTTTTCATATTCTTATTTTCCTATTCTTATTTTATAGATGCAATATCTTTTCTTTTTTTATCTTTTTATGAGCAAAATCTCTTCTTACCTTTTGGAGTTCAGCTCTTACTTCTCTGTGCCTCAGTTTCCACATCAACGAAAGAGTAATAATCACTGCCCTATAACACTCTAGCTATCATCTTAGTTACCACTGCTGCATGACAATCCAACCTAAAACATAGTCGTGCAAAACTACCATTTTATTATGTTCAGAGATTCTGTGGGTCAGGAATTCAGACAGGACCCAGCGGGGATGGTTTGTCACTGCTTCATGATGTCTGGGGCCTCAGCTGGGAAGACCTGAAGGCTAGGGGTGACCCAATAGCTGGGTCTGGAATCATCTGGAGGAATCTTTATTCACTTGTCTGGAGGTTGATGCTGGCTGTCAGCTGGGAACTCAGGGCTGTTGACTAAAGCACCCATAGTGGTCCCTTCGTATGGCACGGGCTTCCTCACAACACGGCAACTGGCTTTCAAGAGTGAGCGTCCCCAGAGAAGCAGGCGGTTCACCTTTTAGGACTGAGCCCACAAGTCGTACAGCATCACTCCTGCCATAGTCACAGGCCCATCCAGACCGATGGGGAGGGAACTGAAGTCCCACGTCTCCATGAGAAGGGTGTCAAAGCCACACTGAAGGAGGAGCGGGGAACGGGAGACATTTTTGCAGCCATTTTTAGAAAATACAATCTGT
Source organism: Lagenorhynchus albirostris (assembly GCF_949774975.1). NCBI lineage: Eukaryota > Metazoa > Chordata > Mammalia > Artiodactyla > Delphinidae > Lagenorhynchus > Lagenorhynchus albirostris. The sequence continues at coordinate 25,874,034 of NC_083109.1, forward strand.
CACAGCTGTGAAGAGTCTAACAGAATAATAGCCAGTGATTACTGAGCACCGACTATGCTAAATGCTTTGCGGTCTTTCTCTGGCAACAGAGCATAGTGGTTGAGAGCCTGAACTCCAGAACCCAAGGTCCCGGGTCTGCCTCTTAACAGCTGTGTGACCCTGGACAAGTTACCCTTTTGTGCCTCAGGGTTCTCCTCCTTAAAATGGGGATGATAATAGTACATACCTCCTAGGGTTGCTGTGGGGGCATAAGAGTGACCACACGTGAAGCCGAAGACAGTCCTGGCATATAGTAGCGGCTTTGAGTCTCAGCTCTAATCCTTGCAAAAGTAGGAGGTGGACGTGATTATCAGCCCATCTCACAGACAAGAAAATCGAGACTCAGGGGGCGGTAAATAGCCCAAGGGCTCTTAGCAGGAAAGGTCTGACTCCAGCTCCCCTGCCCTTAACTTCACTGAGACCCCTGGTCCTGCGTGTGTGACATCCCATCACCGTGGGTGTGAAAATACTAAGTAACCCCATGGGTGGGATAGGGCTGGCCCTTGGCTTCCTCACAGCATAGCACTGGGCAGCCCTGTGTGTGGACCACGCAGGGGCAAGCAGGTAGGGACAAGAGGGAGTCCTGAAGGCACACATCACCTGGTGTGAACACACCTGTGGACCATGATCCGTAAGAACGCACCAGTGCACAGCTTGGGTTTTCTGCCTTCTCAGCAAAAAATGGCCCAGAAAATAATGAAGATGATCCAAGGAGATTACATTGAAAAGCCGGACTTTGCCCTGAAGTCGATAGGTGAGTGCCTCCCCCTGCCCCCCTCCCCCTCCCCCTTGCCCCACCAATCGGCCCACCTCCAGTTTCCTTAGAAACCCTTCAGAGGGTGATTTCAGTTCTGGTCTGGGGCACACCCTGCTGCTGGGAAGTTTGTCCTCAGAGCTAACCTCAGCCTCCCAGCTGGTCTCCTTGTTACAGTTTTCCGTTTTCTCCCATGGCAGCTGAGGTGGGGAGGGGAGGCCCTTCCCCAGCCCTCCCCCACCCATCATCCTCCAAATCCAGGGGTCAGCAGAGCTGTCCCTGCCCGGCTGGGGAGACTGACCACGGACCAATCACAGTTGGGAATCGTGCCTTGGAAAAATAAAGCCAGTGGCTGCAGTAGAGGGGTGGGAAGGAGAACGCTGGGTTGAGACCTGGTGAGTAGGGAAAAGCGTTCCAGACTAAGGGAACCGACGTGAAAGATGCCCCTGTGAGGGGCTGTGTGGAAAGCAGGGAGGTGGGCCGGCAGGGTGGGCTGCCCTGTGCAGACAGTACCAGCTCACGCAGGCACCCGCAGGCCCAAGGAGATGTAGGGTCAGAAAGTATCAGTCTAACTTCTCGGGCCCGGAGTTTCTTCCTCTGTGAAATGGGTATAATCATGGCCATAGTAATAATAACCGGGTTATAGTAACTAGGCTGACGTAAGTGAGCAAGCACCTTACTTCGCACCAGGCGCTGCTGGAAAAACAGTTTGGTGTATTAACTCCTTGTAACCTCACAACAACCCTATGAAATGGATGCTATCATTACTACTATTATTGTTACTATTATTACTCCCATTTCCCAGAGGAGAACACTAAAGTCCAGAGAGCACCAATGACTCTTCCAAAGTGCTCCCCCGGCACATAGTGAGTCTCCCCTCCACCAGGCAGAAGCCAGGGCTGCTCAGCTGAGACACCTCTCCCCCCAACCCTGCACCATCACCTCCCATACAGGGGCCTCCATCGACTATGAGCAAACGTCAGCCACATACAACCACGACAAGGCTCGCTCTTACTGGAACTGGATCCGGCTGTGGAACTATGCACAGCCCCCGGACGTGATCCTTGAGGCAGGAGGAATGGCAGGACTTGGGGAGAGTGGCAGGGGTGTGGTCAGGGGCCTGGGGGCAGGAACTGAAGGCAGAGGTTGGAGCGAGAGTGCAGGGGGTGGGGGCCTGGGGCAGGGGTAGGAACAAGAGAGCGGGGTGCAGAGGCAGAGAAAGGGGGCAACTGATGGGGCGAGGGGGGCTCTGGGGAAAAGTCAGGGAGCAAGGGCAAGAGGCGAGTGCAGACAGCAGGGACCCCTGGGGGTGCAGGCACAGGGGCAAGGACAGCCTGCTTTGGCACTGGAAAGTGCCCCTCCCCCAGCCCTCAAGTCTTGAGGGCAGGAACCCTCAGGGCCCTGAGAAGGCCCCTGCCCTCGCTGCACCGGGCTGAGGGGAAGGCTTATCCTTGCTACCTATAGTCAGGGAATCTTCCTGGTGGTGGTGGTACTCGAGCCAAGCTTTGTAGACAGGAAGGATCTGGCTCATCCAGGAGGGCCGATGAGGTCTAGGAACCCAGGGTGGGATGAGGAATCTGCTCTCCCCCACCCACCCACCCACCCAGCAAAGCCCTCACTGCATCTGCCACTTCTAGCCCAACATGACACCTGGCAACTGCTGGGCCTTCTCGGGTGACAGAGGCCAGGTGACCATCCAACTGGCCCAGAAGGTCTACCTGTCCAACCTGACACTGCAGCACATCCCCAAGACCATCTCACTGTCAGGCAGCCTGGACACTGCCCCCAAGGACTTCGTCATCTACGTGAGCATGCCCTGGCTGGGAGCGATGCTTAACTGAGGGAGGGGACAGCTCATAATGGCAGTATTCCAGGCACTGTGATAAACTGTCTGCACAATTCCCGAAGCCTGCAGGGGCTGGACCTTAAGGCTGGGAATGGCCAGGGTTGGGGTCAGATCACAGCCTTCAAGGAAAGGGGGTAAACAGTACTTTATTTCAACCCAAGCTTTTCAGAGCCAATTTAGTCTTCAGAGACCATTAAGCCCCCATTTTACGGATAAGAAAACTGGAGATTCAGAGAAAGGGCAGGGAAACATCAAACCCTGCAAGTCTATGGCAGAGTTAGAAGTGGATCCCTAACCTTCTGACTCCCAGTCCAATGCTCTTTCCTATTCATTACTCTGTGCTGCAATGGAACGGTGCCCAAAGAGGTAGGGAGCTCCCCATCCTGGGAGGTGTGCAAGTCTCGGCTAGGAGAAGGCAGCACCCTCTAGATGTCCTACCTGTGCCTGACACTTTCTTTGTGGTTCTGATTCTCCAGGGCATGGAAGTTTCCCCAAAGAAGGAGGTGTTTCTGGGAGCGTTCCAGTTTCAGCCAGAAAACATCATTCAGATGTTCCAGCTCCAGGTACCTGAGAAAAGCTGCCCACGTTGAGCACCTGATGAACACACACTGCGTGCAGGGCTTTACCCAGGGGCCCCCACTTCATCTCCCAGCAGCCCGAGGAGGTGCACAGTTGTCACTAACCCACTGACAGATGAGGAAACTGAGGCCCAGAGTGATAGAGCTACTGCCCAGGGCCTAGGGTAGGACCCTGAGGAGACCTATTCGCTTCCATTTCCCTGACCTGCCCAGGATCCCTCCCGTTGTGGTTCCTCCCAGGGACAGCAGGTGTTGAGCAGGTGGGGCCCGTCAGGCCAGGGTTGCTGGCCTCAAACTTAGAGTCTCCATACTGGGGGCCACATGATCAGCACCTGGTCCAACCACAGGTGCGGAAGCTGAGGCCTGGAGGGGAGGGAGTGGGGGACAGAAGCAGGACCAGAGGGTGGCTGCTGGAATGGCCCTGAGGCTCAGTGGGATGTCTAGGCTTGGGAATCAGGCTAACCCTGACCCAAATCCTGACCCAACCAAACGTTCTCTGTGATCTCAGGCCATTCCCTTTCTCTCTGGGCCTCAGTTTCCCCTGGTGTAATTCCCTGGTAGGTTGAGACCATCCAGTGAGATCTCACAGGCCAAGGCCCCCTTTTGCACTGGGCTCCATCCCCTCTGGGGAGGGTGCAAAAAGGGGAGGGCAAAGCACTTACAGAGCACCTACTGTGTGCCAGGTGCCAGTAAGCCATCTGGCCCCAAGATCTCATTTCATGCTTACGGCAACCCTGAGAAGCAGATATTACCGCTCCCTCTTACAGATGGGGAACTGAAGCCCAGAGAGGCCGTGGTTTGCCCAGGGTCCCGGAGCACGTACGTACTGTGCTGGGACGCATTCCTCATCACAGTCTATCTGTCCTCTGGCCTCATCCCCTTCCATCCCAGCCCCTGAGTAGCAACTTACTGTGTGGCTTTGGGACATTCTGCTCTCTGAGCCTCAGTTTCCCCACCTGAGGAAATGGAGGGTTCCCTTTCTCTCCCAAACACTCCTCTGGACAGGCCGGGTGGGGGCCTATGGCGAGCTGCCCCCCGTCTGTGACTCTTTTCTAGAACCACCCTCCCAGGACTTTTGGAGCAGTCAAGATGAAGATATCAAGCAACTGGGGGAACCCACGCTTCACCTGCCTATACCGAGTGCGTGTGCACGGCTCTGTGACCCCACCCAGAGAGCAGCCTAACTAGAGGCCCCACTCCAAGAGAGATTAAAGTTTATTCTTCACGCCCCCGGCCCAAGTCTGAGTGTCCTCTGGCCCCGAAAAGTGAGGGTGGGCTAGGGTTTGATGTCTGAAGCTCAGTTAGCAATTATCAATCATGTGCTGGGTACCCAGGCACCCTCACAGCAGCTCCATGAGTCCCCATTTCACAGATGGGGACAATGAAGTCTCCAAGCAAAAAAAAAATGACTTGCCAGAAGTCACAGCCAGCAAATGGCAGCACTAGGATTCAACCCCAGGCAGTCTGATGCCCATACATGACCCAGCTTCCTGGCTTCAAGTCAAGCTCTGCCCCTGACCTGAGTGTGACCTTGGGCAAGACCCAGCCCTCTCAGTCTCTCCATCTGTACAATGGGGACAGAATTATGGCTGTTGTATCAGATGATGTGGGAGATGAGAAATCCCACACTTGACCATCACAAGAGTGTTTCAGCATCACGGATCATTACGGAAATGCAAATGAAAACTACAATAAGATACCACTTCACACCCATTAGGATGGCTATCATCAAAAAAAAAAAACCAAAAAAACAAAAACCAGAAACAGTAAGTGTGGATGAGGATGCAGAGAAACTGGAACCCTTGTGCACTATTAGTGGGAAGGTGTGTACAGCCACTGTGGAAAACAGTAAGGCAGTTCACAAAAAAATTAAAAATAGAATCACCATATGACCCAGCAATCCTGCTTCTGGATATTTACCCAAAAGAACTGAAAGCAGGGTCTCAAAGAGATACTTGTACACCCATGTTCATAGTAGCATTATTCACAACAGCTGGAAGCAACCCAAGTGTTCATCAACAGATGAATGGATAAACAAAATGTGGCCTATACATATAATGGAATATTATTCAGTCTTAAAAAGGAAGGAAATTCCACAATATGCCATGACTTGGATGAACCTTGAGGACATTATGCTAAATAAAATAAGCCAGTCACAAAAAGACAAATACAGTATGATTCCACTTCTATAAGATACTTAGTCAACTTCATAGAGACAGAAAGTAGACAGGTTGCCAGTGGCTGGGGGAGGGGAGAATGGGGAGTTAGTGTTTACTGGGTACAGAATTTCAGTTTTACAAAATGGAAAGAACTGTGAAGATGGATGGTGGTGATGGTTACACCATATTATGAATGTATTTAATACCATTGAACTGTGCACTTTAAAAAGGTTAAGATGATAAGCTTTATGTTACATGTATTTTACCACAATTTTAAAACTTGAAAAAAATTATAAAATATCTGAAATCCTGTAAAGGAAAAACTCTGGGAAACTTTAGAAACATTGTAAGAAAATTCTATAAATTCTGATAGCGTGTTCCATGTCATCACTGTATACGATTAGAAATGCAGATGTAAATATTTTTTTGTTCCTGTTCCCTCAATCAGTCACTCATCCCTTATGTGCATAATCTTTGTCATAGCTGAGTCTCACCTGTTCTAGTATTTACTTAAGAGCTTATGGAAGTGCTAAAGCCAGTATCTACTGTGAGTGTCTATCACGGTTCCACCCATGGAGCTCTCAGCACAGAGCATGGCACACAGTAGGTGCTCTGTAAATGATGGGTAAATGATTACCAAGGTAAATGATCACTGTTAACCTCTGGCCCCAGGGGGGTGATAGGAGGTCCAGTACTCGGGGACGGGGTGACGCTGTGCTAGAAGCGGGCCGGCTGCTCAAGCCGCAAAGGGCACAGGGATGGAACCTGCAAGGGAGAGACTCCATACAGGCAGGGGGAGGCAGGTGGAGAGGCTGGCAAGGGTTCAGCTGGACATTAGGAGGGCGGATAAATCAGAAATACACTATCTCCTGGGAGAGCACCCTGGACAGGCCCTTGTCCTGCAGCAGAACCCATCCCTCTGGCCATCAGGCAGGCTCCTCACCAGCCCCTGGGAACCCTCCAGCACCCAGTCCCAGGGCCTGCCTCTAATGGTCTCCATGGTCAGGGTGGCTTCAAGGGGTCACCTCAACCTCCTGCCACTCCCTGCCCCCTCCCAGCAACCAGTGGACCTGGGAGCCATTCATATGCAACTTGGCATTATTTCCATAGTTTTTATGAGAACCGGCCTCGTTATTAACAAGAATGTTTTTTTTGTTTGTTTGTTTGTTTGCGGTACGCGGGCCTCTCACCGTTGTGGCCTCTCCCGTTGTGGAGCACAGGCTCCGGACGCGCAGGCTCAGCGGCCATGGCTCACGGGCCCAGCCGTTCCGCGGCATGTGGGATCTTCCCGGACCGGGGCACGAACCCGTGTCCCCTGCATCGGCAGGCGGACTCTCAACCACTGCACCACCAGGGAAGCCCTCCAAGTATTTCTGAGGTATTTTTTAATCTGAAGGGAAACTCCAAAGTGTAAAATAGATAAAAAGCTGAAGTGCTCTGGAGAAGCCGCTGTAATAGCCTCCAAGCATCTCTCCACAACATGTTTGGAAAACTACTGGACGGGGTGACCCCAAAGGCCCCTTCCAGCTTTAATCTGCAAAGATATGGTCATTCAGAGACTGTATGGCTTCCTAAGTCCTACCAAGAGCCCAGTGAGACCGGAGCAGTAAGCTGTAGTAGCGATGGGTCAGAAGTGAGCCACCTTCAAGGGGACAGTAATCTCGGGAGAACAGGACTAGCACCACCAGGCTCTGGAGTCAGACTGCCTGGATTTGGATCTATTACTTCTTGGCTGTGTGACCTTAGGCGAGATGCTTAACCTCTCTGTGCCTCAGTTTCCTCATCTGTCAAATGAGGATAATTATAAAAACTACCACCTACGTCCCTAGCTCCCAACCTCCTCCAGAACAAGCCACCACCATTCCCTCCACTTCCCAGGGTGTCCCCTACCCACCCCCAAGCCCTACGTGGTTCTGGCCCACAGCTGAGAGAGAAGGAAGACGACAGCTTGTTTCTGTTGACCTTACCCTCTTGGGCAGCGAGGGCAAGGGGCTCTGAGAGGCGTTGAAATGGAGGATGGGCCCGAACATGCTGATGTTCCAGAAGAGGATGTTCCCATTGTAGAAGGAGGTTCCAAGGAACTGGTTCTGGTACCTGGCCATGCTCAGGACATCCTCCGTGTGGAAGGTCTGCCAGTGTTAGCACAAGAGCACCGGCTTGGTCTTGTGGAACCTGCACACATGGCCAGAGGCAGAAGGGCTGAGAGCTCAGCCTTACTGGTCTCCTGGGAGACCCTCATGGCCTCTAGGATTTGGAGCGCTGACCCAGAGGAGGACACTCCAGAGGAGGTGTGGATCAGGGATGAAGCTCTGCCCTGCGACTGCATTTACTAAGCACCTATTATGTGCCTGCTATAAAGGTCCGGTCCTAGGGGCTTTATATACACTAGTCTTACAGATGTGCCCCATTCAGACACCTGAGTAAGGATTCAGGTTGAAAGAAGGGGAAACCATGGGCCTAGAAAAGCCCTCTGAAGAGGAAGGGACCCTGCACATGCTGTTCCCTCTGCCTGCAACGTCCCTCCTGTCCCTAGCCCCTCACTGCCTCACTGAGACCCCTCCTGCTCACTCTTCAGATCCCACTCCACCCGACATCCTCAGCTGACCCTTTTCTGACGGCCCCTGAGACTAGATCAGATTTCTGTCCCCTCCCCATAGAAACCTGTACTTTTTCTTTTTTCCATAGCACTCAACAGACTATCACAAATGAAGTTATTTGATTAGTGTCTGCCTCCCCCTGGGAGCTCCAGGAGGATGAAGACTCCATATGCTTGTTTATACCCGTCCCCAGCACCTAGTACAAAGCCTAGAACATATCGGCTGCATGGAGTGATGAATAAATGGACAGATGAGAAGGTGAAGCAACAGACATCACCCAGCACTAATTTCCTGCTTGGTGTTCCAACCACCAGCAAAGCTAGGAATGGAGGAACCCATCTGAAGTCAAGAGAGAACAGTTAGCTGCCCTCACCTCCCATGTGCACCCTGGCTACTCACGTGAAGTAAGTGATTCTCTTACTCCATCCGGTCACGTAGAACACTTTGTTCATACGGACGATCCCACTAATCTGTTGAAGTTGAAAGAAGACAGAACTCTAAGGTACCTCAGAGGAAATGGCTCCAGGCCCCAAATGTCTTCCTAATTATACCAAGCAAGAAATCAAAACTCCCCATAATGATGAGAATTCCCTAGAGGTGATACCACCATATTTTTTTCAGAGTGCTCTCACATCCCATTATCCATTTGATGGCCTTGGAGGGGGAAGATTGGGTAGGTATCCATGTCCCTCTTACAGGGGGATAGCAGGGAAACAGACAAGTGACTTGGCTAAGGTCAAACGACTGAGTGATAGGATCTGGACCAGTCCTCTAAATCCCCGGCTTCTCGGCCAAGTGCTCCTTCTGAGTTGGTTAAAGGACTGTGTCACAGGGGTTACTAACGGGCTCAAGTCCCAAAGTGGGACTGCTGGCTTTGCACTTTGCCACACCCACAGACCATCCCTATAACCCTGGCAGTCATTTCCCAAACAGGGGTACGGGTGGCTCTGAATCATGTGACCCCACTGCTAGCAATGCCATCCAAAGCTCTAAGAGGTAGGGTAAGAAGTGCTAACACACCAAAAGAGCAAGAGTAGCTAACATTTGTAGAACACCTATGAAGGACAGGCCCTGTTACCTGTCTTCATTTTTTGCACAAGGACACAAAGGGTCAGGCAGGCACGAGGCCAGGCAGTCTGTGTGCACAACCTTTCAGAGAGGCATGGACAACAGCATGTCTCAGGGTCACAGGAGCTGTGAGGGGCCCCCAGGCCCCAGCTGATGGACCAGACTGACCTCCATCTGGTCCGGGCTGGGGAAGGTCAGCAGGCATTCACCAGCGCTGGAGTTCCACATCTTCATGGCGCCATCACGCAGACCCGTGAGCAGGCACGCCTCTGGCTCATCCAGGGGCACGGCGGTCAGCTCCACACGCTGGTCGCCAGTCACGGAGAACCCCGTCATCCTTTTGCCCGTCACGACCTCCCACACGCTCACCACGCCGCTCAGGCAGCCACTCACCACCTGTGGGGGAGCACACAGACAGGGCTCCTGGAGAGGAGAGGGCCCCCGCTCCCAAGGGCAGCCTCCAGCTGGCGTGACTGCGGGTAGCTCCGCTGCCACTCTGTGTACCGAGAAGACAGGCGCTCTGGGCCCTCCTGCTGCGGGATAAGCCACTCTTGAAAACAGGCTTTCCTCGGCCCTGAGGCCCACGGCGGTGCAAACAGGCACAGTTTTTTCAGAAGGAACCAGTCTGGTGAAATCCCTTTTAACTCAGAAATGGCATTTATCAGAATCTATCCAGAGAAAATAATCTCTAATTCAGAAAAAAAATTTACTGCAAAGTCATTAATCACGGGGGATAGAAAAAAACAACAGGAAATACACTAACTGTCCCCTAAGTAGGGAAATGTTGAGTAAAGGTACATCATTCCACCTAAGGCGACAACTATTACAATGAAACAGTAACAGGTGAGCCTACTTCAGACCAACCTTCCTGATGAGAACATCTAGAAAAGCTGGGGAAGGGGGATTTTTTTGAAACTGCTGGAAGGCACTGAAGAGCCCTAAGGTATGAGGGGTGGTGGTGCCAGGGGTCCAAATGAGAGGGAAACCCAAAGAGGTGAGCTCTGGCCTCGCGCAACCAAGGCCATGCTGCAGCAGACGCAGTGGGGCCAGGAAAGGGGTCCCAGTGGCAGTGGGCAGAGGGCCCAGGAGCCCTTTCTGTCCCCACACTTCAGAATCCACATTCCCAGTTGCCCTGCCCAATGCAGAGATCTCTACTCAGGACCAGGGGGCTGTCCACAGCCTGGGCCTCCCTCCCCTCCCACGATGGACAGTGCTGAACCAGGGCTTCCCTGGAAATGGCCCCCAGGAGCAGCACCCACACCCACCCAGGGAGCCTCGAAGAGCAGCTCACACCTTGTGTTCCATCTCACACTGTATAAAGAAGGCTGCCTGTCCAGAACTGACCTGGGGCAGTAGCCAGGGGTGCACAGGCTCACAGGAGTTTGGTGACCTGCTGACCACGTGGTGGAGCTCCTATCTTACCCGGGGTGACCCCTCTGCAGGGTTGCTGCTCGCCCACCTCCCACTGTCCTGCACCACCACCCAAGCTATGAGCGTCCTGCCCCACCCCACCCCCTGCTGGCCTCAGAGACGAGCTGCTGACCATTTACCTGCTTGAAAACCTTGCTGTAGAGGATGGCGCACAGGGGCTGTAAGTCGTGGTCTTCTCCTCTGCTCTCCCAGGCCCCTGCGTCTCCAGGTACCCTTTTAGGACGCCAATCTACAGGTGAGGAGGGGCAGACAGTTGGGCAGTCAGAAGGGGCCTGCCCTCAGTGATGTGCCCCAGGGAGAAACTTCCAGTAACCTGAGACATCAAGATATCCTCAACTACACACAGGCTTGCTGATAGCTCACCCCAACTCCATGGCCCCCACTTCCTGAGATCAGGGCTCCCAAAGCCTCGTGTTCCCACAAGATCAAAATCCAAGTCCAAGGTCCCTTTTATAACTTCTGAAAAGCATAAAGCCTCAATCTGGTGTCCCCTCATCCAGGAAGCCTTCCCTGACTACCTCTGCCTCAGGCTAGGCTAAGGATCCTTTCTCTGTGCTCGATGAAGCACCTGGCACACATCTCCATCATAACACACAGCATTTTCTACTAAAGTTATGTGTTCTCCTACTACCCCATAAGTTCCTTGAGGGATGGGACAGTGCCTAATTAACATATTCTCTGCTCCTGACAAAGAGCAGAGGGCTGATAATGTGTGATGATTTGAAATGAACTTCAAAGGTCTATTTAATTCAACAAATGCTGGCAGCCAGTCTGACACTCAGCAGAGACGAAGGAACCCACCAACTCTCTTCTCAAGAAAAACCTGCCACCTGGGAGAGCCAGCCAAGGGCACAAGGACAGCGTGTGTGTCACCGGCCAACAGAGGGAAGGAGGTCTCAGTGGGGCTTCCCCTTCCTCCCAACCACAAGTGACACCCTCACCTCCCTTTCTAGATAGAACCTCCCCCTCTACTGGCTGCTGATTGTCCTTGCAGTCCCCTCAGCTCCCATCTTGTCACAGGTCCCCCTGTCACCCTGGACGGTCAGCCCCTTTTGTGCTTCTCCCAGGCTGTCCTGTCCTCCAGAGCCGGGACAGACCTCACATGGGCACCAGCTAAGTCATGGTTCATAGACGGTGTTCACGCCAGGTCCCTCCAGGCTCTCTCCTTCAGAGGGGCTGCTCGGGGGTGGGCCCTGCCCTCCTGGGCTTCACGATTTGGCAGGAGGGACAGGCATGTAACCACGACAGGACAGAGTTATAAGGGCCGTGATCAAGGGGAGGCAGGGGAGCTTGGAGCGGTGGGGGCGGGCGGGGTCTTCTAAGCCAGCCCGGGCCTCAAGGTGGGCTTTGAGGAGAGTCTGGGGGAAGCACGGGTCAGGAGGACAGCAGCGTAGAGGGTGACCACTGAGGGCCTAGAAACAGTCCCCCAGGAAATCCCAGGAGACGAGAGCTTTGAGGACCAGGCCACAGAGTCCAGCAGCTTTGTCCTCATGGCACGAAGCAGTCTCAGGACTGACGGGATGTGACCACCCCTCGGTGTCCCATGGGACTGCAGAACGCGGCTGCAGCCCCTCCCCTCTGGGTGCAGACATGGTCCCACCTCCCTCTCGTGCAGCGCTGAGTAGGTGCTACAGGTGAGGCTGTCGTCATCCTTGTGGAAGTATGCGCTGGTGATGGGGCAGTGTCCCAGGGCAAAATGCTTCCCGCAGAAGGACTGGAGGCATTCATGGTCCTGCATGTCCCGCACGCGAATATTCTGCGGGGGTGAGAAACAGGCAAAGAGGCCAAGAGTGGGTTCTCGGGGGTGCAGCTGGCACCTGAGGCCTTGGGGTTCTCCTGGGAGCGGGGCCAGGGCACCCAGTGCAAGCACTTCCAAGACACACCCACCACGCTAAGTGACTGCCATGGATCACAGCCCTATGACAGACGCTGTGCTTATGCTCAAAGGAGGAAACCGAGGCACGCCTCCTGCCCAGCCTCCCCCAGGGTCTCTGCCCTGCTCGAGCAGCTGCTGCTCATCGGCTGAGGATGAAGACCTCACAGGCAGCACTTGCCCCTGCAGACCCTCACTAGCTCCCACCGCAGCCTCCCTCGAGTAAAGCCAGGCAGGGCACAGAAAGAGCTGCCAACATCGTTGCCCAAAAGGCTCACCTGTCCCCCTCAACCTCCTCCCAGGTTGAAGAAGTGTCCCCAGAGGGGCCCCGTGCAAGTCCCTCCAGGACACTCCTCACTCGGGGCGCCAGCAGCAAGCTGGACACAGCATGGGCGTGGAGTCCACAGACTGCCGTCCACACCGTGGCTCTGCCCATCGCTGCCCATGAAGGTTTGGGCAAGTCTACTTCTGTCCCCGACCCCCCCAGCCTCGGAGCCTTCATCAGAGGTGCCGATGCCCAGCTCCCAGCGCTGCCAAGAGAATTCCAGACAGTACCAAGTGTGGGGACGTGTGGGCAGCGTGGCCTGGTGAACCAGGGCCCTGCCAGCTCCTGATCTACTGAGTCCCAGAAGACACAGACTTGTCCCCTGAAGGAGGGCACCTGGAACCATTGGCCTGCGTCCCCCAGCAGGTGGGGAGAGACCCTAAACCCACAGCTCAGAGGAGCAGAGGAGCGGGCCTGATCAGGGGAACCCCGGGCATTTGAAAAAGGTCTAGTCAGGCCCTGCAGCCAGGGCAGCCAAGCAGTGGTCACTGGGAGAGCTGAGAGGAGCAAGCTTGGGTCTGTGGGGAGGGAAAGGCTCACATCTGTTGTACACCTACTATGCGCCAGACATTCCTCTGCTCTTTCACCAGCAGCTCTTCTCTAAACCACTCAACACCCATTCTCTGGATGAGGAGACTGAGACCCCGTAAAGGGAAAGGCCCTGCCCAACTCTGGTGGGCTGCTCAGAGCTGGGCTCAGGACCCTATGGGGGTGGTCAGAGACCCACAGCCCCTTCATGGTGCCACCTGGGGTACCTGCCTCTAGGCCTCAGGCCAGGGTGGGACCATGGACAGGGAGGTCACCCCATTGCCCTGGGCCTCAGGCTCCTGCCAACTGCCAGCCAGCTCCCTGGCTGGCTGAGCTCGATCGTTCTCCCTGGGCCAGCATCTCTGCCGGGGAACAGGAGCTAGTGGCGGGCGTCAGGGCCGAGCTCCCTGAGGACACCCTGTCCTTGGAGATGCTGAGGAGGATGCTGCTGTGCTTGCTGTTCACGAGAGTGTGTGTCACCGAGGTCTCATGCCCCTTCATCAGCCACACAGGCTTCTTCGAGAAGAAGGGGTTCCACAGGCGGATGAGGGGGTCATGGCCACCAGCCACTGAAGTTGAAAACCGGGTATCAGCCACTGGGGGCCTGCGCTGGGACCTTGCCCTGGGGCCAGGCCTCGGACTCCAGCCAGGCTCGGCAGGTGGGGGGCGTTGCTATGATCCATCCCTCTGCCCCTCTCGTCCCGCCCCCTCTGCCACCATGCCAAGCAAGCCCCTGTCACCACTCCACCCCAGGTGCCCAGGGGCGGGGACCAGAGTGGCTGGCGGCAGACGCTGCAGGGCCTCCGCCTCCGCTCTGGTGGGCCCCACCTCCCCAGCAGCCCTCACCCTAGTTCTGCCAGACCAGCAGCCTCACGTGATACAAACGTTACTTACCCAGGACACTCTTTTCTGGGCAGTAATCAAAGCAAAGAATCCCTTTTCTTAAATTCAGCACTGAAAACCTACAACAGCACAGGGGGAAGGCTGTGACCGGAGGCCTCGGAGAGCCTCTGAGGCTGGGGTGTGGAGGAGCTAGAGGCAGGGCCGCCGGGAGGCCAGGGAGAAGTCACCACGTCTCCACCCAAGGAGAGAGCGGCCCCCAGAACCCTGCCCTGGGCTCACCCTGCCCCCAAGGCAGGGCCAGCACCACCAGCAGAGCGGCAGCCCCCGCTCAGCCCGAAACCAGCAGTACCTGGAGGAGACGCCCACCTCTCGCCTGCACAGGAAGGCGAAAGCAGCCGCGGAGCAGGAGCAACTCCCGCAGCTGCACCATGCTCGCCTCGCTCCAAGGGCGAACCTAACTCGATCTGCACCTTCACTATACTATACATGGGTGGGAGACGGCTGTCCTCCCACCCATGACACAGACCAAAAGGTGGAAGGGGATCCCCCAAAGGCTAGGGGAAGAGAACAAGGTGTCCCTGCTACGTGCTGGTCCCTGTGCTGGGTGCTGTCTTGTGAGTCACCTGGACCCCTCACACAACCCTGAAGACTGTCACGAGCCCTGTGCCGTGATGAGGACACAGAAGGAAATTAAGGAGCTTGCCCAAGGTCCCACGGCTGGCAAGGTGGGGGGTGTCAGTGTTCAGACCCAGGGTGGGCGTGGCAGGGAGAGGCAGTAGGCTCAGGAACCAGAGCTCCAGGACAGGAAACGGTGTAGCAGGGCTGGAGGCCCGGGGGATGGGAGTTGGGGAGCCAGGAGGCCGTCAGGGTGCTCAGGAGGGCCAGGGGACCCAGGCAGGGCTTCTGGGAAGATCAGGGGAAAGGTCAGGCCCAACAGCCCTCACAGGCCCCAGAGCCCTGGGAGCTCTGTGCCTTGCGTGTGCTATTCCCTCACATCCACACATCCTGCCCCGCCAGCTCTTTCCACTCAAACTCTCCCTTCAAAACTCAACTCCAAGGCCTCTAACGCAGCATGCTCTCCACTGAACTTGCCCCTGAACTGCACCTCTGCTACTCCCCAGGGAACTAAGCTTGGTTATCACCCTAGAGGCTCCCTCTCCTGCGCTCTCATTATTCACCTGGGCCCCAAATCCTCTTTGTTCACATCCCACCACAGCCCAGGGCCCCTTCGTTTCTGCATCAGCCTCCCAGGAGGGCCTCTTAACCTCCCGCCTTGCTCCCACTCCCCTGTGCTCCCCACTCCACAGCCAGAAGGATTCCTCTAAAAGTCAAAACTTCACCAAAAAACCCTAGTCAGGGAACTAAGATCCTGAATGACGTGCCATGCAGCCAAAAGAAAAAAGAACATTAGAAAACTTCAAGAAGAGCATACCAAACACCTGTATTGTCAAACCAGATAAGTCTCCCTCCATGCTTATGTGTGCAGAGAAATGTTCTGGAAGAACAGTCACAGAACGTTACTAGAAATCATTTCAGCCTGATTCACCCATTTATTCAACAAAGATTTCCTGGCTCCTATGCCCTTCCAGGATGACCAGAGGCGCAGGCAGGATGCCCCTGCCTTCACTGGAGCTTTTCTTCTAGAGGAAAGCAGCCTGTGAAAGTAAAGGAACACAGGGACAGGGAGACGGACATGTACACATCATGGCAAGTCCTGCAGGGAAATAAGCAGGTGGCTTTGACAGGACAGCTGGCTGGAGGAGACCAGGTCTCTGCACAGATGGCTGCTGTGCAGAGAAGGGACTGGAAGGTCAAAGGGGACGCAGGGAAGAGGTCTACAAGGCCACTCCAGAGGCAGAATTTGGGTTGGCAGTGCCAGGCCCCACCTGCAGAGGCTACGCCCCAAGAGGGCATCACCAGAACAAGAGACCAGCCAGCAGTCAATGGTGCCACCTGCTGGCCAGTGTGTGTACTTCATACAGACAAGAAAGAAGTGGGTGTGTGCTCATGTGTATAACTATATTCTACAACCCACCCCTAAAATATATCTCAAATCTCTCCATCTCCATGCCAGGCAGACTCCAGACCACCATCACATGTAGTCTGGATTATTACAATGGCATCCTCACTGGTGTCCCTATCTCCCCTCCTGCCCACATACGTACATTCCACTTGCAATAGAGCAGCCAGAAGGATGCTCCCACACACCAGAGCACACCATTCCTCAGCTCAGAACCATCCTAGAACCTTGTCTATATCTGATTTCAAATAATCGTAAAAAGATATTTTTGAGACACTTGGGTGAAGATTAACTTGGACTAGTACTAGTGATATTAAAGCATTATACTATTTCTCTACTTTTGTGTGTTTAAAAATCTTTCATAATAAAAATGTTTAAAAAACAAAAACAAACAAAAAAACAGGCAGAGAGGAGCAATGCAAAGGCTTGGGGGCAGGAACACATGTGAGCCACAAGGGGGCCCCCTGTGGCTGGAGTGAGAAGGTGGCAGGCAGACCAAGGAGCCTGTCATAGCCTCCTGCCCTTGAGACCCAATAAAACAAGAAGCTGAAAGACATATCACAGACATGAGGTAATACTCCCACCAAAGCAGAGAGATGGACCTCAGCAAACCAGCTCCAAGCAAAATCCCACCACACCGCCCCACTCAAAGCACAAAAACCAAGACAGAAGATTCCCCACCGCCACAGGCATACACACCCCTCCTCCAACCTGCAGTTAGTTCCAGGACTTGGGGATTGGATAAGGGAACGGGGAGAAAAGCCCACAGGATTCCGGCTTTATTTATAGTGCTTGAATTTTTTACATATGTACGTATACCTGTGTGACTAACAGGTGAGTTTTTTTTTTTTAGCCGCACCACTCATCATGCGTGGTCTTAGTTACCTGACCAGGGATTGAACCCTCGAGCCCAGCAGTGAAAGTGCAGAGTCCTAACCACTGGACCACCAGGGAATTCCCAACAGCTGATTTTAAAAAATAAAAAAGACAGAAGCTGAAAAGATGCCCCCTGGGGTAGAGGAATCTAGAATGAAGGAAATAGATTAGAACCATCTCCAAAGAATTAATGTGGTCAACTAGTGAACGCATGCTATGTACAACACTCACTCATGTAAGCCCTGAGGTAAGTGAAGGGCTATTATCACCCCCTTTTACAGACAAGAAAACTGAGGCTCACAGAGGTGAAGCAACTCACATTCATTCCTTCATTCAGAAAACATTTTTCTGACTGTATCCTTACACTATGTGCTACCTTCTGTGCTGAGTTTTGTGTATAAATTGGTGGATAACAGAGGCCTCATATTTTTGCTGCTGGTGCCAATGCCAGAATGATTAAAACCAGATTCCATAAAAGTTCTTATCACAGGGAAA
Organism: Lagenorhynchus albirostris; assembly: GCF_949774975.1. Taxonomy (NCBI): domain Eukaryota; kingdom Metazoa; phylum Chordata; class Mammalia; order Artiodactyla; family Delphinidae; genus Lagenorhynchus; species Lagenorhynchus albirostris. The sequence continues at coordinate 25,891,466 of NC_083109.1, forward strand.
AAAAATGCGCAACTGTGTGTGGTGATAGATGTTAACTAGACTTGTGATCATTTCACAATATACACAAACATCAAATCGTTATGTTATACGTCTTAATATAAACTTAATATAATGTTATATGTCAATTTTCAAAACTGACAACCTCAATTTAAAAAAAAACAGACTCCAGAGCCCATATTCTAACCACCACACCTCACTGTTGGCCCACAGGACACACAGTGCTTCCTTGGACCCAGCATGATCCACGGGACACTGTATTACTGCCCACAGGAGATGCCACTGTCCCGGAGGCAGGTCCCCTCTCAGGAGGGATGGCCACCTGTGGCTGAAGTGAAGCCAGAGTCCCGGGGTCACTGTCACCACCCACCCCCTCCCAGCCCCACCACCTCTGCCTGGAGACAGGTGCTCCTTACTTGAGGCTCTCTGGGACTTCGGGCGACAATATGGTCAGCACCAGAGAGGACTTGTCGATGGCTGAACAGGAAGCCACCAGGTTCAGCTGGGGGATAAACTTGACCTGTTGACACCAGTTGGGGTGGAGAGCCTGGGAAGAGAGCAGTGGTGGTGGGAGACCCAACCCAAGGATGGTCATCCAGGCCCAGCCACCAGACGGGCTGGAGGGGCCAAAAGATCCCCAAGTCTATGCCCCTCTAGTTATCACAGCTCTGACAAAGTGCTCCAGCCCCACAGTCCAAGCCCAGGTCATGTGATCAGGGGTGTGTGGCCACCATTTATCAGTGGAACAGGTTACAAGCACTGAAATCTGCTGTCAGGTGAACTCTCGCTTATAAGTTAGAGGACAGGCAAGGTCTGGCCCATCCTAATGCCACTGTCTGTGGCCCCATGCCAAGGTGGGAGGGAGGATGGATCCAAGCCCGCCTAGTCCACAGTCGCTGTCATCCACGGGGCGGCCACCATGGGTGAGCCTGCGCTTCCCGGCCCCACCGCTGTCCGTGTTTGTTGGGAAGTGGTTTGCAGTGAGCAAGGATGTTATCTGGTACAAGTTGGGCGAGATTGGGACTTCCCCGAGACTGGGACTTCCCTGGCGGGCCAGTGGTTAAGACTCTGCGCTCCCACTGCCAGGGCCCGGGTTCGATCCCTGGTCAGGGAACTAAGATCCCGCAAGCCGCGTGGTGTAGCGAAAAAAAAATAAAGGCTGGGACCCACAGGTCAAGGGCATGGCCTGGCTGGACAGGCTCCGTGTTCTGGCCCAGTGCTTGGCCTCCCAATCTGGAGATTTTCCTCTCCAAGACAAGAATGGAGGCGAGGTGAGCTGGGTTTTGCATGAGCTGTTTCACCAAGTGTCTGTCGTGGTGAAGGCTGGAGGATGATTTGATCACCAATGGCCAATGACGTAATCAATCATGCCTGTGTAATGAAGCCTCCATAACAACCCAAAAGGTGGGGTTCTGAGAGCTTCTGGGCAGGACAACATGTGGAGGTGCAGGGAGAGTGGAGACCGGACAGGGCATGGAAGCTCCGTGCCCCTTCCACATACCTTGCCATCCTCATCTCTTCCATCTGGCTGTTCCTAAGTTATATTCTTTTCTAATAAACCAGTGATCTAGTAAAGTAAAACGTTTCTCTGAGTTCTGAGCTGTTCTAGCAAATTAATCGAACCCAAGGAGGGGGTCGTGGAAACCTCTGATTAATGCCAGTGGGTCAGAAGCACAGGTAACAACCTGAACTTGGGATTGGCATCTGAAGGGGAGGGCAGTCTTGTGGGACCCTTAAACTGCGGGATCTGACGCTATCTTGGGGTAAACAGTGTCAGAATTGAGTTGAATTGTAGGACACCCAGCTCGTGTCAGAGAATCGCGTGGAGATGTGGGGAAAACACACATGCTGTAATGGGTGTCAGAATCCTATAAGCACTGCAGGTGAAGGGGTGAAGGCAGAGGCTGATGGAGCAGGGCTGTTCCAGGCTGGCTGGCTGGGGACCCAAGGGAAGTAGAGGGAGGTGTACAGTATGTGGGGGGAGAGCACAGCAGCCTGAAGGAACAGCATGTGTCAAGGCCCTGAGGTGGGAAAGGGCTTCGTGTTCAGAGAACAGCCAGGTTGCTGGCGTCTCTGTGTCAGAGAAAGGAGGAGAAAGGTAGAAAGCGAGACTGGGAACAAGCCAGGGGCCAGGTCCGCTCGTGTCCTGATGGTCGTGGGGAGCACTTGAGATTTTGTGCAAGACAAGAGAGCTACTGGGGGATTTTGAGCAGAGGAGTGACATGACTGTACTTCTAGCTCAGGATTCCTGAGGCTGCTGAACGGAGAAAGCACTGCATAGAGAAAGGACGTGGGGAAACGGCGAGAAGCCGCTGCAGCCACCCAGGAGGGCCGGTGCCTGAGCAATGAAGGCGGTGAGAGAGACCAGTCACACCTGGGATGGTTTGGCTTCTGCACAAAGAGCGGACGGGATCCAGCAGCTGCCTCCACCCCATCCCCAGAGACCAAGCCCCAAGGCCAGAGACCGAAGGGCAGATCCACCTGCTGCATTTTTGTTTTTTTACCTGTGTACAGCTAATTACTATGGTTACAGCCAAGGAAAGATCCCACTTACCCTCAGCCGGTAACTTCTATACATAGGGGACTTCTCATTTAAGAGCTTCCGTGTGGAAACATCGGTCCAGTGATCTGATAGGGGAGAAAATCAAGGCCCATGTCACCAGCTCTCCTCGTTTGTAGAACAAGCAAGACCTCAGAAGACCCCTTGAGTTGGTTTGCAACTCCCATGCACCCCAAAAGGCTTTCCCATCCAAACGTTCACTCAAGCCTCCCTGTGTCCTGGTAAGTTCAGTGGGGTGAACTCGGCACCCAGAAAACAGACCGGGGCCAATAAACACTGCTGCCCAGAGTCCCCCTGCCAGCTCCTAGCAGAGCTGGAACCAGATTTCAGGGCTCCTCACTCTCCCCAACTGGTTGAGTCTCCATTAGGGAGCTCTGACTCTGCTGGAGTGGAGAATGAACTGAGATCCTGGGCTCTTATTCATTCTGAAAATAATCATTTGGGAGTTTGCAATCATGCTTCAAACTACTGAATACATGCCCCCCCTTGTCTGGCAAATACAAGTTCCAAGAAGAAGTTGCACGCATGCGTCGTAAAGCAAGCGTGTCTGGCGCAGTAAGCACAGCCTTGCCCTCCCACTTTTCTCTCCTTCCACCTTCTAACAAATCCATGAACTGACTGTGCTTACCCCATTTGAATAAGGGAACTGAGGCACAGAGAGGTTAAGCAACTGGATCTAGGTCATACAGAGCTGGTCTGTCCAGCCCCTCCCAAGTCAGCATGCTGCTGGGCCCCCCTTCCTGTTTGTCCCCAGCCTTCAGTCAGCATGTGGCATGGAGGGACTCCCATCCAACACTCTAGCCTCATCTGCCTCCCCTCCAATTTCCTGTCCACCACTCAGCTCAAAGACCACCAACTCCTGTGCCAATTCCCAGGGTGGCACAGAACGACCACGGTGGGTTGGGTCAGGGCAGGTCGGGCACCAGGGGCAGAGGCAGACGAGACAGGACACAGCAGGGTGCCAGCCCCCTGCTGCGTCCAGGGCAGGATCCACCTTCTGTCCGGCCAGCGGCGGATGCTGCCCCAACAAGCTGGGCAGGAGGTGTCACTGAGGCCTGGGGGCCCCTGGAGCCCCTGCTCAGAAACTCTGGCTAGAAGCCCAAGTGGCCATTCTGGAGTCCTGGATGGAGAGGAGTCAGTGTCCCTGGGGGCTGGGGCCCCCTCCAGATGGATGCGGAGCGGCCTGGAGGTCTGACACTGCAGGTCGAAGGCTCGATCCCGGGCAGGGTCCAGTTCAGATATGTCCCCGACAGCCCCAGGCCCCGAGGCCTCGGGATCTCGTGCCCCTAGGCAGAGCAGCCCCAGACAGCATCCTCCAGCATTCAGTCGGTTTGGGATACAGCCTAGCAAGTGGTTCAAGTGCAGGCTCTGGCGCAGACTGCCTGCCTCAGATCTCAGCCACGCTTAGCCACTGTGGGGCCAGTGTAAGCGCTTCTCCCCCAAACCCCCTGCTCCTCCTCCCTTAACAGGCTGTGACGACAGCAGCCCCTCCTGGCAGCAGGCGGGAACTGCAGGCGGTGACTGCCCAAAGCGCTCAGCATCCAAGGGCTCCGCAAGTGTCCCTGTGCTGATTCACGCTGCTCGTGCGGAGTCGGGCCTTCCTCCAGGCGCTGCGAGGAAGCGCAGCCTCCTGGGCAGCCTCTCCGCCCCACCCCAACACCCACCCACAGGCAGCTCCCAGCCAAGGAGAGCAGAACCCTCCTCACGCCATGGAGGAAGCTAGCGCCACCTCCCCAGGGCCCAGAGCGGGTCACATAGCTGCCACAGGTTCTTTCTTCCTGGTACGAGGAGGGTCCTGAAGCGCCCCCACCTCCGTCCCGGCCCTCACGTGCACTACTTCCCACCTCCAGAGAGATTGCCCATCTCCCCAGCCCCGTCCCGTGTCCTGCTGTCACGCCATCACCCCATCTCCCACAGGCGGCTCTGAGCTGAGCATGTGGGTGCACCGCCTTCCCAGGGACTCTCGAACCGGGAAGCAGGGAGGGGAAGGAGCTCCCAGGGCCATCTCCCTCCGCTACCCCATCTGGAGGTCCTGGGGAGGATTCAGGGGTTGAACAGCCCATGGGTCACATCGTTGGAGGTGAAGATGATGACATTGCCTTTGGTGTCCCCATAGCAGAACACAGCCCTGTGATAGTCAGACCTGGGAAAAGAAGGAGACAGAAGAGGCCACGGAGCTGGCTGGGTGTGTCCAGTGCAACCCTCCGCCCCTCGCCAGCCTCCAAGGCCCTTCTCCACCTTGGGAGCGAGGGCAGATGCCACACAACTTTCCAGCCTTGACCTCAACAGCTGACAAACGTGGGCCCAGCCGCCCAGATCCAGACCGTTGGTGAACCAGGTCCAAGAGAAATCAGCACTTTTTTTTAACCAGAATAAATGAATCCCTGGTCCTTCAGCTGCTCTTGGTCAAGTCACCCTACTGATGGACCATGATGTTCCCAGAGACACAGCGGGACAGGCTGGGTTTGATGGCTGACTTGGTGAAAGGAAGAGGGGCCGACAACAACTCCGAGGTCTGAGTGACCATGAAAGGGGACCCAAGAGAGAAGCAGCTTGAGGGGAAGAGGACACAGGCACAGAGGGTGGGGATCTTTCCAGTGCTGCTTCCAGAGAGGCTTTCTGGGGGTCCCAGCCCCACTGCTGCCAAGTCCCTGCCCCGGTCTCCCAGGAGACTCACCAGTAGTTCAAGGTCAGGACGCAACTGTCCAGATCGATGAAGGTGAAGGCCCGGACACATTTACGGTTACTGATATCAAAGAACTCTGGGGAAGAGACAGAAGGGGAGGCACACATGAACCCAAACCCATGTCCCAGGCCTCAGGAGTCTCTGGTGACAGTGAGAAGCCTCACTACTCACCACCCAGCAATACTCCCAGGGGACTCTAATTCATGCTCACAGTTGGCTGGGTGACAGGGCTCTCCAAGTGCAAATGCATGGCTTCCAGTGGCCAGGCACCGGCCTGGGGAACCTCGGGGACTCACCTATCTTCTGGTCGGTCGACGCTATCGCAACCAGGTTCACGTTGTGCAGACACACCATGTCGATGACCCACATCTGCTGGTTGTGGAGCGGATGGATCTGGTAAAGCTGCCAGAGGGAGAGCAGAAGAGACCTGGGCTGGGGAGGCTCCCCGGGAGAGCACGCCAGGAGCACAGCCTCCCCGCAAACCCTCTCCTGCCACCCAAGCCCCTGGAGCCAGGCACAGACCTGGTGTGGAGCCCAGCCTTACCACCAACTACGAACGGTGGGGTCTTGGCTAAACTCCCTGACCTCTCTGAGTCTCAGTTTCCGTATCTGTAAAATGAGCTTAAAGAACACTCATCCTCACAACCCTTTAGGGAGTTTGACAAGCTCATCAAGTTTTAAATGTGCATAGTTTGTGATCCCAGGATCCATTCCAAGAGGCATCTACAGATGTGTTTGCAGGTACTCACAGAGAAGTGTAAGCAGGAACGGGCACTGCTGCCCAGCTACAACAGCAACAGGCCAGAGTCTGCCTGGAAATGACGCCTTACAAACCCACACCACTGATCACGGCCCGGACATTAAGAACGCGGGAGCTGTGTACATACAATGCAGAACAGTTGCCTAGACCTGTTACTAGTGAAAAAGCAAGGTGAAGAGCAGCATTATAACGTGCTACCATCTGTGTATTTAAAGAGAAGGGGTCGGTGTGTGTACAGGCTGCCCATGGAAAAGCACCCCCAAAGTGGCCACAGCAGTTGCCTCCAGAGAGGAATTAGGGTCTGAGAGAGGAAGATCGACTCTTCCACGACCTGCCCCTCTCTGCCTGAATCTTTTTTCTCTGATTTTTATTGAGATGTAATTGACGTATAACACTGGTATTCGTTTTGTTTGTTTTGTCCAAAGCTTGTTTACCACCTGCCAGTGTTGCCTGGTCCAAGTGGCTTATTAATGAGAAACCGTCCTGCCAGGTTGTGAGGAACGAATGGAACCATGACAGCTAAAGCATCCATGTGCTGCCGGCGTTGGGAGGAGCTGGGCTGGCATGGGTGCCGCCCACCCTGGTGCCAACCTCACACAACGCTTACACAGACAGAATCTGAGCCGGCACTCCAGGCAGGGGACACCACAAGCAAAGGCAAGTCAGCAGAAATGAGCTGCCACGCCCAGGAAAGAGGGGGCCAGCCCGACAGGTCTGGGTTGGAGAGGACGGGCCATGAGTGAGGTGTGGCCAGCGGCGGAACTTGTATTTTACTCCCTGAGTAGCGCCACGCAGGCTCCGGACTGTCCCATCAGAGCTCAGAGCACCAAGAGCAGGGGCCTGAGCTAACGGCTGGGGCAGGGAAAACAATGCACCAGGGCCCCCAAGGCCCCCCTCTGGCCCAGGGCTGGGGTCTAACCCACACACAGTGGAGGTGATGGTAATGCTCATCACCCCCAAGACCCGCGTTCACACCAGAAACTGAGAGCCCTGGGGAGACTCAGAGACTTGCCCAAGGCTGCACAGCTGGTAAGTGAAGCCCAGACTCCAGGGCCTTCCGGCTGCACAACCATGGCCATGCAGTGAGTGCCCGAGGATGGTGCTCGGCGGCTCACTCTTGCCAACATCTACTTGCCAAAGCAGCCCCTCAGGGAAGGATGCCCAGGTCTGTGGGCCTTCTTGGGGAGCCTCCCTCTGTCCTCTTTGGCCCTCCCAGGCTTTGGCCCTCAGGAGCGCTGAGGTGACCATGTAGTAGCCACAAGCAGGAGCTCAGGCTATAATGTGCCCCCCTGATAAGCACACAGAGAAAAAGAGGGGGGAATGTGCCAGAAACGCCAGCCTCAGGAGTACAGGTGAGAATCCCCTTTGAGCCTACGCTACCAAGTGCACCCAAGAGTCACTAGAACTCCACACACCTTGGTTCTCTCCCTTGGCAACTGGGGTCAGGGGGATGACACAGAATCCTCCTGCCCCAAAGGATGACCCCTGATGCAATTAGGAAACACTCTGCAGGCACAGAGCATGCTCACTCAGCCTTCTCTGCAGAGCTGGGCCCTCCTCATCTGCTGGAAGACTCTGGCCTGGCCTGGCAAAGGCAAGTACACAGGGGTTTTCCCGAGCATTTTATCATTTACCGCGCTTGGCCAGGAGCTGACGGCACAAACGACCATGACAATGACGATGTCAGCTTATGTTTATCGGGTGCTTGCTGCGTGCCTTGCCCTGCTCCCAGCACCAGGCATGGATTATGTCATTAAATCCTCCCAACAACCCTGCCTGTAGGGGATACTATTATTAACCCCACTTGACAGATGAGGAAACTGATGCACAGAGAGCAATATAGTAACTTCCAAGGTCACAGAGCTGAGGGGTGGTACAGTCAGAGCTCTACGTCTGGCAGTTGGGCTCCAGAGCCCATGTTCACAGTCACTGCGACTTCCTCCCTGGTCCAAGCAGAGGATTTGAACCAGCAGGACTTGGTGGTGGAATGGGTGTGACAGAGAAAGGAAAGGAGGTTGATCTCCAACACGAGAACCCTGGTGGATGACGATGCCATTCACTGACCTGGAGTCACAGGAGAAGGAAGCCTGGTGGGCAGGGAGGGCTACAGTGACATTCAATTTGAACAAAGTGGGTTTAGGTTATCTGTTGGACATCTAAGTGCAATGGACATCCAGGTGGAATCCTGCTTTCAGAAAAGAAATGCGAGGCTCATGGTCCCATGGGGAAGCCAGGACCTGCTCCCAGGAGCAAGTGTGGCTGTCTAGCCCACGGGTCCAGAGAAGGAGCCCACTCGGGTCCAGGGCATGAAGGCAGAGACTTTCCAACCATCCACGTGGGCCCCACTCACCCTAAAGGAGTTGGTCAGCGAGAAGGACTCCGACCAGAACTGCAGGATCCCGTCCTTGGTGACAGTCAGGAAATGCCCGATCTTCTTGCGCCGCTGGACTAAGAACTCCACTTTCACAATCTCACACCCATGATTCCTGCGGAAGGTGATAAGAGAGAGGAGCCCAAACCAAACCAGAGCAAAGAGCACAGAGGAGGAAGGACACAGCTTCCCTCACAGGCACCACGAGAAACTCGGGTGAGTTTCTGTGAGACGTGGGCTCTGCCCCTCCTCCAAAGGGGACTGTCACCGCTGACAACCATGGCCAGAAGGAAAGGAGACCCACATGGGATGCTGGGGTGACACGGGCCTCCCAGAGCAGTAAGTTTATCCCATGAAATAGCCAGTCAGCTTCCTCATGATGGGATGGGCCAGATGTCCTTTCACAGGAAAAACAGCCCACAGGAGGCGAGTGGAGTGGGGCTTGTGAGGAAAACTGCAAAATAACAGTGTTTCCAGCAACTACTCTAAGTGCTTAGAGATGGAGCAGGGAATAGGGTCCAAGAACGAGATAAAAGTAGATAAAGGGACAGTGAGAAATCAGGGCCTTGTGAACCCAACTCTTCATCTCCAAAATCATGCCCTGAGCATAGCTAATAGCTCCTGGGGCATGCCTGGCCTCACAGGAAGCCACTGAACAGCCTTCCCAGCGAACTTCAACGCCACCTTCCAGTGGCTTCTTTCCCGTCCCCAAGCTGGCTAAGCCAACTGGCTATTAAAGGGCCAGACACAGCACAGCACACTCTCTCCCACTTGATGTGCCCACACCTCTGGGCCCCAGCAGGGCAGGTGATGTTGCCTCACCTTACAGGGAGCCAGGGGCTAACTGCCTGGAGTTATGTCCTGGTTCCCAGCAGAGCTGGGACTAGAACCCAGGCGCCTCGACTCCGACTCCAGCCAGAGCCCTTTCCACACGTTGCCATGGACGTGAGCTGAGCCGTGACTTAAGGATAACCCACGTCACTGGGAAATTCTACTGTGTTACAGACTCTGCACGAGAGACGGGGACTCGTTATCTGGACATGGCTCTCCCCTCTCTCTTGCCCTCAGCCCACGGCTCTGCTCAGAGCCTGATCAATTTTCTCAGTCACCTCTCTAGCCGTCCCTTCCAATTCTGCCTCCTCTGTCAGGGCCAAGGGACTGTAGGGAACAGACCCAAGAGGTGAGAGCTCTGAAGTGAAGAGTGCCCCAGGAAGCTGTCCCCTCCTGAGGTCTCAGCTTCCTCATCTCCACAGTGACAGCACCTCCACGGGATCAAGGAGATGGTGCGCTGGGTGAGCTTGGCCCAGGCTCAGTCCAGGTGAGCCAGTTTTCAAAGTTACCCCTTCCTGATGGTGATGAAATATTATTTGGCTATTTTCTCCACCAAGCTGGACATGCCCTCCAGGTTAGGAGGTTGAGCAAATAAACAGGAGAAAACAGGGACAAGCTTCTTGTTTCAGGCCCTTGGGATCACCCTGGGGAATCAAACGTCCCAGGAAATAGACCAGCAAAGGTATGACGACACCCAGCAAAGTTTCCATGTAGAAATTTACGGTTGCAAAGTGTGTCATCACTCATATTTATTGGCTATTCCTCAAATCTTGACCAAATTGTTTTCAAAGTTACCCTTCCGTGGTTTTCATCGCACCATCTTCTCTATTAAACTTCAGGTTGGTTGAGGGCAGAGACACCCTTGTGGTCTTCTCCGTGGCCTGCTCTGGGTGTGGTCCCCAGAGACAAACCCACCCACAGCCCCTCTGGTTATAACCAGGCCACAAATGGAGGCCACCACACCTGTTACCACAGGACCTGGCTCCCAGGCCCCGGCCGCCTGCACGGGGCATCTGGTGCCCCAACCAAGGCAGACTCCGGGAGGAGAGCAAGAGGCCTGCAGCAGCCCAGCTCAGGAAGCCTGGGCCCACGGGCTGGATCCACTAGAATGTTCCTCGTTCTTAGGGAGTTTGGAGGGGTGGGGGCAAACAGGGCCAGGGCACAGAGAGAGAAGGAGCCACATGGAGGAGAGCGCCCGCGGGTCAGGCACAAATCAAGGCAGGGACAGGAGCCACTTGCGCCAGGAGTGATGCAGGGGCTGCTCCCGAGGCCCGGTGCGGGCTTGAGCAGTCTCCTGTGATGGCCCTCACTCCTGTCACCTCAAGGGAAAGCCCTGTCCCCGCTATGTGAGCCATCTGTACCCTGTGGATGAAACCACAGACCTGCTCAGCCCCAGCCAGAGCAGGAAGTGGGAGCAGCGTCTATGCTGTGGATACGGAGGGTCCAACAGAGCAACCCCACCACTGTCACTTGGCCTCTCTGAGCCTCAGTTTCCTTGTCTGAAAAATGGGGACACAATGAGGGGCTGCTCAAGCCCACCTATGGGGTTGTGAGGCTGAAACGAGCTAAAGAATACTGAGCTGCAGGCGTGGTGCCAGGCCCACAGTGGCCCCACAGACAGGCGCGGGGACTTAGGAAGGGGCGATGCAGGGCTGGCCCCAGCCTGGTCCAGACACAACCTTCAGTCCAGGGAGCCCAGGGAGAGGCTCCTTACAGGGGTATGATCCTCATGGGAAGGTGGAAGCACAGGCAGCACTGGCTTCTCATCATCTTCTCCTTCCCCTTGAACTCACGCATCACGTAGTCCAGGTACTCCTGCTGCCTCAGGAAGAAACGCCAGCAGGGAGGGCGTCGGCCAAACTGGCAGAGCACCGGCTTCCAGTGCCTCGCCCGTCTCTCCCAGCCCCTTCCAAGGGGCTCCGGGAGCCCCCAGAGGCTCTGGCCGAGGGAAGAAGCCAAGCACCAGAGCTGTTCTTGGATCTGGATCGGCAAAGGGCCTCTGTGCATGCATTTGTGAAGACAGCACAGCAGCGCCTCCCTCAACGCGTTTCTGTAATCCTAGATAATCCTCACATCACTCCACATTTGCCATTGCATCTGAGTCTCTTTATTCACCCCACTTTATGGATAATAAGACTAAGGCCCATATAAGTATAGATGAGTTGCCCCAGCTCATATATCAAGCAGTCAATAGCTGGGGAGGACCCATAAGCCAGGCCACGAAGGCAAATCTAGACTCTACTGACCAGCCTCACGAAAATATGGCCAAGGCCGAAATGGGCCACCATATGAAGCTATGACAAGAGACAGGGGACTTCCCTGGTAGTACAGTGGTTAAGAATCCACCTGCCAATGCAGGGGACACGGGTTCGAGCCCTGGTCCGGGAAGATCCCACACGTTGCAGAGCAACTAAGCCTGTGCGCCACAACCACTGAGCCTGCGCTCTAGAGCCTGCGAGCCGCAACTACTGAGCCTGAGCTCTAGAGCCCATGAGCTGCAACTACTGAGCCTGCCCTCTAGAGCCCGTGAGCCACAACTACTGAGCCCACATGCCACAACTACTGAAGCCTGCGCGCCTAGAGCCCGTGCTCCGCAACAAGAGAAGCCACCACAATGAGAGGCCCATGCACTGCAAGGAAGAGTAGCCCCCACTCACCACAACTAGAGAAAGCCCACGCGCAGCAACGAAGACCCAAAAATAAATAAATTAATTAATTTAAAAAAAACAGGGAGTTATGAAGAAAGATCACTGTGTAGATGACAGAGTGCTGGAAACATATTTATTATAGAGTATTAAGAGAAATGAAAACAAAAAACACACATAAAGAGACAGAACGTAGGGGTTCCCTGGTGGCGCAGTGGTTGAGAGTCTGTCTGCCGACGCAGGGGACACAGGTTCGTGCCCCGGTCCGGGAAGATCCCACATGCCGCGCATCGGCTGGTCCCATGAGCCATGGCTGCTGAGCCTGCGCGTCCGGAGCCTGTGCTCCACAATGGGAGAGGCCACAACAGTGAGAGGCCTGCATACCGCAAAAAAAAAAAAAAAAAAAAAAGAAACAGAATGTACATCTAGGCTGAGGGGGAGGTATGACAGAGCTGTTAACACATGGGCTCTTGAGGCAAAATCCCTGGGTCTGAAGATTGGCCCGGCTGCTAACTAGCTCTGTAACCCTGGCCCAATTTATTCCTCTCTTGCTTCAGTTTCCCAATCTGTCAAATGGAGGTACATTACCAGCACCTACCCCATAGGATTCCTATGAGGTTTAAGTATAATAATATATAAACTGCTTAGCACAATGTCTGGTGTAAATGCTAGTTATCGTTGTCAACATTGCTACATCAATACATCAGACTGGTTTTTTGTACTTTACTGTGTTCTTTTGCATTCTTAAATGCTGTACATGCACTGTAGAACATTTAAAATCAGGGGTAAAAAGCATTATTATTAATATGCTCTAAAACCCTGACTTTTTTTTTTTTTTGCGGTACGCGGGCCTCTCACTGTTGTGGCCTCTCCCATTGCGGAGCACAGGCTCCGGACGCGCAGGCTCAGCAGCCATGGCTCACGGGCCTAGCCGCTCCGCGGCACGTGGGATCCTCCCGGACCGGGGCACAAACCTGTGTCCCCTGCATCGGCAGGCGGACTCAGCCACTGCACCACCAGGGAAGCCCAACCCTGACATTTTTTGATTTAACAGCCACTGAGTGACCATAAAGGGCTAAGAGATGTTTGTGGCACCGGCTGGAATCCCCTGAGCCAAATGGGAGGCTGGTGTGCAGGAGAGCCATGTGGCAGGCGGGGGTCCTTGCCGCTCACTGCTGTGTGCTCAGCCAGTCTCGGGCAGGGGTCACTAGCGTTTGTCACATAGCCTCCTGTACCCTGGCAGGGGAACAAGCTGCAGTGAGCCCAGCTCACAGGGGTCTCGGGAGGGCCCCCTCAAAGACTCCAAGTGTTCCCTCTATCCAGCAAGCCCCCCAGAGTCTACCCCCCTCTTCAGCCCTCCACGTGCCCCACTGACCAGCCAAGGACTGCACCCTCCAGCCACCTGAAGCAGCGGAGGTGAGGCTGTTACAGTTCATGTCCACCTTCAAAAACAGCGCCTCTATCATCTCGATGGACGCATTGCTCAGAATCTTCTTCACAGCCTTAACGAAAGTCTTCATGTCCAGGGCTTCAAAAGAGAGAAGGAAGAACACCGTCCACTTCACCAAAAGTCCCTCGGCCCCATCACCAGCCACAGCGTTCCTGGGTATCTGGGTGCTGAGGGGGAACACACAGAGGATCACGTTGCCGGGTCATCTTTTGCATCTCATCTGTTCAACATGCGATCACCCAAAAATACTGGCTGCACACCTGCCGCGTGAAAGCACCATGTTGGTCCCACGGCAGTGACGGGGGTGGGTACTAAAAAAGATCAGATCCCATTTCTGAGCAAATCAGACAGACCAGGCATTGAGACAAAGAAAACTGATGAAAACTCCAAAATAAATAAATAAATACAGAAAGAAGAAAAACATAAGTAAACAATGGCAACAAACGGACATAAATAAATTCAAAGCTATAGAGGAAGAGGTGAAACACATCTTTTAGAGGCAATGAAAATACAAACTTGGGCTGGAGGGAAAGATGGGCAGGGGACAGGCAGAGGGGCTGGGATAAAATTTCTTCCCCTGCTGGGTTTTGTGGCTACAGGGGTATCTGTCTGCAAATGGATCAATTACTCCTGTCTAGATTTTTTTAAAAAGAATCACAGTTTTTAAAAAGAACTCCTAGAACCCCCTCCAAATATCTGGAGCTTTCGCCATGGCCTGAAGGCTGCTCCTCTCGGACCTCACCTCTCACCACCATCCCCTTCATTCTCTGCTCCAGCCACCATGTCCCCACACCATTTCTCACCCTGCCACCTCAAGGCCTTTGCACCATCTGGTTCCTCCACAGGGAAGCCTTTCCCAGGGACTCTCGAAGGGGGCGGCCCAGCCCCATGCCTGGCTCCTACTTCCCCCCAAACCTTCCTCCTTACCAGCCTGGACATGAGCTCGGGCAGTGCAGGGCTGAGCCTGTCCCCTCTCTGACTGGGTCCTCAGCACGCAGCAAATGTTTGTTCCCAGAGTGTTTCTGTTGGCACTGGGACATGATGACTATGACTGGGGACCACTACCATCTGCGTTTATTCTTACTGATCACCTGATGGTGGCAGGTGGGGGCGGGGGCGGGGTGGGGGTGCTGTGAGGAAACTGTGGCACAGAGAGGTGGGATCGAGTGCCCAAGGTCACACAGCTGGTGAGTGGTGGCACCCAGACCATCCCCAGCAAGCTGGGGTCACGCTCTCACCCTATTCCACGCTCCTCATACAACACCCAGCACGGCACTACAGCAACATTTACTGCTAAACTGAGGAACAAATGAAAGCCTGAACGAAAGCTGCCCTGCTTAAAGAAGGAGCCATCCTGCTGACCTGAAGCGACAGCCAAGGGCCTTACACATTTGAGTGACATGTAACAGCCCCTCCGTGTATCAGATGGATGTCAGGGGACAGTCCCCGAGCACAGAGCTGTCCCCTCTGGAAAGAGCTGGCAGTCAAAGGGCCTTTGTGCGGGTTTAATGAACAAACTCCTCTTGACAACACTACAGGGAGAGTCCCTTTCATTGGTGTTTAAGAACTTGTATATATTGTCCACTGCTGTATTATTTTAATATCCTTCTTAAAAACAGTTTACTGAAAAAAATTTGAGTATAACAAGAGAATAGACACAAAGGTGTCCTGGAAAAGAAATGTAGTGGGAGCCAGTCAGGTCCCCTGCTCATCACGGCTAAAAGGAAGTGCTCACCCCTCACACCAAATGGTTCACTAACAGCTCTCGAAGCACAAAAGTGGAAATATCATGTCCCTGCGGAGGGGGCCCCTACATTCCCTAGGATCAGGCAGGAGGGACTTTCTGGGCGGCTCCCTGACTCCTGCCAGCTCACTCCTCTTGGCCCCAGTGACCTCGAACCCCACCCTCGGGGCCTCCTCCCTTCTGGCAGCCAAGCACCAGCCAGTCTCGCCTCCCCGGGCTGCTGCGTCTCCCCCAGGCTCCGTCACCTGCTCTGTCCTGTCGCTCGTCACGTGCCTCAGCTCTTCCCATCACTGTCCCTTTCTTTTCTGCTGGACACTCTCCTTGAACGACCTCATCTATTCACCCATCTCTACATCTCAGGAGAGAATTTCTCTCCATGTCCCTGAATATTTCCAAGTGTCCCCCCGGCCCTTTCAACTCAGCATGTTTAAAATCCAATTTCTTATCTTTATCCCGAAACTTGCTCCCATTTCCTGTGTTTACCATCTCTGCTAACGGCATCACCTCCACCCAGTCACCCAAGAAGAACACCTGAGGGGTGAGTCCTGTGGTCCTAGAATGGTGCACTGTCATTCTCCCCATCTTACAGATGAGCACACAAGAGGCACAAGAGGTGCGGGATTTGCCCAAGGACACACAGTGGTGCAGCGGGGATTTGAAACCAGAAGACTTTCTCCTCTCTGTTATAATCTCCAGGACCCCATGTGAGGCCATCACATGATAAGCTCTTTCAACAACCCCCCCAGGCTCCACATCCAGCCCGACCTCCTGGCCACCATGACACTTACCTTTCTCAAACAGGCCTAGATGTGCCACCTCCCCATCAGCCCCACTGCCGGAGTTCAGGGCCCTGTGACCCGAGGGCACCCACCAGCCCCCCAGGGCCACCTGGCCCCCCAGCCTTGCTCCAGGATGCCCCGCTCGCCCTCTAGCCCAGCAACACCTCTCCTATGCCAGGCCCCTGCCTTGACCCTCCCTGTTCCCCATCTCCTGGGGAACTCCCACTTCACCTCTCCAGGCAGGTCAAGGATGACCTCCTCTGAGCACAGTGGGGCAGGAGTCAGGGGTGGAGGAGGGGGAGAGGCTCCCACTGCACCCACACCTCTCTGTGTTGTCTGAACTTTCTACCCATGTACTCTTCCAGTGCCAAGTGCCCCCAGCTCCCCGCCCCTTTCTCTTCCTTTCTTTGTAATGCCAAGAGGTAGGATAATGGATTATTTATCTCTGTTTTTTATATACTTATAAGCATTTAAAAAAATAAATGCTAAATTAAAAATACTTAAGAAAAATGTTGTTTTGTAATAACTTACATGGGAAAGAATCTGAAAAATAATATATATGTGTAATTGAATCACTTTGCTGTATACCTGAAACTAACACAACACTGCAAATTAACTATACTTCAATTGAAAAAAAGAAAAGAAAGAAATGAAAAGAAAAATGTTGTTTCCTAGCCTCCACTCTGCCCTCCAGGGGAAATAAGTACCTGTTCCCCACGCTTGTCCAGAGCGCATGCCTGCCCTTCTCAGCACACAGACCATGGAGGACAGGATGATGCTGCACACTGGACTTACAGCCCTGCTCTCACTGAAGGGGCCTTCTTTCATCTATTTTAGCATCTGAGGTGCTCCACATGGTGGGGGTGCCCGAGAAGGCACAGGCTTTGGTGCCACAGGACTGGCCACTCTGTCAGGGCCTGTGGTTGATGCCTGTCTGCGCAGAGCCCCCAGGTGCCTCCCACGGACAGTCAGGACCCCTGCTACAGGGCTTCTGGGAGAACTGAATAAAATCCAGCAGAGGCCTATATAAACCAGAAGGCCCGGCAGAGCTTGGTAAAATGTCTGTTGGCATAAAGGGTGGGTGGCACTCAGACTGTGTGCCACCCACGTCCATCCAGGAGCACCTGAGCAGAAGGTAAGTTCCCCCTGCCTGCAGGCCGAGCTGCAGGGCCCCCTAGCCCGATGGTTCTCCCACGACCCCTGAGCAGCCTGCAGCCTCCCCCAGGCAGGCCCCACCGGGCAGCGGGCCAGGGGTACGTGGACACTTTCAAGACCAGCAAAACCACTACAGCCCAAAAAGGGAACTTGCAGAACAGGGAAGAGAACCATGTATCTCCCCTCTTCCCTCCGAGGCAAGCACAAATGGCCAGGGTTCCCGAGAAACGGTTTCAAGCCCATGCTCAGAATTCACCTCTTTTAAAGGTTTCTGAAAAAGGGTCCTATTTTCCCTTACCCTCCATCAGCTAAGAGTGAATTTTCCTTTCCTCCATTTTAAAACCACGGCCAGTTTTCTGTTTTGTTTTTTAAAATGAGGAAGCTCTTTTTACACTGATAGGAAAAGATTTCAAGACATATTAGGTCAAGACATATTCAAGAAGGGAAACTGGATAAAAATTATTTTTTAAAAAAGCAAGGAGTAGACAATTGTGCAGATCCTTCACAATGTATACGGATATCAAATCATCACTTTGCACACTTTAAATACATTACAATTTTATTTGTCAATTATACCTCAATAAAGCTGGAGGAAAAAAAGCAAGGAATAGAGCAGTGTAGACAGTAGTGCATATGAAAAGGAGGGGGAAGCAACTACAGGCACTCTGTGCTTCTGAAGGTCACAGGAAACAGAAGGCAGTAACGCCTGCAGGGACTGCATGCTGGATGGAGCAGCACAGTCTGGCCCAGGGAGACATTTTCTCTGTATACCAAGAAAAGGTATCATGAGAAAAGTGCCTTTTGAATTTCTTTTTTTGGAAAACGTTTGTAATGCAGCATTGTAAAAATACTGCATCGTGGTCTGCTTCGAAAAGAGGGAGAGATAACGGCACCTTTTGAATTTTGAACTGTGTGCCTATATTACCTGTTCAAAACAAAAGACAAACAGAATAAAAACTGTGGCTAAAGCTGGGGCTGTCGGGTCCTCTAAGACACAGTGGTGGCACCTCCTGGCCGCCAAATACCGACACCCGAAGAACTCTGATTAGGGACAATCTCAGTTTCAGGTCAGACACAAACTGTCCCTCCCCCACCTCACTTTGCTCTTCTTAAACTGACCATTTGTTACCCTTTCCTGCCAAAACACGGTGTGGCTGTAAAACTCAACTTGAGGGGGCAAGCAGACATGGCCCCAGCACTGGCGCTCAGAGTCTAGTGGGCAGAAACAAAGATGACTTTAAGTATTCCAATAGGAATAATTTAAGTTTATGTGTATCTTCCCAAGGGCATAAATCAAGCTCTAAAGAGAAAAAAAGTTTGATGCACAAAGGATGTTCTTCACAATGTTATTTAAACTCAATAAAACCTATATGCTTCATTTAGGGAAATGGCTTAGTCAACCAGTAGAGCACTTGCATTCACTGCTAATGATGATTCAGAAGACCACATAAAGTATGAAAAAACCCTTAAGGAATTAACATTAAGAGAAAAAGAAGGGTCTGAAATTACATAAAGTACAATTACAGACATGTGAAAACACACATAGCCATCTGGGGCAGAGAGGCCTATGGTGGCCCCATGATGGCCACCTCCTGGTGTTCATGCCCTCCTGTGATCCCTTGCCTTTGAGTGTGGCAGAACCTGTGACTTGCTCCTGACCAACAGAATACGGCAAAGGTGACAGGATATACGGGACTGTGTGTGCATGATTATGAGACTGTAGCACACATCTTCCTGCCTGACTTGAGTCTTGAAATCAGCCGTGTTGGTGAGTCCCACAGGGCCTGGAACTGGGCGGCTCCAGGAGCTGAAAACAGTGGCCCTTTAATAGCCAGGAAGAAACAAGAGCCCTCAGTCCTGCAGCTTCAAGGAGATGAATTCTGCCAACAACCTGGTGAACTTAGAAGTGGATCCTTCCGGGACTTCCCTGGTGGTCCAGTGGTTAAGAATCCACCTTCCAATGCAGGGGATGCGGGTTCAGTCCCTGTTCGGGGAACTAAGATCCCACATGCCGAGGGGCAACTAAGCCCATGCACTGCAACTACTGAGCCCTTGCGCCTCAGCTAGAGAGCCCACGTGCTGCAAACTACAGAGCCCATGCGCTCTGGAGCCCGTGTGCCACAACGAAGGGCCTGCCTGCTGCAACTAAGACCCGACGCAGCAAAAAAAAAAGTGGATCCTTCCCAGTCAAGCCCCAGATGATACTGCAACCCCAGCTGACACCTTGGCTGCAGCCTAGTGAGACCCTGAGCAGGGAAGCCAGCTAAGCTGTGCCCAGACTCCTGACCAACTGAAATGGTGAGATAATAAACAAGTGCTGGTTTAAGCCACTAATTTTGTGGGAATATTGCTACACAGCAATAGAAAATGAAGCATACATATGAAACTGTTTGGAAGAAAACATACTGAAATGCTGATAGAGATTACCCAAGTGTTTGGATTAGGGGTATTTTTTTCCTCAGTCCCAAATAGCCTCTAGTAGGCTTACAATACCCACACAGTATAATGATGAAAAGTTTTAAAGGAGATACTGGATATAAAAACACTTGTCAAGTCTGCACCCTTCACCTACACCAGGTCCTGGGTCCCTCCCTGTGCAGAAGCCAGAGGCTGAGCCCATGACGTAGCCTCACCTCCAGTCGAGTTGACCTCATCTTGAAACGTTTTCTCCATCTGGGCCAGGTGTGGCTCAGTGAACAGCTGAGACTCGTGTTGGAAGTCGGATGTCTGGCTAAGGGAGACGGATGGTGTCGGGGAGCTGAGAACCTCCTTGTTCTTCTGGGACCCACCTGCAGAGGACACCTGGAACACAGTTGACTACAGGAACCAGGCCCTGAGAGGGGTGATTTCCTGAGCTGAACAGTTTCAGCACATCTTATTGAAAGAGCACACCTTTGGGGTAGGTAGTGTTGTGGTGTGTTACTTACTGATGCAAACAAGTAAGTCTTTAACCACTTTTAGGCCTAGGAAGCCCAAGGAAGATCTAGACCGCTTCTCCTGACTCTGGGGAGTTCACTACTGTTCCCCTTTTACAGATGCCACAACTGAGGCTCAGCGAGGTTAGCAGACACAGCCAAGGTCCCACCTCACACATCACAGGACTCGACAAGGTGCTTCAGTTGAGCAACTATATAGTTTCAAATCTTCAGTGGTCAGAACTCAAGAGCCCAAGGAATCCAGCTCCATCTTCTCCAGCCAATGTGATTCTGTGCTGACCAGCCCAGACACCCCGGATCAGGTCAGCTCACCTGTGTGCGACAGCCAAGCTCACGCAGTCCCCTCCATCGGGGGCTCTAGGCTTCCGCCACCTCCTGCTCACCTTCCCGCATTCTCCACCCAGCCTTCCCCATCCCCCCAGCCCTCAACAAAGCTTCCCCTCTGCCGCCCCTACACGTGACTCATTTTGACCCTTAGCAGAGTGTTGCAGGTTCCTGAAGACTCAGGTCATCAAAGGCCACCTCCCCCAAAAGACTCCAGGTGTGGACTATGTGATAACCATTGGGTGTTGCCCACTGAAATGCACTGCTTTGGGCCTTGGGCAGTGAAGAAGACTTCGGTTCAGAAAGTCAAAAGACAAGGTGGAGTTTGGACTACTCACTCTCCCCACCCCAGTCACACCAAACGCAGTGCTCCTCCAACTGTGAACTTTCCCTCATTCCCTCAGGGTCTAGGCATATTCGTTGAGTGCCAGGCACTGTGGACACACCGTCGAACAGAGTGGAGACCTGCCTTCACGGAGCCCAACAGATGAGCTAGTTAATGCTCTCACCAGCCACGCAGGCCCCGAGGTTGGAAATCCCACCGCCATCTTTGGTTCTTCCCTCTGCCTCCCTTGCATTCTTACTGTCCTTCCTATTGATTCTTACTATGATCCATCTCCTATATCTAGACCCTCCTCTCCCACATCCCTGCCCCACCCTAAACCCTAGCCTTTTGCTGGGACAAGTACAATGACCTTCCCCAACTGGGACCAGAATTTGGTCTTCCCTTTAAATCCACCTCCCAAAACACTCGCACAAATTATCTTTCTGGAAGGCAAATCTGATCACGACTCGATCCCAGCTGACACTTTCCAGGCTACTCCCATCATCCCCAACTCCTGAGTGTGGCACTCAAAGCCCTTTGCAATGTAGCCCTGATCTGTCTTTCTAGTTGTAATGCAGACACCATGGTCCAGGCACGCCAACTGCTCTCCACCACCCCACAACACACAGACAGCATTCCACTTCTCCTCACGTCTTTCCCTCTATGCAACACAGACCATCATCCCCAGAGATGAACTCCTACCCATGCTTCAAACTCTGGCTCAAATGACACCTCCTCCAAGGAGCTTTTCAATAACTTTCAGGTGAGAGTCATCATTGCCACCTCTGTGCTTCCAAACTCTTTGCTCCTATCTGCCTTGCATGCTTGACACCTGTGCATGTCTATCCATATGTGTGACAGCAAGGTGTGATGGGAAACACACGGCTGTAGAGTCCCAGAGCTCTCTGGGCTAGAATTCTGCCTGGCTCCCTACTCCCAAGCTAATTTATCATGGGCATATCACATCACTTCTCTGAGCCATGAGTTTCCTTATCTGCAAAATCTCTCCCCAGTATCCACCTTGAAGGGTTGTGGTGAGATAAAATGACACCTGAACACATGTGAAGCCCCAACAAATTGTATTACACAATCAATGAGAACTCCTGTTATTACTCCCCATCTCACAGTGAGCTCTTTGAAGGCCAGGGCATTTTAAAATTATCTTGGTTTAATCTATACTAATTCTATTTTCCCCAGCCCCAAGCACATAATGGACACTAAATACTCATCTGGCTTCATAATACTTTGTACAGCCCACCCCACCATTATCACAACTTAGCTGGACAAAATTAAGTACAGTCCATGTAGAGACTGCAAATTGGTGGCCTCAGTTTTATTGCATTTGGCCCACACAATGCTTTAAAAGGGAAAAACAGCCTACTGCAGTAGACTTGTTACTTTGTAAATATCTCAGCTTGCAACTCCCCGTGCAGAGGCTGATAAGCTGATAACCGACAGACTTGGATGCCCATGAGTGATGTCTGGTGGCTCTGGAACACCCCCTCCCGTTATCAATTCTGATGGCTTTCTTACCTTTTGAGATAAAGAGCTCTCTCTGAAGTCCTCAGAAGACACTGGTCTTGACCTAGAATAGGGAATCATAGTTGCTTTAACTCCAGTCTTTGTAAGGACCATGTGGGAGGCTGACCTAGCTGAGTCACAGGAGGGTGGGAAAAAAGTCAAGGTCAAGGGAGAGGATGGCTGCCCCGTGCCCATGGACCCCCAGCCCGTATTTGATGAGCACTCCTCTTCTCATAGGGGATCCTCCAACAGGGAGTTTTTCTAGAGCTTATTATACCTGTGAGCCGCCTTTCCTCTGATGGGAAAGAGTTGTCCTGGGGCCCTGAGGCTTCTCAGGTTACTATACTCCTGGCTTAATGCCAGAGGCTTCCTAAAGGGAGTCACCCTTTCTTCAGAATTAGAAAAGGCTTAGGAGGCCATGTGGGGGTCCAACTATAATTCACAGATTAGGGAAATAAGGTCTGGGGCAAGCACATTTCCAAAGGGTCAAACACATGCACCAAAGGTGGGGCAAGATGGGCCCCTGACTCTCCACTGTGTGCACGCACCTGCCCTCAGTGCCCCTGGAGGCAGGACTTCTCCTCACGCAGCACGGGGTCAGGTGTGAGTGTGGGAGGGGTCCATTCCATGGAGCTCTGCTATGAGAATACAAAGGGCACATTTCCACTGGGTCAATGGCACCTCCACAGATGATGGAAGACAGCATTGTGTTAGGATTACTGGAGTGTCAATCCACCTCATCAGCAAGTACCACCAACAGGAATCAAGAGGGCACTCTAGGATGGCATGAAAACTTTCATGAAGGCAACTATGAAAACTCATCAGCATAAGATGGAGGAAGAGAGGAGGAGGAAGACTGGCCCATGGTGTCCTAACCTAACCGTGTCTTGGCGACAGCTCAGCTATAAGGACCAAAGGAGAGAGAAGAGCCAAAGGAAAGGAGACTTGGAAGCCAGGAACCAGGGTAACTGAGGGAAATGCCAGAAACATTTCCAGAAAACGGAGCAATGAGGGAAAGTGGCTTAATGCATGTGATGCTGGGCTGTCCAATTAGAAATAAAAAACAAATACCTAGAAATACGGGGACTGAAACTTGAGTGGCTACATTTAGGGCATAGAGAGAGGAGGGGAAACACACAAAAGACAGGATGAGTCAACCAGGAAGATTGGGATGCTCCAGAGTGAGCCAAGATGATAAGAAATGAAGGCCACTGAACACGGCGATGGAAGGTCACCAGTGAGAAAGCTGCAGAGGTGTATTCATAAGTCCATTTCTGTTCAGAATATATACCTGTATATGTTGCCACCTGCATGGAAAGAGAGCCTGGAAAAATAAACTCCAAATGTAATGTCAATTATTTCTGGCAAGTGAGATTACAGAGAATTTCTATAGTCTAAAATCATGCATTTCTCTATTCTTTTTTTAATTCAAAAAAGGTTCATACCAATCTTTAAGATTTATTTCGGGCTTCCCTGGTGGCGCAGTGGTTGAGAGTCCGCCTGCCGATGCAGGGGACATGGGTTCGTGCCCCAGTCCAGGAAGATCCCACATGCTGCAGAGCGGCTAGGCCCGTGAGCCATGGCCGCTGAGCCTGCACGTCTGGAGCCTGCGCTCTGAAACGGGAGAGGCCGCAACAGTGAGAGGCCCACGTACCACAAAAAAAAAAAAAAAAAAAAGGTTTATTTCAAGGGAGTGAATGGTGGGTAGCAATTTACTCATCTGTGAAAGACCGCTGTACAAGAGTGGTTGCTGGGAATTCCCTGGCGGTCCAGTGGTTAGGACTTGGCACTTTTACTGCTGGGGCCCGGGCTCGATCCCTGGTCAGGGAACTAAGATACTGCAAGCCATGCAGTGCAGCAAAAAAAAAAAGTCATTGCTGCAACATCGTTCAGAGCAGCAAAAAAATAAAGTGAATGACTATCAGTAGAGGAATGGCTGAATAAATCAGTATACCTGCACTCAGGACGTTATCCAAGGAATCAAAAGGATGAATCTGACCTTCGGCAGACGACTAGGAGGGATTTCCATGAGATACAAAAAGAATGCACAGAATGATGCCAATATTTATAAAAGAATGACAAACAGGTACA
The DNA here is from genome assembly GCF_949774975.1 of Lagenorhynchus albirostris. Classification (NCBI taxonomy): domain Eukaryota; kingdom Metazoa; phylum Chordata; class Mammalia; order Artiodactyla; family Delphinidae; genus Lagenorhynchus; species Lagenorhynchus albirostris. The sequence goes on from NC_083109.1 coordinate 25,915,641, forward strand.
TGCTTATACATATAAGTACGTGTGTACACATACACACATCTGTAAATGGGACTACCCTTAATAATTATGGGGCCAAGAGCAGAAGAACAAATATTGGTCCACATAGCAAGTCTAGTTATTTAAAACGTTTATAAATTATTACACTGCTAAATAAAATACATTCTATTCTCCTACCTTCACAAATACACTTTCATAACAAGCTGGAAGGCCAGGTTCAAATTTAGAACTCTTGAATTCCTCAGCTCACTGACAGAATTTGGCAGTGTGGCCTCCAAGCCCTCTGCCCAACCCCATGTCCTCTCCATCCTGCTGAGGGGGCTTGTGGATGGTGGCATGTGGACGGACACCCCAGCCCATACACCCAGGCTGCATCTCCCCCATGCCTCCACTGCTCCATGGTCACTGCAAGCCTTGGCAAGGCTGCCCTCAAAAATGACGCTCTGAGGAACAGGCCTACAAAGACTCTGGAATCAGCTTCGAAGTGATTTGGGTGGGGAATTCCAGTACTTAGAGCAGGGGACGGGGGGTGGGGGGAGCGGGCAGCACACCGGTGGGGCCTGAGTGGCCATCCGCTTAGCCCCTCGAACCTACCTCATCTGGTGGAGAGGGACATGGCCAGAGGAGGGACAGAGTGGGATGCCCTGAAGCTCAGCCCGGGGCAGAGGCCCTTCTTGCCTGGGTCTAAGGGGGTACTGTACTGTCAGTACATACAAAATTATGAGTACATATGGATTATGGGGAGTTGGGGGCCAATGTGGCAAAAAAAGGTAGGCCAAGAATAAAGGAATACAAAAAGGTGCACTAACACAAGGCACGTGTATCACCACAATTATATTAAGCAGCAAAGCATTGGTATGTATACAGAAATCAAGTATACTTTGTTTTGCTTTAAGGTCCTGGTTAACATGTGATTAAAGTTAACATCACTGATGAGGGAGCTGAAGGCCCTGCCTCCTGCCGCGCTGGTCTCAAGATCACCACTTCCGCGGTACCCTCCGCAAACATACGTAACCTGACAACCCCAAACTGCAGGACATTCTACAAAGTAACTGGGTTTTACTCTTAAAATCTGTGTCATGAAGAACAAAGACTAAGGAACTGTTCCAGATTGAAGGTGACTGAGAGAGCTAACAACTAAAGGCAATGTGTGATTCTGAACTGGGTCCTAGACTGGGTGGGGAAAAGGTCTAAGGGCCTTTATTAGGACCATCGGCAAAATTTAAACATGACTACGTTCTTAGATAATATTGAATTAATGTTGTTTCCTGCTTTTGACAACTGTTCTGTGGTTATACAAGAGAACATCCTTGGTCTTAGGAAATACACACTTGGGTGTTTAAAGGTAAAGGGACACAATATCTGTAATTTATTCTCAGATGGTTCAACAAATGCATACGATGATAAAGCAAATGCGGCAAAATGTTCACCATATTAGTCAGTCTGGGCAAAGGGGAGTTCTTTATACTATTCTCACAACTATTTAAATCTTTTTATTATTTTATAAATAATTATTTTAAAACTACAATAATTATTTTATTTAAAACTACAATAATTAATTTATTTAAAACTACAATAATTATTTAAAACTACAATAATTATTTTAAAACTACAAGTTTTATGAGAAAGGGAGGAGCTCTGTATGTTCATGGACTGAGGCCACAAAGGGGAAAAAATATTGGTTGAGGGCAACAGAGACACCCAAGAGCAAAGCACAAGAGTAAGAAGCAAAGAGAAGTACTAGTCCTCTGATACTGGAAGGAAGAGAAGATTCAGCTGTAGAGTTAAATATCTATCTGGAATGAGAGCAGGTAAGATCAGAGGAAGCCTCCTCTGAGGGGAAGGGGGCCAGGGTGTGGGGTTCGGTACAAACCTGGAAACAGGGGTGAGAGCTTAGAACTGCCACTAGGGAGGTAGGCGGAGGATGGGAGAAAAACTGGTTTGCTAAGTAATTCGTTTGTAAGAATTTACAGGGGCAGATGACTTAAGGCCAAATGCAGTTAAAGCTGTCCTGGAAATCTAGCTCAGACAGGCTCAGCTCTCCTGTTCGGCCTTTAATCTCAGGCAAATGGATTTTAGGGCCCAGGTGTCCAATCTTTTGGAGATGACTTTAACCCCAAACCCTTACTCACCCTGACCCAATTTGCTCTCCCCAGTTAACACTGCTGGCTATATCTGACAGAGGCTTATTGGTTTTCAACTTTCTTCTCGACAGAGACATCTTGACAGCTGTCCCCAAGTCCAAAGTAGCTCCTCTATGAAGTCTCTGTGAACTCCGAGGGCCTCAACCTGACTGCAGGGTCAGCTGGCCACACTTAGAACCAGGAAAATGAGATAGAATTCCATACGCAGAACACAAAACGGAACAGCAGAATCCATCCCACAAACCATAACCACACAGCCATGCTTCATCTAATCTGAGACATTCTTTTTACGGATGAAGTTGAACTTACAGCAGACAGTGACAGGAGGAGCTACAGCACACAAAGCCAGGACAAATATGAGTGGAGAACGGCCCATAGGACAAATACAGCACAGAGCGCCCACAACTCATGGAAACTGTGGAAAATGCCTGGGAGCTTAATGATAAAGCAGCAAAACCAAAAGGCCAACTAGCCCCCACAGCTGGAGGACAGTGGAAGGCACAGCAGCTCTCTCAACATAAGATGCGTGAGCTGCAACTCTTTGAAAAGAGGAAGACTACAAGAGCACTGTGTGTAAGATGGAGTCCTATAAACCCAGACTTCATGGCAGGCCTGGACTTGATACAGCACTGTTCAATCTTGCCCCTGGCACAATTCAGCAGCATGAGCTGGCCAAAGGCAAATCTCTTGGGCAGAATTCAACCAGGGACATGGATTCCAGACTTAAAGATACCCAGCTGAATCACATTTCACGATGACCTAGATGTTACCAAAATGTTAACTGTTCACCAAGCCAAGACCCCTCCCCATATCTTCACCACAAAGAGAACGTCCACATACAGAAAAAATTTCTGCTCCCATTTCATCAACAGTGGAGACAAAAGACTTTCAATGAAATGAAATGTCATAAAAGATGCAGGTCTTTTAAATCAGAGTTTTATTAAACTAGGTATTAATAAACTAGAAGGGTTTATTTAAAAAATAACAACAACAACAAAAAAAACAGAGACAAGGCCGATTTGACTATTCCCCACTGTCTTTTGGTTTGGGGCTTTCATTTTCCAATCCAATGTTATCATTTCTACTTACAGCAGCCCCTGCGTTTATCAACATTTTTACATGGGCCAAAATATGCTAAATTCTATCACAATAAATGTAACTTTCCTTCCCAAAGAAGAAACATGAGAACAAAGGGGAAATAGTAAGATGCATTCATTCTACTTCTTAGGTAAGGAAAAGTTCAGAAAACCCACATCTAAGACGAATAAAATCGTGATCATCAATAATTCAAGTTTATTAACTCAAGAAGCAGGAGGGAAGGTGTTTAAGAAGAAAAAAATCTCGTAGATAAACCTCTGCACAAAATAATTCTGGAAAAAAGTTCAAAGTCCTACTTGAGACTAGTTCAGGCATCACTTGCCGATCCTAAGGAGATTCTACTCTGCTCCCTAAAAGCGGAGATGGAATGCTGCCGGAAGGCTTCAAGGTCACAGTCACTGCTCCAGGGAAGGCAGCTCCACTCCACTCAGCAGCAGCGCCAACTCTGTCCTCGCCAGCTTTACCACTGCGGGATTTAAAACGTCAAAAATTGTAACCTAACATACAATTTATATGTGTGAATTACTCTTCAGTAAAGCTGCAATTATTCTTCTCAGCTTTATAAAATTTATTGAAAATTTTAAGGCGCAACTTGATAGCTAAGAAGACAGGCTTTTTTCTTTTCAAAATCGAATAAACAAGACAGAAGCCAATGACCACTGGAACTGGAGGGGACCCTGAGGATTAATGTCAAGATCACACCTTTAGTTGAGACTAACAACTCAACTCACATGACATTTAAAACAATGCTCTTCCTACCACACTGCCAAAGAGTACTCAGGATTCACATACCAAAGATTTCAAAATACCATGATTCAAGAAAAACAGCAGATTCTTGGGGTGGTTCAGTACCTAATTACCCATCTCCTCCCCAAAAAAGAAAGAAAAAAAATTAAGTCAGAGAGTTACAAATTCTTAGGAAATTCCTAAAAATAATTTTTATTTCATTCAACGTTGAATTATTGTTTCTTCTCTCAGCCTTTAAAATTACTAGGGAGGGAGGCACACACACAGGGGCAAGCTGCGATTAGCCTATAGCTACCTGTAAAAAACAGGTTATTCCATTCTTCCTAGCAGGGTTTAAAATTTCAAAGTAAAAACAGCAGTCATATATAATTACACGTTTAATTCACATTATTTTGTAAAAAAACATAAAATACAAAAAAAAAAGGCAATATCAGGTTAGAAACCTTTAGAATGCTAAAATCCAGATGACCCTCAGGTATGCTGGATCTTAAAATCACTAGAACTACTCCAAAATATATAAATGGGCCCAATCGGAGAAATATAACTATGAACGTGATGAAACAACTGTGAAGCAAGACAGTAAAGAAATCTGAAGGTCACTCAAGCTTAGCCTAGGATAAACGGTGACAGATCCTGGGTGCAATATATTTAGATTCTTGCACTAAATGGTGGTTCAGGGATGGATGTATTAAGCAAAGCTCTCCCTGCAGCTTGCAGCCTGTGGGAAAAAAAGCCAAACACATGTGTTGAGCCACTTTTCACTTCATCTGTCAAAATCTCTTCTTTTAGAGTCAAAACTTTTATTAAAATACAAAAGGATGTACACTTTACAAACCATTTCATTGTCAGTGCAAATTTTTTCAAAACTTCACATGCAAAATGTATGTAGTTGATGCTGAGAAACATTGTGCTCGTCTCTGAACCAAAACTTTCTCAACTGTTGAAAACTGGCCTCCAGAGGCAACACTTGCTGGAACTGGGCACTCTCCCACTCTTTCTGGCTCTGGTATCCTACTGGCTTTTACAGACCTAAGTAACTTTTCCTGGCTCAGAAAGGTTCCTAGGGAAACCATCCTCGCTCATCTCTTCAGTGAGCCAATGAAAAGCCATGCTCTGCAGACCAAGGATGCAGGGCCTGGGGAAGGACCCTGGTCCTGGTCCTTGGCCTCCTGATCACAGCACTTCTCCCTTGTTCATTTTGGAGAAGGGCTCCCCTTTATATATTCAGTCTACCCACTTGCACGCCTGACCTTGGCTTAACTTTAATAGTCTAAACTGCAATTTGTGAATCATCCATGTAAGCCAAACCTTAGAAACTCATCTTTGTCCCCGCTGGAAACTAGTAAGAGCCACAAAGCCAGCTTTGTTAAGACCTACCCCGATGGACTGAATCTCACTACAGCTTCCCAAATCTCCTTCTCCCACCAAAACTAAAAATTAAAGACATCAGCAAATGGAATAAACTGCTCTTCCTCCTTTTCCTCATACCTACATCAAGCCTATCCTCACCAATTCCTACAGACTGCGAAAAATATTCAAAGTAAACCAGGAAAAAGTTAAGGAAAAAAATTTTTAACTTTTAAGGTAAGACATCCTACAGAATTCCAAGCTGCTAACAGATCACTTTGTAATTCTAAATCTATCTCTTGATACCATTCACAAAGTTCTAGGCTTTGATGGCTAACTTGCTTTGCTTTTCAAATGATCACAAGACAAAGATTTTGCCTCTCCCTACCTGCAGAAACATGTCTGTGAAGGCTACTTTCATTTTACAATTCAGAACATCAGAGCATCCAATACAAAAGAAATATAGGTTACTTTAAATGTGTGTGTGTAGGGCTGGACTTGCTTACCTAGATAACGAAATTAATGAGGCAACCTGACCACAACCTCAACAGAAAGCTCTGTGCTCCAGGCTAAGGTAACACTGCTTTCCAACTCAGATTAAGCCAAAAGGGAAACAGACCTTCACAAATTATACCTGCATAACAATCTGGCTGAAGGCATCTGGGATAATGGTTCTAAGCATAGTCAAGTTCAATGTAAAAGCACAGAATTCCTCTGTGGGCTTTCTTTCGGACAAGGACTCTGCATATTCATTTATACTGTCACATATGAAAACTGAGAAAAAAGCTGCAAGTGTAAGAAATAAATATGAACTCATCGGGTTTTAAAATTTTATAACTGGAATGTATGAATTCAAAAGTACGACATACTCCTAATTTTAAAACAACAGCAACAGTGCCAGACCAGCAAAATGACTGGTGATTCACGAACACTAACCGAAGGCTCAGGTTCAGCTTGCAAAGCAATTACTTCCACTCTGTTGACAGCAGTCAGATTTGGGTCACCCACATACTAGCAAATTAATCTGATTAGGCTGATCAGGCTTAAAGCCTAGGTTTTGTTTGTAGACTATGGTGAACTATGGTAAACATCACAAAAGGAGCTCCTCATACCAAATCTCACAGAACAATCCTTAAAGAAAAACTTCCCTAGACTCATTTTGGTTATAGCAAAAGAAAACTGCTTCCTTTCCAACACCATATTATATTCTAGAGAGTAAACCCTGAAGACATACCTATCTTTAAATCAATGAATCAATTACTGAATCAATGAATCTTCATTTAAAAGAAAAAGGGGAAAGGTGTGTTTAGAACACGATTTCACCTGGGGGAAAAACAGGATGAAAATCATAGTCTGAAAACTAAAAGGAGCTGGACTCATCAATCCCCGCAAGCAGAAAAAGAAACATTAGAAGAACTTGTTACTTACTTTACAAAATACTCCAAGTCTATCTTAAGGATCACCCTCCTGAATTGTGCCCTAAGCTTTTCTGATCTATAAACAATTTCAGACTGGATCAAGAACCCATGCAGGGCTTCCTAACGCTGTGGTCACCTTTTGTTTCTCAGCTCATTCTGATCTCAACAAGCACCCAGTGAGGGAGGCACTGCAGCCAACACCATCATCCCTGTTTAGCAGGTCAGAACAAGAAAAGGGATCAATTAGCTCAAAAGTCACAAAGCTAGGAGGGACCTACAAGGACTCCAATCTGATATCCCCCCTGCCAGAATTAGACTTGAACTTGCAGGCATAAATGTTAGGCCAAAAAGCACAGGTCTGAGGACTACATTAAGCCCCGGTCACCTGAGGTATACAGTAAAATGCAGATTTCTAATCTCCTGACTCAGAATTTCTGGGATTGGACTTTAGAAATGAATGTCAATCAAGTTCTACAGGTGATTCTGAAGCCCATCAGTTTGAGGACCACCAGCACGAGTGAATCCTAAATCCAGCCATCTGTTTACCTATACTGCATGCAACACAGAACTTGCCAAGCAAACTAAGCAGCTAATTCAAGTTCACCGCACCAGTGACCCAACCTGAATTAGTCACATTAGAAGACTGTGCCTCAGCCTAAAGAGTCAGGCCAATGGACTTACTAGGTCAGAGATACACACAGTTAACAGCTTCACTCTTCCCAAGGTAACGTCTCAGCTGACATTACCCAAAATTATCTTCGCAAACTCCATGCACTCCTGGAGGTAGCCTCTTGTAAATTACAAACACATGTGGTTTCCAATTCCTTCTTGAAGATGTGTAACATTTTAAGGAAGGTTTCATACCGTTAACTTCTACAGGAAGTAACGTGGGTGTAACCCTAGTCAAAATCATCATCTAGTTGGGTTTACAGAGCATCCATAATTGTGGTGGGTACCCTACAGATCATATAGAAAACTACCTTCTGACCATTTAACTTTCTTTTATACTGAAAATGGCAGCACGTCACCTTCTGAACTCGTTTCTTACAGCACAGAATTTTAAAAGGGAAGAAAAATGGTGATGACTTCAGGTTACAGATTGACTGTGTTCACTGCCTTTGAAACATACTTTCAGGGAAAAAAAGTATTGCCCCATGGTATCCACCAAGCTCTGTCCTATATACCTCTGGAGGAAACAGCCTGAAAAGGTTTCACGGTAGCTAGGCCAAGCCCTGGACTTCTGAAAGACCTCTCACAGTAACATGAGAGTGTGAAACAGCAGGAGGCTGAGAAATGTACTGTGAAGAATGGAGAAAAAAGAAACAGCCTTACAAATAAGCACATTTGAAAAAAAAAAAAACAGTGAAGGATTTCAAAAGATCAGTCCTAATTTAAGAAGGAAGCGTGGGTACCTTATCATTTGAACCTAAAATAATATACCCAGGGCAAGACAAATTTCAGAAGACATGACACTCTTGAAATACAGAATTTTATTTAGAAACTGTTTAAAAGTAGCAAAAAACCCTGTCAAGACAGACCAGGTGGAAAATGGGTTCCCAATAAAATGGAATTTTAGGGCAACAAAAGTCTAAAAGGCCACAAAAGAGAAATAGCACCACTGTTATTTGAACAATGGCTAGTTACTTGCATTTTTTGGCATTGTTAATCACTGAATCTGGGTTTTCCTCTGAATTCCACACAGAGCATGCACTACACAACAATTTTATCATAAAATACCTGCTTGCTACACACATTTTAGGACAAGCTACCACCAGAAACAAATCAATACAAATACATCAGGGGCAGAACAATCTCAGTAGTGGGTAACACATTTTGCAGAATTCTGCCGAACAAAGGAACTGAATAGGCTGTGGGCAAAGCAAATGAGGGAGTTAAGGAATGAAATATTTTAAATATTAATAATTAACTCAGACATGGTACTGTATTTTCTGCAAAAGAAAATTAACATTTAGTAACACGCTAACATTTTTATCTCCGAAGAGATTAGTGCACTGGCAAAGTATTCCGATAACAGTGGAGGGCTGTGGACAGCAGGTACCGAAAACACCCAGCCTTGCAGATCCCAAGGTAGCAGTGGCCTTCCTTCACTGATCACTCCCTTTGCCAGAGGTCCAGAAAGAACTTGCAGCATGATCACCTGCCTGCTGAACTTCCACTCTAAGCAGCAAACTTTAAGGAGCCAAAGAGGAGTCCCCAGTGGGCAAGGGGAGCAGAGAAGAGAAACATGTTAAATGTAAACTTAAAAGACAGTAAAATGGGACACAACCCCCATTCAAATCCCAGAGATGCGGGCAAGTCCCCAAAAGTAGTTGTTAGATTTAAAAACTGGACACACCTCATTTCAAAAAAAAAAAAAACAAAACAACAACAACAAAACACAGTACATAGAAATATCAGGGATAACTGGAAAAATCACCAGAGAAATGTTCTATGAAAATCAAGCTCTTCGACTCAACATGTCTCAGGGCTGAAACACACCCCTCTATTCATCCAGGCAACAATGCCTCTTGCTTCTTATCAGGGATGCAACTGGTCAAGGACACTAAATGGCTTTACAAAGCAACTTTTCAAACTTTCCTTTTGGGCCAAGGTCTGGGCCTATGAGGATCAGGCAGCCCCGTGAGGGCTGGGAACAGCAGGTCCCAAAGGTTCCAGGTTCTGGCCCTTCCTTCCCAGACACAATGTCAAACACACAGAAGCTCCTGTCATGTTACATTTGACATTTTGAAATATGGAAGCATCTTTTAAATACTCTTAAGGCATTTATTTATTAAAACGTTCTCTGTCAAGATTTCACATTAGCTTAAAATTCAAACCAGTCTTTACACTTCTCTACTGAGGTCTCCCCCTTCTCCAGCCATCAGTGCTACCAGCATCCACACAGTGAGCCCCATGGTCAGCCTCTTTGTTCCCTGGGTGAACCAACTAGATGTTAATACTGCTCTGCTACAAGGTAAAAGCTCCTAACTCAAACTTATTGGAAAAGGAGTGAAACTTCTGCAAAGTGCACTTTAAGAAGAGGTACTTTTTGCTTATGAAAAGAAACCAGTGAGTCCTCTAAGAATAATAAAAGGGAATATTTTACAGTTAAGCACATGATTTGGAGTGAAGAATTCGGATGATGCTCAGCTGGTCCAGGCTGTTAATACTCTTCTTGTTCCTCCTGCGGGCCCCCTTCATCAGGTATCACGAAGCCTTCCTGAAATGGGAAAATGAGAGGGGAAAGCTATTACTCAAGGCTGAATGAAAGATCAGTTTCTACTGTGGGTTCACTTTCCTCATATTTAAAGCCTCTCAAAGTCAACGGTTCGTCCTGTCTTTACCACACACTTGGCATTTAATGGCACAAGGCCAAGTGACCACTATTTTATTAGTTAGGCAGTGGAATCATATCCCACAAAAGGCAAAAACTGAGCACAAATTTACTCTCAATCTTTCAGGGGTGATGGATGTGTACACTGTCTTGATTATGGTGATGATCTCACACATCAAGTTGTACTTAAATATGTGCAGTTCATTATGTCAGTAAAGTTGTTTAAGAAAATTTACCCTCAAAAATCCCTGAAGTCACCATAATGGTGCCATACCATCTCCTCTCAATAACTGTCCATACAGCCAGCTTTTCCTTCATTCATTCTTTTGCCTGCACTTAGCAACCATGCACACATGCTACTGCAGGTGTTGTGGGTGTTCTGTTTACCCAAAACACCCACAACACACGTAATAGCTGCAAGGCTGAGCCAACATCAGAAGCATGGGAAAACATCACACCCATGGCTCCCACCTCAAACTTACTCCAGGGCATCAGGCATGTGCTAATGGCCACAATGCCATAAGAATTTAGACTTCCCCTTCAACCCCCATCTTTTTTTTAACTAAATATCTATGGCTAAATTTACTTAAGCTATGACTCTACTAAAATAATACTCAGACTAGATCGAGGACACCTATATCTTCAACCCCTTTGTTTGTATTATCTGGCACAGAGCAAGCCCGAAATAAGGATTTATTGAACAAATTATCAACTTTTCAGTCATCTGTCTTAATCCCCCCAAATTCACTTGATATGTTTAGAGCACACTATTAGTAACAGCATTAATGCTGCCTTATATTTGTATACTGCCACATACTATGAAACACGTAGACATATACTGTAGTTTGATCCTAAAGACCTTGCTAGGCATGCAGAAGAATTATAAATAATTGCAGCCATTAAACAGTGGACACAGCAAGATGTCAAATCCTAAATCTAGGGAAAATCAGTTTTCCTTGTTCAGCTAACATAGCATGATTAATATCAGCAGATATGGCTGTGTAATACACATGGATCCCAAGAAACTTGACCACAAAGCACTTTGGGGAAATAGGAACCAGATACACTCCAGGTTGGGAGGAAAAAGGTACACTCTGACAGCTGTGGGCAGCAGACATCAAATAGGGGTCATGTGCCTGGTTCTCCAGGGCACGCCTAGGGCCCTATTAAAAAGAAGGCAGACCTCAGGCTGAGGGGTCCAAGCTGAAAGGGGTGGAGTGGGGATAGGGGGGTTAAGAGCACCTTGTGGCACTCATGACCTATCAGTGGTCACAAACTACAGAAGCAGGGCAGCCAGCCACCTGAGTGCCCTATGCCTGCCTCAAAGGCTCACAGACCTCAAGGCAGAGGCTGAAGCTGGGCAGTAGTGCCCTCTCTGGCTGACTTTAAGGGTCAAAGATGAAGTCTTTTGATGAATGTTATGCTGAAACACAGCAAGCATCAGTACTGAGTTTGCCGAAACCAACCAGAAAAAATATTTCTATCTTCTCTTAGGTGGCAAAATGGCAAGAAAATATCCTCACGTCAATACGTACATCTGTGGCATAGAGAATGTCCACAATCCTCTGCAATACAGGGTTGTTTTCCCCCTCGTTCTCCTGGCAAATCAATTCAATGTTCCTTAGCTTTCCAAAGTAGAAATCTCTCTCTTTCTCCAAGTCTTCGACGGTAAGTTTCAATACGTTGACCTGCACAAAACATTAGAAAGGGTTAGACACCTGGCATTCGTGCACCAACAACACATCAGATAAACTTCTAACCCAAAAGGAGATGTGGGCTTTCATCAAACTCTCTAACAAGGACAAAACCCCACTTTAGTTTAATGTCAATTTTCTTCAGCCCCAGATAAATAACATGGGCTTGTTCATGGCACCCTGACTATAACAATTCCCAGGAAAGGACAGGCTATATCATGGAACATGCAGGAACTTCTCAGGGACTAAGACAAGATCAAAGAGAAAAACCCATAGGAGCCTGAGACAAATACAGAAGCAGAATCTACAACCTGGCCCAGCAGAGTGGCTGCCCATCATATACTGAGTCCTTACCAGGGCACTTGGTCAATCAAGTTCAGGTCTTTCTGCAAGTTGAAGTCAATGGTAAGAGAGGGTCTGGTCCAAGGGAGCAGGGTAGAAATGATAAGCCAGGAGGGGAAAACTATCTAAAGATGACTAATACTAGCCAAAGACAGCTAGCACTGAGGCAGGCCTGGGCATGGAAACTCAATGGTTCTTTCTCCCCCCAGTATGTTGGGGCTAGGGGGCGATCCATGACTCAAAAGAAAAGCATCCTCTGATGAGAGGGTCCCTGCATCACTCTCTCTCCCAAGAGAGTTTCAAAAGGGAGAGAAGACAGCAGAGGCAGGGAGCAGACCCCACCACATTCCACCGCTAGCTCCCCTGAGCATCTTGTCAGCTCACACCACTTGTGCTGCAGGATCGTCCAGGAGCCCCATTGAGGGACTCTAATTTCCACAAAGGGGCAATGAAGAAATAAATCTCAGTGCTTGCTCCAGGACTCTATCCAGCCACAAGTAATAGAAGTCGTAACAACTCTCACAGCCCTTTGTGTATTTTAAGCACGGTATGTCTTCGTTCCAGTATACTCAAATCTATAATGTGAATTCAATTTAACTCTCACCGAATGCAAAATACATGGCATAGGGTGCAGCATAAAATCCTCACAGGCCTTACAGGCTAGGGCCCCGTGGAAGGCCGAGCCAGGGAATCAAAGGTACAGCTGCTGAGAACAATTTGGGTAGCAGGGAATTCTGAGAGCCAGAAACACCAGAGAAATCTAGTCTACCTTCTGAACTTCTAGCTGCAAAAACAAGGAAACAGCTTATCCAGCTTCCCTGATGAAGAAGCCAGACCCAACCGAAGGGATCAAATCCTGTCCCTTCGTAACCTGCAGTTGAGAAGCATCCAGAGATGATCCAGAAGCAGGTGACTGGAACCACCAGGACCATTCTGTCAAAGAATTAATTTCAACGTTCAACATCAAAGGCCTGAAAAGACCAAACTAGAGTCAAGGTTCTAGACACCCTCTCACTATTCCTTTAGCAACCACAGAAATCACTTTTAAAAATAACTGAAAGGATTTCCCTGGCAGTCCAGTGGTTAAGACTCCGCGCTTCCAATGCAGGGGGCATGGGTTCGATCCCTGGTGGGGGAACTAAGATCCCACATTCCGCACGGCCAAAAAGTAATCCAAAAAAAATTTTTTTTAATAAGTAAAAATAATTGAAAGTTTCAATAAAGTACTAACACCACCTAGTCACCAGCAAAACGAAATCATCCATCTGCCCCCACCCTCCCCACCCCTGCTTTAACTGCTATTTGTTGCCTTTCCTTAAACTGTCAGTCACTCCCAAAGTGGAGTGAGTACAAGAAGGGGACAAAAGGGCAAGAGTAGACTATCCCCAGTAGTGGAAGCTGCCTTGGATCTTCAGCCCAAGGTCCATGAGCCAGGGAAGAGGCCTTCTAGTCACAAGAGAAGGAAAGGGAAGTCAAAACAGCTTCACGAGGCACGGTGGCTTGGAGCCCATTTGTACACACACGTTACACTAGTGCCTCCCTCACAAACCCACTGAACACTTCTCTGGCCTACAAATCAACAAGGGCACCAGAACCCAGCCGGATTGGTCCCACCCACAAGGCCAAAGCAGCAGCCCTCCTTGACATCACTCAATAACTATGAATCCACAAGAAACAACACGCATAGACTAAGTCATCAGCTTTCACTTGGCACTCTTCTAACTGCTTATTTATAAGGTTATTAAAAATCTGTGGCCAGTAATCAGCGTCACTCTTAGAACACTCTCTTATAGTTAAGTAACAGCTGTAACCTAAGAAGCCCAAGGAGAATGCTTTGGGCCTGCACTGGCCAATAAGGCAGCTATGAGCCACATGTGGTGTTTTGAGCCCTTGAAATGTGGCCAGTGCAATTGAGACAGGCTGTAAAGATCAAACACACACTGGATTACAAAGACCTAGTACAATGTTCAAATGTAAAACATCTCACTGATAATTATTTGTAATGATCGCATGTCAGAATGCTAATATTTTAGATATATTGGGTAATGTGTTATTTGAATTAATCTAACCTGTTTCTTGTTACTCTTTTCAATGTGGCTACCAGAAAACTTGAAGTTCTATATGTGCCTCACATTTCTGGTTTACATTCTATTTCTACTGAACATCAGTGCTTTGGACTAAAATCAACTAAAAGAACATTTCTCCAGGATGACTTAACAGTGTGGAATCATTGCAGATCTCCCAAAGTTTATGAACACCACAAGGTAATTTATATAGAATACACTGTTCTCCTCTTAGCCCACCAAGCCCATGTGGCTCTACTTTCCCCACATCAGTCGTGTCCCCCAGACCTCCACACCTTTATCAAGAAGGGTCACCACTTCAAATACTTTCAGGGTTAGAGACATCATGTAAATGAGCCATGGGAGTCAGTAACAGGGTGTGCTCAGGACTTTGGCAACCTGGAAAGAATCTAAAATCCTTCATATTAAAAAGAATAATAATAAAAATCAAAACCCTGTTCAGGCCAAACAAATCAGTTCTGAGGCAGGGCTGGACCAGCTGGCTGTGAGCTGGGTCCAAACCTCAACTCAGGCTATTTAACCTCTCCAAGCCGCACTGTCCTCTGTAACACTTCACACAGCTGCTACAAAAATGAAAGAAAATGCTTAAAAGAGCACTGGCGCTCACACTCTAAAAACGGTAGTTTTGTTTGTGCTATTAACAGTTGTGTGTTTCACCAAAAAAAATCTAACTCCTATGAACTTTTAAAACATACTTCAGGGCTTCCCTGGTGGCGCAGTGATTGAGAGTCTGCCTGCCGATGCAGGGGACACGGGTTCATGCCCTGGTCTGGGAAGATCCCACATGCTGCGGAGGGGCTGGGCCCGTGAGCCATGGCCGCTGAGCCGGCGCGTCCGGAGCCTGTGCTCCGCAATGGGAGAGGCCACAGCAGTTAGAGGCCCGCGTACGGCAAAAAAAAAAAAAAAAAAACAACATACTTCAGAACCTATGTCACTCTATCAAGCCCATAGACAAGAACCGTAACAACCACAACTGTCTTTCATCCACTGCCATTTACCCCATTTATCCCAAACACCCTTCCAGGTACTTGGCAAAACATCACCTCATGAAATCCGCTCAAATACCGTGACCAAAGTATTAGCCCCATTGCATACGAGGCAGTGAATTCGGAGAGGTTAACTGACTTGCCCCAAGTAGAAGTTAAGTGGCAGAGCCAGGATGCGCCCCAAATCTACGCAACCCAAAGTCAGTGCTCCCTCACACCGGACACCAGTTGAACAGCAGTCCCATGGAACCCACTGCATCTTCTCCTGGAGAGCACAAGGCCAACCCAGTGCTGGCTGCCAGGCCTCGGCAATGACACCTCTTTACCCTATTTCTCACTGAGACTGCTTCCTGTGTACACCTGTGCCTGGACACCAACAGTTACAGGGAAGGCTCCTTATTCTCCAGGACTTATGCACTCACAGTGACAGTGCCCACAGGGTGCTTGAGGCTGCCACAACAATGGGGATGGTGACCCTGTCACTTCCACGCTCCCAAGGCACCTGTGACCATGAGGCACACACAAATCAAAGAATGAAAAAGACCAAATGTGATCTTTGAGCAGGCTTTTGTGTCCTGATTTCCCATAAGTATGATCTGGGTCACAAGAGCTTCTGGATTAAAGTGAGGCCATTTCCTCCAGGCTTTAGGACTTGGCTTTAAAAGGAAAGTAAAAGGGTTCAATCCCGAAGTCACAGGAATCACAGAGCATCCTTGATTTTAAATCTGGAATTAATCAAGAGAATCATCCAAAAGCAAACAAACAAATAAAACTGTAAGAATTAGTGAGAAAATGTCTAAAAGTCTAAAATTTGTTCTGATCTACAGAGACCTCTCCCAAGTACCTTCAGGATATTTAATCCTGAAGACGTTTCAAATCATCGACCTATTAAGAACAGAAAAGCAATAGGCTTTGCATACCAGTTCCACTCTCAACTTGATACTCTAGTGGCCCAGGATTTCAGCAGAGAGACTGCGGAATCTTTTTTTAAATTATCATTTAGAAGGGAAATCTATCTTTTGTCAGAGCCAAAATTCAGGAGACATTCTCCGAATCCCACAGAACCCTGACAGCGTTCCAAAGACTTTCAAAAGGGTTCCATCGTATGGGCAGGTTTCCAAACAGACATGGGTTTCTAACAGAAATAGATGTAACAGCACTCAAAAATGCCGGGTCCCTCTCTCTTCCATCGTCACCTCCAGGCTCGCAGTGCCCACCAGCTCCAAAGTGCTCACACGTGTCATGAAGACTGCTTTGGTATGCACACAAGGCAGGTCTTCCCACAAGAACACAGACAAGCCTCCCTGGTCAGGGCAGCAAGCACCTTTCCCCCAAGGTGGCTCCTGTCTTGGACACAAGAGGTGCCTACCTGCTGCATCAATTCGGCTGCTTCATCATCCCCGTTCCCCACACCAGGATTCTTCCGCACCACGCCCGGGCCAGCCTTAGGGGTTGCAGTAGTTCTGTGTGTTGCAATGGGCCTCTGTGGAGCTGAGAGGAGCAGAGTTGTTTTTTTTTTTTTTTTAAGAGGAGAAATTTCAAGACAAAAAAGAACCCACCAGACAACAAAAGGAGGCTGTGACCAACTGCCCCCCACAGCTATGCAGTGAGGAGACCCAACAGAGAGAGCCCAGCATGCAAGACTGCACCCCATGTTTGCCCAAAGTGGTTTTTCATCCTGGCAGCACATTTAAGTACCAATTTTAGCCACGATCTTTCGTGCTGGGAATAAGTCCTTTGGCGTGGCCTTTTTTCCGCTGGGGTGGACAGGACTATCATCTGAAAGAGGCAAAGTCATCCTGGTACATACAGATGATCTACCTTAACCCAGCTCCAACCACATCCACAGACAGGGCAGCTTTATGGAGCAAAGGAAAACTTCAGGCCAGGAGCTCACAATCCCAGCTGTTGTGGGGTGCCCACAATTCCCCATCTGGAAAGTAAGGTGCCTCCTAACTCAGAACCTCAGGCTCCTTGGATTGGGAAGATGAGAGGGTAGAGCCTGCTTTGACCACTAATGACTTCAAAACCCCGTCCTGCTTCCCTTTTAAAAGGTGTTTAGAAGGGTTAGGAGAGAAAAGCAGCACACTGACCAGTACTTAAAGATTTCTCTCAGTATGAATGGCCAAAACAGACAAAGACGAGGAAAAAGCGACAAGGAGCCAATCTATCTACAAGTTAAAATAATTAAGAATAATCAAGAATGGGCTACCTCAAGGTAAATTTATCATTCATGATTTTATTCATTCAGCAAGTATTTTGTAAAGCTTGTACATTATGCCAGGCTTAAAAATATCTCATTTTCCTGACATCCCAAACTGTTCAATAACCATCAGGCCTTTCACCCACAGTAACAGGCATTTCCGCTGGAGGATCTCTAGCATATGTTTAACCTGAAGACTAAATACTTAATGCAAGTCTCCACATGCCTGTTAGCAGCATCTGAAACATGAAATGCACAGGGTTATCTATGCAGTTCCCCATTCTAAGAAGCTAAAGAATAAAAGTACTCAATATTTGGAGAAATCTGAACCCTCATATACTCTGCTGATGGGAAAATAAAATGATTCAGTCACTTTGGAAAACCGTCAGGTAGTTCTGTCAAAGGTTAAACACAGAGTTACCATATGACCCAACAATTCTGCTCCAAGAGTATATATTCTTGGAGACAACCCTCAGAATGGGAGAAAATATTTGCAAATGAAGCAACTGACAAAGGATTAATCTCCAAAATTTACAAGCAGCTCATGCAGCTCAGTATCAAAAAAACAAACAACCCAATCCAAAAATGGGCAGAAGACCTAAATAGACATTTCTCCAAAGAAGAGCTACAGATTGACAACAAACAAATGAAAGAATGCTCAACATCATTAGAGAAATGCAAATCAAAACTACAATGAGGTATCACCTCACATCAGTCAGAATGGCCATCATCAGAATATCTACAAACAATAAATGCTGGAGAGGGCGTGGAGAAAAGGCAATCTTGCACTGTTGCTGCGAGTGTAAAATGATACAGCCACTATGGAGAACAGTATGGATGTTCCTTAAAAAACTAAAAACAGAACTACCATATGACCCAGCAATCCCACTACTGGGCATATACGCTGAGAAAACCATAATTTAAAAAGAGTCATGGGGCTTCCCTGGTGGCACAGTGGTTGAGAGTCCGCCTGCCAATGCATGGGACACAGGTTTGTGCCCCGGACCAGGAAGATCCCACATGCCATGGAGCGGCTAGGCCCGTGAGCCATGG
Source organism: Lagenorhynchus albirostris (assembly GCF_949774975.1). Classification (NCBI taxonomy): domain Eukaryota; kingdom Metazoa; phylum Chordata; class Mammalia; order Artiodactyla; family Delphinidae; genus Lagenorhynchus; species Lagenorhynchus albirostris. The sequence goes on from NC_083109.1 coordinate 25,934,088, forward strand.
CCGCTGAGCCTGCACGTCCGGAGCCTGTGCTCCACAACGGGAGAGTCCACAACAGCGAGAGGCCCACGTACCGCAAAAAAAAAAAAAAAAAAAGAGTCATGTACCACAATGTTCACTGCAGCTCTATTTACAATAGCCAGGACATGGAAGCAACCTAAGTGTCCACTGACAGATGAATGGATAAAGAAGATGTGGCACAAATATACAGTGGAATATTACTCAGCCATAAAAAGAAACGATATTGAGTTATTTGTAGTGAGGTGGATGGACTTAAGAGTCTGTCCTACAGAGTGAAATAAGTCAGAAAGAGAAAAACAAATACTGTATGCTAACACATATATATGGAATCTAAAGAAAAAAAAAATGGTTCTGAAGAACCTAGGGGCAGGACAGGAAAAAACACACAGACGTAGAGAATGGACTTGAAGACAGGGGGAGGGGGAACGATAAGCTGGGATGAAGTGGGACAGTGGCATGGACTTATACCTACTACCAAATGTGAAATAGATAGCTAGTGGGATGCAACCGCATAGCACAGGGAGATCAGCTCGGTGCTTTGTGACCACCTAGAGGGGTGGGATAGGAAGGGTGGGAGGGAGACACAAAAGGGAGGAGATATGGGGATATATCTATATTTATAGCTGATTCACTTTGTTATAAAGCAGAAACACACCACTGTAAAGCAATTATACTCCAATAAAGACGTTAAAAAAAATTTTTAAAAAAAAGAGTATATACTCTTGGATATATACCCCAAGAGAAAACATACGCCCACACAGAAACTTGTATATGAATGGTCATAGCAGCATTGTTCCTAAGAGCTAAAAACTGAAAAGAACTCAAATCACCATCAACTGATGAATAAATAAAATGTGCTACAACCATACAATAGAATGTTATTTAGCCATAAAAAGGAATGGAGTACTGATATATGATACAATATGGATGAACCTTGAAAACATTATGCTAAATGAAAGAAGCCAGACACAAAAGACTATGTATTCTATAATCCCACTCAGAAATGTTCAGAATAAGTAAATCCATAGACAGAGAGTGGATTAGTAGTTGCTTAGGATTGGCAGGGAAGGAGGAGAGTTGGGGGAAAATGGGAAGTGACTGCTATTAAGCACACATGAGGTTTCTTCTGGGGGGTAATGAAAATGTTCTAAAACTGATTATGGCAATAGTAGAACACACCTATGAATGTACTAAAAACCATTCAATTGTATACTTTAAATGGGTGAATTGTATGGTAAGTGAATCAGAGCTCAATAAAGCTATCAAAATTACAAAGTACTCAATGTCCCTCTCTACCTACCAGATGGATCAGCCTCTCTCAAGGTACTACACGACTTTAAGTAACGTTCTTGCCACCTTCTGAGGAGGAGTTAGCATCTGCAGAACATCCACCCTGCCCCAAAGTATATGTTCTGTGAGTGTACTACTGCAAACAATTTGGGGAAACCTACCAGGACAAGACTTTTAAAGAAAGTGTCTAAAAACAGCCTCCCCCTGACTCCTAGATTCTGCTGGCAGCACAGAACTTAGCACTCTAGGGACGGCAGGGAAGCCGTGAGTAAGCGCAGGAAGCTGGCCTGCAGACAGAACAATGACACAGAGCCAAGAGCAGTCCCCAAGAGACCTAGAAAGCTCCTTCAGTTCCTGGGAGTTCAGGTATGGTTGTAACTTCCCATCCAAGGGCTCTAAGATGAAATGCCCTTGTGTTCAAACTAACTCTCTTTTATGTGAGCTAACCTGAGGGACGTCTATTCCAACTAAAGTGTGTTGGCCAAATCGATACAGTAACTCATTCAGGCCTCAAGAACAGCCCTCTAGGGGCAAGTACTGAAATTCCCCTTTTACAGAGGAGGAAACAGCAGGGTAGAGGTGAAGTGATTACACAGGCCTCCAGAGATCTAAGAACAAACACAGGGCCCTGATGCCACAATCCATGCCTCGGCCATGTGGCTGGGCTTATGCTCTTTAAGCTCCCTAAGCCTACGGCTACCCAAACCCTTCTGACTGACTACTATAAGAATGAATGTATTTGGAAATGGTATTTTTTGTGTGGGGGTTTTTGGGGTTTGTTTGGTTTGTTTGTTCGTTTGTTTTACCTGCACTGCTAGAGCTGAGAGGTTTCTTCGGTTTGTTCAGAGCTGGAGCAACAAGGGAGGGGGCCACCGCAGTTTCTTGACCTTGTCTGGCAGCTACAGGGTCATAGTCTTTCCCATCATAGTTTGCATCAAAAAACTTCTTGAACCACTGAACGAATTCAAAATTGTCCTGAAACTTTCCTTTTACTAATTTGTCCACAGGAATTATCTGCAGAGAAACAAAAGACTATTTAGCCCAAAGCAAGAAGAAGCTTCTGTCAAGCATCAAACATGTCCATCAAATCAGTATAAAGTTCTGCCAAAGGAGAAAAAAATATTTTAGAGGCAAGAACTAAGTGTTAAGTAAGCCCCTGGAAGTTTGTAGAGCAAGTTTCATTCAATTTGCCTTCCACAGAGAACTTAACAACAGCCAGTCCCCCTCCAAGTCCATCAAAAGAAATCAGAAATGCAAAAGAAACAAGTATCATACATTAAGTCACATATACACATCCAAACACATCCTAAGATATGTCATTCCACTGTAAAGAGTAAAGCTCCCATGGAACTTGCACAGCCACGGTGCCTGTCACAAGGTATGAAATCCAGAGCACAAACTAACCACAGGCATCCACGATGAACTGTGCTAAAAAAAATTCTGTATTAAAAATAGGTCAACGTACGGAATCAGTCCCGGGATAGACTTCTACAAAATGGTATGTTTTTCAAGTAATTCCAGTCCTATTAAACATACTTCAAAGGACCTGTAAGTTTTTTATTGTACAAGAATACTGTGTTATCAGGTATTACTTCAAATGGTGGGACTGCTGGCCAGAGCTTAATTATCTTTTAACTCTTCAAGGATTCCAGTTACAATCTGAACTATACCCACCCATCTGAGCAAATAATTTTTAAAAAATTTCTCTGTGTGATACTGAAACATTTACAAATAAAATGTTATGTCTGTAACTCACTTCAAAATAATCCACGAGTACAGGGGGAGGGGTAGAGGTATACATGAAACAAAATTGGCCCTGAGTTGATAATCACTGAGGTACATGGGAGATCACTGCACTATTCTAACTTATATACTTCAAAAATTTTCCTTATTCAAAAAAATAAATTCCATAAAAAGAAAAATTACTGCATATAATAAGCTACACCTAGTTTAAACTATGCCTGATAACTAAATGATATTCTTCCAACACAAATGTGTATTTTATATATTGTACAGAGACAAAACTAAAATAAAAATAAGACTGATTTCAAAGTAAATAAAAACCAGATACAGCAGTAAGATAATCAGGGGACGATTACAAGCTTTACTAAAAAAAATGCCCCCCCCCAAATGGCTTAAAGGATAAGCCCTTCTAATGGGGGGAAACTACTTAATTTTGCAATAATCTGTTATCTACCAAAACAAAGCTATTTACCCTAATGAAGCCTGGTGGTCTGTGTTTCTGGTAGCTTCAAATAACCTTGGGAGCAAAAGGGAACATTCCAGCACCTGCCAGCCATCTTCTTTGTACTTTACTATAAAAATCAAGTAGTTCTAGAATCTTCTCTATTAGAGCTACTTATTCTACCATATGGTATGCTTTACAGAAGTAAATTCAGAGATTAAACGAGTTAGACCTCAGACTAATAGAGAGTAAACAGTAATAAAATTTTTTAAAAAAATCATGGGTAGAGATTTACAGATTGATCTTTCAGACAGTTACCAATTTCATAATGAAGAAAGAAGACCGTAAGGGAACCGCGGGTAGGAGAGCAGAGGGAAACTTTGCTCCCAGTAAATTCTGTTAACTGGAGAAAAGATAACCATATAAATTGGGAAAAGAAAAACAAAAATGTCCAAAGTCATGGCCCAGAATCTGTATCCTTAGTAATTACCACTAGTTAAGAAACACCCTAAATGAAAGAATAAAGTTTACTTACTTTGTCAACACCCATCCTCTTAAAACCTGCTTGTAGTATTTTGAAGTTCTGGATGTATTCGTGTTCTAGCTTAGCTTGGAATTTCACTTTCTTCAAGGCAATGGAGCCAGGGAACAGCATGTCCATAAACTGACAATAGGCAGCCCCTGAATGAGTAACAGAAGAAAATACACACTAGGTCATTAAATGCAGTAGCTATTAAAGCAGCAGAGTGAAAATTTACCCAAACCTGCTTAAGCCACTAAATTTTAAAAGTTGTGAAGTGGACCTACAAAACCCCAAAGCTTCATTACCACTTGACTTCGAAATTGATAATAGGACTGTGGTTTTAGCTGGTAAGTTCTACAACACACTTGCAACCTGGAACCCCATGATGAAAAGAGGAATGTTCCCATGAAATTTTAAAACTATTCTTTATAAGAAAACCAGCATGACAATAAAATGACAACTACAAAGAAAAATGAATGTCAGCGGGAGGAGGGATTTCCCCTGTATTTCAAAGATCCATCCTCTGACACAGGTTTAAAAAAAAAGTTTTTTCTAAGATGTTTGCCTCCCTGAGCTTTTTACATCTCTAAATAAACTTACCTATTATTTTATAAACAAAGGTGAATAGAAGACATTTTTGTGTTCCTCCACTTAAATTTTTTCAATTTTAAAGGCCACTATAAGAAATTATTGCATATATTTCATCTCATTTGCTCCCCGATTTTTCCTCCACTTGCCCATTTTTATCCATCACCACCCCCAAAAGTGTTTTCTTGGCACTTAATATTTCCAGGAATGTTACTTCTCTAATGCCTACCAAAATACACTCTCCTAATACAGGGCAGGCTTCATGTGCACTTACTGCCCTTTCAGGAAAGGAGGCAAGAAATCCAGCGACTAAGCAATAGGTGTTCTGCAGAACGAGGCCATCTTAATATGCATATTCAACTTATTTTACATCAGGCCAAATTGGTTCTCTGCCAGATCTGGCATAAACAGTGTCATTATCATTATTTTTGGAAAGATACAAAGAAAGCAGAAGCATTTCAATGACCAGAGTGACATGCTTAGTAGAAAAGAGCACCAGAAAGTGAAAGCCTGATTCTTGAGGTGGCTATTTACTCATCCAACAGAAATATACTGTGGGAATTACGTACCTGGCAATGAATTAGCAATATTTATGCTTCTTAAAATGGAGGCACTGGGCTTCCCTGGTGGCGCAGTGGTTGGGAGTCCGCCTGCCAATGCAGGGGACATGGGTTCGATCCCTGGTCCAGAAAGATCCCACATGCCGCAAGAGCAACTAAGCCCATGCGCCACAACTACTGAGCCTGCACTCTAGAGCCCACGAGCCACAATTACTGAAGCCCAGGCACCACAACTACTGAAGCCCGCGCACCTAGAGCCCGTGCTCCGCAACAAGAGAAGCCACCGCAATGAGAAGCCCGCGCACCGCAACGAAGAGTAGCCCCTGCTAGCCGCAACTAGCTAAAGCCTGCTCAGAGCAACGAAGACTCTACGCAGCCAAAAATAAATAAGTAAAATAAATAAATAAATTTTAAAAAAATAAAGGAGATTTAAAAGTCATAATTTACCAATTGCAATATACAGATCTGGTTCGGATCCTGATGCATACAAATCAACTTACACACACACAGAAGATAATCTATTAAGCATCTATACCCACAGCACTGCTTTACACATGAAAGATATTCTTTCTGAACCAGCAAAATAATGTGCATTTACTAAATTCTCAGGCCATTCGTGGGACTTTCCATTCAAAACAGCAGTCATCTGCTTCTCAGAAAAAACCTGTTTTTATTTTAGTGATAGAAGAATCCTTATAGCCATTATAAATGTAAAAACTGAGGACCAAAAACTGTGGCCAAAGACTACAGAGGCAAGAGACCAAGCTTAGAACCAGACCCCAGGTATCCTGACTTCTGGTCCATTGCTCTTTTCCATGTCATTATCCACCATATTAGGACACCCTACCCTGGAATAAAGAAGCATTTCCCGAATCAGGGAAGAAAGAGGTATATACCATGCTGCTACACTCTGACTGAAAAAGATTTAACAAAGAAAAACGCTGAGACCCCACTAAAAATAGACAAATCAACTGGACAATTCACACAAAAAAATGTAAACAGCTGATAAACACATCGGGAGCCAACCTAAGGAAATGAATTTTTAAGAAAATATAGCCTGGCAGTCCAGTGGTTAGGACTCTGCACTTTCACTGCCGAGGGCCTGGGTTCAATCCCTGGTCAGGGAACTAAGATCCCACAAGCCACCAGTGCAGCAAAAAAAAAAAAAAAAGTGAATTTAATAAAGTAATACCAATTTTAAAAAAATACAGTAAAGATTTACACATGAAACTTGTGTAACTTTATTTACAAGAGTAAAAAATGGAAGCAACCTATATGTCCAAAAATAGGAGCAATCAATTATGTAATTTGCACACCTTCACCTAAGAGAATATTATGCAAGCATTCAAAGCACATTTTTTTTTCAATTGTGGGGGAAAAAGCTCAAGATTTAATATTACAAGAAAAAGCAAGATACAAAAACATATCTATAAAATGTCTTCATATATGTAAAAATATCCACCTTAATATATATGCATAGGAAAAAAAAGACTAGAAGAAAACACAATGTGGAGACTTCCCTGGTGGTCCAATGGTAAAGAATCCACCTTCCAATGCAGGGGACGTGGGTTCAATCCCTGCTCAGGGAACTAAGATCCCACATGCCACGGGGCAACTAAGCCCATTAGCCACAACTACTAAGCTTGCGTGCCTCAACGAGAGAGCCCGTGTGCCACAACTAGAGAGAGAAAACCTACATGCCACAACTAGAGAGACGCCCACGCAATGCAAGGAAAGATGCCGCATGTCTCAACGAAGATCCTGCGTGCCACAACTAAGACCTGATGCAGCCAAAAATAAATAAATTAAATAAATAAATATTAAAAAATAAAAAACACAATGTATTACATTAAACCATACAAAGTTATTGCTTTTAGATCAAAAATGATTGAACAGTGGCCATCTCTGGGGACTGGTACTGAATACATTCTATTTTTAAAATATTAATTATGTACTACAATGAATATTATTTTATAATCAATCACAAAAAAAGAAGGTAAATGTTTTTTACAAAGAAGTCTGTCAGCTGCTTTTTTACAAAAGGGCTCAAAACTCCTGGCCTGTAGATGTCTCAGCTTGTTTCAGAAGAGGTTAAAAGGGGCTTTCCTTCCAGTCTCTGCCTTAATAACAAAGGCTGGCAACATAAGCAGGGTAAGAAGGGGACCCCTCAGGTCTTCCTTGGTGGTGCAGTGCTTGGGAATCCACCTGCCAATGCAGGGGACGTGGGTTCAATCCCTGGTCCGGGAAGATCCCACATGCCTTGGAGCAACTAAGCCCGTGCACCACAACTACTGAGCCTATGCTCTAGAGCCCACGAGCCACAACTACTGAAGCCCGCATGCCACAACTACTGAAGCCTGCACGCCTAGAGCCTGTGCTCCGCAATAAGAGAAGCCACTGCAATGAGAAGCTCATCCACCTCAACGAAAAGTAGCCCCCGCTCGCCACAACTAGAGAAAGCCCACATACAGCAACAACGACCCAATGCAGCCAAAAATAAATAAATTTAAAAAAAAAAAAAAAGAAGAGGACCCCTCTTACATGGCTGCTGTCCCAATGATCTGGGGCAGGAGAACAGGTCTATGTAAAATCTGTGGCTGGAAAATGCAGACAGACTTAGCGTTGGACCAGCTGTGTCATGGCACCAACCACCAAGTCTCCGCTGACTGCAGCCCTATTCTGCCAGGATCTGTGCTACAAGCACAGAACACACAAGGGCACAATGCAGCCCCTTCTCCAAAAGCTTGCAATATCTCAAGTGCACTGGCTCTCAACCCTTTTGGGTCAAGGGTCCCTTGGAGAATTAGATGAAAGCTGAAGTCAATATTCTACACAGGATAGATGCCTTTCAGGACTTCCCTGGCGGTCCAGAGGTTAGGACTCTGCACTTCCAGTGCAGGGGGCATGGGTTCGATCCCTGGTCAGGGAATTAAGATCCCACATGCTCCGTCACGGCCAAAAAAAGGATAAATGCCTTCCTATCAGAAAACTCTAGATTAAGAGTCCTCAAAGTTTTACACAAAGGAAACACTCTATTAAATGTAAAAGTGTTCAGGCTTTTGGAAGTAGGTGAGGCTTAAGTCATCTTAAAGGATGAATAAAATTTGGAAATAGAAGGCTGTGAGGAGTCATTAACGCAGACATTAAAAGTCGACCTCGGGCTTCCCTGGTGGCGCAGTGGTTGGGAGTCTGCCTGCCATTGCAGGGGACGCGGGTTCGTGCTCCGGTCCAGGAGGATCCCACATGCTGCGGAGTGGCTGGGCCCGTGAGCCATGGCCACTGAGCCTGCGTGTCCGGAGCCTGTGCTCCGCAACAGGAGAGGCCACAGCAGTGAGAGGCCCGCGTACAGCAAAAAAAAAAAAAAAAAGTCGGCCTCGAGACATTTTAACAAGTGAAACATAATCCTATTTTAATTTTAAAAGCAAGAAACAAAACCATACAACATTGTGTGCTTGTATTTGTTACTTACTGCAACAGTCTGTAATAGCAATAGACTGGAAACAAACTAAATGTCCATTAATAGGGGACTGATCCAAGGAAATTATGGCACTACACAGCCATAAAAGAAAGGAAAGTGGCACCTGCTACATGCATATGGAACACTCTCCAGAGTGTTCAGTGCAATTAAACACTACCACTTGTGTAAAAGGGGGGAAGAGAACACACACACAAAACACAGACAGATGGATGTTTCTGCTTGTATATACTCTCTCTGGAGGCCACCCAGCTGATAACACTGGTTACTTCAGGGTTGGGGAACTGGGTGGCTAGTAGATGGGCTTACTTTTCACAGGGAGACTTTTTGCTGTTTATCTTTTTGTTCCTTTTGAATTGTAAACCATTTGAGACTTTCAGTTATTCAAAAAGTATGTCAATTATGTTTTAAAATTATAGAAAATACTGAACGTACAGCTAAAATGAGTAACCTTGGGCAAGCTGTTTAACTTCTCTGTCTCAGTTTCTCCATCTATAAAATGGTGATGACAGTCCTTACCTCCCCCCCACCCCCCACACCGAGGTTATATAGGTAAAGCACTTTAGAAAGTGCCTGGCCTATGGTAAGAGTTCAATAAATTAAACCATAATTAGGAGGAAAAAATGCAGCTAAAAGATAACAATAACTATCACTTGTGACAATACAGCAGATTATGGTTTTCTTCTTAATGTTTCTATGAAGAAGACCTCATTACTTATAATCAGAAGAAAATAAGTTTCTTGTCTCTTGCTTTAATTAACACCAAGAGGTACTTGAAGAATTAGGCAAAATAATTTAAAGAGGTACTTCCTTGAGCAGAGAAGTGACAATAAAAAATGGTCTCTTTGAAAGGCTGCAGACTATCTGATACAGTAAAAGAAGAGTGGGGGAGGGGAGCCTGCAGGGAACGTTAGGAGGCCACTATGGCAGCAGCCTGCAAACTGAGAAGGGGTTACAGCAAAAGACCCTGCAGGAGACACAGAGAATTTTGTGAGTTAGCCTAAAAAGATGATTCTCAGGCCTGCGACACTAGAAGAATGGTGGAATTATGGCCCAAAATGGAGTGTCTGGAAAAGGGAGTCCAACTTGAGCAGAAAACAAAATGGGTAAGGCCTGGTCAGGCTCTTGGTCTCACTCTCAGAGCAGCTCTGGGAGCAAGACTGACAAGCTATTTTATATCAACTTGAGGGCTGGCAGGGCCCCACAATGAGCTAAGAAAAAAGGAAACCTAGCTTTTGCCTGGGAGCATCCAAACACCTCTTCTACTCTGTACAGCACAGAACTGTGAAGGAGGTCAGGATGGAGGGGAGAAGGCAAGGAAGGGGGATCCGAGAACATTCAGTGAGGGCCACCTGACATGTTCAGAGCACCACGCTGAGCCCTTGGAAAAGCGCAGAGGGGCCTGATCGTGAACTGGAATCGAAGGAAGAGAGGAATGGAAAGCAAATGGCACCCCCACCCCCATCCCTTCTTTTGGGCCACACTGCCTGGCTTGCAGGATCTCAGCTCCCCAACCAGGGATTGAATCCAGGCCACGGCAGTGAAAGCCTAAAATCCTAACCACTAGGCCACCAAGGAACTCCCTTTTTTTTTCAGCATCCCCCTTCTGACACAAGCGATCCCATCAGAATCTTTCTCTGTGATCGGGGTTTTTCCCTTGATGACTATCTTTTCAAAATACTTGACTAACTCTCCAAAACAGAGAGACTACGGAATGTAATGAATCCTGAAACAAGCGGCCACTCTATCACTGAAAGTCATCCTCACCTTATCTCACTACAAGGCTAAGCAATGGCTCACTTCACTGCTGGAGGCAGGGAGCCCACAATGCTGATAAAACCCAGCCATTTCACAGGCAGCCAGCACATGAGTAGTGTACGACCTCAGAGCTTTGCCCTCTCAAGGGAAAAACCTATTTCTACCTTTCAAAGCTTGGGCTTGGTAGAGAATTCTGATCTGCATGACCCCCTGCTCATCAGAAGTAAGATCAGGAGGGACCAGGCTCCAGTGTTAAACGTCACTCGGATTCTCCTCGGGCCTCAGTAAACACGAGAATCTGAGGAGCCTCACTTTCTCTCTGACTCCAATCCCCAGGCAGCAGACCTTTTTCAGGGACACGGTGTCTGCGGCTCATCCTGTTTGGTCTCATACTGGAAGCTGAGACCCCATTTCCTACACGTCAATGTGAAACACAACACAACCTTCTACATACTCTGAGAAAAGTTCCACACGGCTTTCAAGAGGTGAACTAGCTGTGAACAGAAGTTTGTTTATAAATCACGTGCATAAGTATTCTGCACTGGGACTTCCCTGGTGGTTAAGAATCCACCTGCCAATACAGGGGACACGGGTTTGAGCCCTGGTCTGGGAAGAACCCACATGCCACAGAGCAACTAAGCCCGTGCACCACAACTACTGAGCCTGTGCTCTAGAGCCCATGAGCCACAACTACTGAGCCCATGTGCCACAACTACTGAAGCCCACAAGCCTAGAGCCCGTGCTCCACAACAAGAGAAGCCACTACAATGAGAAGCCCACTCAACGCAATGAAGAGTAGCTCCCACTCGCTGCAACAAGAAAGGCTGAGCACAGCAATGAAAACCCGACGCAGCCAAAAATAAATAAATAAATAAATTTTCAAAGAAAAAAAAAGAAGTATTCTGCACGTTCTACTGGGGAAAAGCCCTTTATCTAGGATAAGAAAAATGGCAGGCAGCAGGCAAAGTTGAAACTCTTCACAGATTTTTAATGAGACAATATCACTATAAATGATAATATGTAATTTACATTTGTTCAACTCTCCTCCAAATGCTTTTAAAAGAAACAGCATGTATACAGCAGAAAGAGTATAGGCTGTGTGGTCAGAAAGATCCTGGGTTCAAAATCAGGCTCTATAACGTCTAAGCTGTGCCCCGCGCAGTCTCCTCCTGTGTAAAACGAGAATGTGTCCTGCCCCTTGAGAGATCGAGGTTCACCTCAAGGGTCTGGTGCAGAATCAGTATCTGAGAGCTATTTTTACAGGTGAGCCTCACAACAGCGCAAAAGGTGAACCAGATCCTACTACCCCAGTTTATAGATGAGGAACCAGAACATTATGGGACTTGGGACTTCCCTGGTGGTCCAGTGGTTAAGACTCCGTGCTTCCAATGCAGGGGGTGTGGGTTTAATCTCTGGTTGGGGAATTAAGATCCCACATGCTGCACGGAGGAGCCAAGAAATAAAAATAAATAAGAATAAAATAATTTTTTTTAAAGTTATGGGGCTCGTCCAAAGTCACATGGCTCAGTGCAGACTGAAGTCTCTTCATGCCAAGTCCTGACTACTCATGACAGCTCCCTGTCTGAATGAGACAAATCTGGAGCCAGATCAGCACATATACAACTTATCTACATGTGAAAAGAGATCTCATTTTTGAATTAACTAAGTGAAATACATCTTGGAGTATATTTATAATAGAAAGAGGTAATTTTTAGGGAGAAACTGCTGGTGAAAAAGCTGGCTCCAAAGAAAACTAAGATGACCTCATCCCCCCCATTAATCACCAGGCAAACAAGTGTTTTAAAAGCCTCCAACAAATGGGGATGTGGCAGTGAAACTGAGGAAATTAACAGAAAGCAGGGGGAAAGCAGCACGGATCTAAGACTAACAGCCAGTGCCTAAGACTAACAAAGCAACTGATGTTTAATAAGCATGACTCCTGGGCAACCCTGTCTCACTGTACAACTTCACATCTAGCCTCTCTGACTATCTATAAAACTGAGATTAAATCTCACAGGGGAGGGATTTCCCTGGTGGTCCAGTGGCTAAGACTCCACGCTCCCAATGCAGGGGTCCCAGGTTCGAGCCCTGGTCAGGGAACGAAATCCCACATGCCACAACTAAGAGTTCGCATGCCACAACTAAAGATCCCTGGGCACTTCCCCGGTGGTCCAGTGGTTAAGAATCCGCCTTCCAGGGACTTCTCTGGTGGTGTAATGGTTAAGATTCCACCTGCCAGGGCTTCCCTGGTGGCGCAGTGGTTGAGAGTCCGCCTGCCGATGCAGGGGACACGGGTTCGTGCTCCGGTCCAGGAAGATCCTACATGTCACGGAGCGGCTAGGCCCGTGAGCCATGGCCGCTGAGCCTGCGTGTCCGGAGCCTGTGCTCCACAACGGGAGAGGCCACAACAGTGAGAGGCCTGCGTACCGCAAGAAAAAAAAAAAAAAAAAACTTATGTAAGAGAGAAAAAAAAAAGAATCCACCTGCCAATGACACAGGTTCGACCTCTGGTCCAGGAAGATCTCACATGCTGCAGAGCAACTAAGCCCGTGTGCCACAACTACTGAGACCGCATGCCACAACTACTGAAGCCTGTGCGCCTAGAGCCTGTGCTCTGCAACAAGAGAAGCCACCAAAATAAGAAGCCCGCGCACCGCAACAAAGAGTAACACCGGCTAGACCCAACTAGTGAAAGCACACATGCAGCAGTGAAGACCCAACGCAGCCAAAAAAATCAAAAAGAATCCACCTTCCAATGCAGGGGACACGGGTTCGATCCCTGGTCAGGGAACTAAGATCCCACATGCCGCTGGGCAACTAAGCCCATGCGCCGCAACTAGAGAAGCCTGTGTGTCGCAAAGAGCCCACGTGCTGCAACTAAGACTCGACGCAGCTAAATAAATAAATGTAAATAACTTTAAGAAAAAACCAAAACAGAAACAACAAAAAAACGAGGTATGCCTGTACACTTCTACAATCATCTGAAAGTTTACAAAACTTAATTAAAAAAAATGCTGCATGCTGCAACTAAGACCCAACTCAGCCAAAACTAAATATTTATTTTATAAAAAAAGAAAAAAGAAAGAAAAGTTGGAAATAACCTAAATGTCCAAAAATTGGGAAGATATTAAACAACTCCACCATATCTACAGAAAGAAATAGTATACAGCCATTAAACGTAATTATTTCCAAGACAGTGAAAGAAACTAGAGAATATCCACAATTTAATGTTAAGTGAAAAAAAGCTGGAATATATACAAATATATATGTGCACAGAAAACACCCAATCAGTGGCTTTCTCAAAATGAAACCACCGGCATTTTTTATTTTCTTCTCTCTAGTTTTCTAAAGGTTATACAATTAGTATAGACAGAAACAGAACATGTTTTTGTTCTTGTTTTAAATCATTACCTCTCTGCCAGATTCTTAGTAAACAGTAGGTCAATAAAGTTGTGGCTGAAATGGCAAACTTGCCTGAGTTTGGGCTTGTGCTACTTGGGAATAAGAAACGCCACTGAGGGCTTCCCTGGTGGCACAGTGGTTAAGAACCTGCCTGCCAATGCAGGGGACATGGGTTCGAGCCCTGGTCTGGGAAGATCCCACATGCAGTGGAGCAACTAAGCCCATGCACCACAACTACTGAGCCTGTGCTCTAGAGCCCGTGAGCCACAACTACTGAGGCCACATGCCACAATTACTGAAGCCTGCACGCCTAGACCCCGTGCTCTGCAACAACAGAAGCCACTGCAATGAGAAGCCCACGCACCACAACAAAGAGTAGCCCCCACTCGCCACAACTAGAGAAAAGCCCACACGCAGCAACAAAGACCCAATGCAACCAAAAATAAATAATAAATAAATAAAAAAAGAAACACCACTGATAAACTAATATAGAACTAGAACAATTATAATTATTGTCCTTAAATAAGTCACTTCAAATTGGATGCACAACAGTGCAGATGGAGAAGCTGGGACTAAGCTGCAGGCCTCAGAATGGAGCCTCTACAGCAGGAGACGGTAGACACACAGGCCAGAACAGAGCACGCTCTTTTTAAGCACAGTTCCTCTCAGAAGTGGAATCAGGGCAGAGCTGAAAGAAACCGGGCAGCCCCAACGCAGAACCTGAACCTGCACCTTTTGCAATCAGATACGGGCCTGTGCATCCCTGAAGGACCCGCAGACTTTCCTGGAAAAGGGGCCTACTGATTTCTCTTACCTGAGCACAACTGTTCAATCTTTGTCAGATTCAACTGCAGAGACTCATTGATCCAGGCCAGCATGTCATGTCGACTGAGGTTATCACTGGTGACCGACGTTGAGTACACATTCACTGCCATCTTCTACACATGTGAGGAAAAGAGAAGGACTCGTGTTATTGGGCAGCAAGAAGGAGCAAGCATTTCCTGAGTCACCAGGGCAGACCTGTGGGGACACTCAATTTATAAGCCTCACCTTCTTCCCCAACAGGCCAAACCAGAGACACTAGGATTCCAGCCACAAGCCTGGATTTCCATGAATAAACATGACCTGAAATGAAATACCCAACATCAGCCAGCCTAAAATTCAGGCCCCGTTTTAATGTGATTGGCATAAAATTTTAAGCTACAAAAGACACTAAGTAAAGGAATGATTGTTTTATGAAGGGAGGCTGATGCACAAGCAAAAATGTTCTCTGCTTAGAAAACGTCAATCCAAGTTTGTCCACTAACATATCAAAATGTTTACACCAGTTTTCTTCAGATGGTGGGCTTTTGTATTAATTTCTCTTTAGTTTCCACTATAAAGTTTTCCAAATTTTCTTTAAAGACTATGTCCACTTTTATAATCAAAAAAGTAAATTACCTTTTCAATAACCTAAGTACTACAAGGTGTTGGCAATGACCTCACAGTGAAGAGACCTTAGTACCAATTCTCTGCTGAGCCTCCTGAAGACAGGGCATCTGAGGGCCTACTAAGCACCAGGAGCTTAGCAGACACTTGTCACTTAACCCAACAACTCACTGCAAGGCTCACTTTATTCTCCTCATTTTACAGATAAGGAAAAAGGTGCAGCACAGAAGCCCTAGGAATTGGCAGCCAAGTCTGCCCGGCCCCATCATCCACATTCTTTCCCCGCCCCTAGAAAATCTGCCCCTCACCTTTCTGCCAGGCTTTCCAATTCAAAACAACAAGCACAGAGAAACACATTAACTGAAAATGTTTACCAAGCACTGTTCTAGGGGAAACAGATATGCAGGAAAGACAAGTTGCCTGTCCACAGGAAGCTCACTTTCTAGTATAAGTCTGACACTGACCACATACACAAATGTCATTTCAGGCAACCATTTACATAATGAAGGTGGAGGGGAATGTGGTCAGGGAAAGCCTCTCGGAGTTGATGTTTGAGCTTAAGAATCAGAAGGAGGCAGCCCCGCGAAGATGTGGAAGAAGGGTGCCTACAGGCCAGTGAGCAGAGGGATAGCAGGAACAGAAGTGGGAGAAGAAGTGAAGAAGCCAGATCCTGTTAGGACTGCAGGCTGTGCTGAGGAGTTTAGATTTTATTCTTTAACTGTTAAGGAATCCATTGTGGGGATTTAAGTGGGGTAGAATCACACTCTCATTTAAGTTTGAAAAAATTACCCTGGGACTTCCCTGGCAGACCAGTGGTTATGACGCCATGCTTCCACTGCCAAGGGTACGGGTTCGATCCCTGGTCGGGGAACTAAGATCCCGCTGGCACGGTGTGGCTAAAAAAAAAAAAAAAGAAAAGAAAAAGAAAAAAAAAGAAAAAGATCACCCTGACAGCTGGTGGAGAACAGACAGTGGGAAGGGAAGACTCAAGCAATATGAGATAAGGGGAGGTGTATCCAGATCTAAATGAAATCCCTGGGCAATTACCATGAGGACACATGACTATAAAATATTAAATTTCAAGATGATCTTGACATTTAAATTTTCCTCATTTCATGTGACATCAATATGACCAACAGGAGGAAAAAAACTCAGAGCAAATTTGGAACCACCATGGGCCGCCATGCTCTCTTGTGGCCCTTCATTCCTTCACCTAGCAACTAGCTAGACTTCCACGTGTCTCCTGCACGCCTCACGAGTCACACAGCTACAGAATGTGAGAGCCAGAAGATGAAGATCTCCCATCCAATCCCCTTTTTATGAACAGAGGTGACTGCGGTCTAGAGAGATAAATGACTTGGCAGGTCTGTGCCCTCACATCCCACATTCCCCGCAGCACTCGGCACACTGACTTGCACACAACGGGCTCAGTAAATGCTACCTGTTTTCAGGCTGGCAGTAGAGAGAAAAATGTGTCTGTGTGAACTCTTTTCAGAAAGCAAACTATCAACACTATTACTTAAACTCAAATGAGAAAACCACGTTATACAAGGAGCCAATACAATTTAGTTCCTAACTCCACTGGGAAATTAATCCCACAGCACTTCATTCAAACCTCTGCAACTGTCATTACCTCTTCATTTCTGAATCACTCCCGGATGAGATCTGGACCAGTAGGCAATTTGCTCCATACCAAGAGCTGAGTATCTGAAGCCTGGGTTTGAACGTGAGGCTGTCACTCATTAGTTGTATAACCTTGGGCAAGTTACTTAACTTCAATACACCTCAGTTATCTTGTGAGTTAATGCTACCTATCTGAAAAGGGTGAGGTGAGGTTTAAATGAGATAATGCACAAAAAATTATTTCGTATTAAACAAACAAGCGCCAGGGCGGGGAGGGACCTTGTCTCACTCATCCTCCTATCTCCAGCGCCAAAAACAGTGCCTGAGACTTGCCACCACCATCTCTCATCTCCATCCACCACAACAGCCATCAAATTAGTCTCTAACTCAAACTGTTTTTACACAGCAGTGAGGGAGAATCTTCTGGATCAAAAATCAGACCAAGGGTCTCCTCTGTTTAAAATCCCCAAATGAATGAATAAATGAAATGCATACTGTGCGCAAAATGCTATTATCAGGTACCAAGGTGAGACACATCCAAATAAAAACCACCACGGTCCCAGGCTGAGCACTTGTAATCTATTTTGGTGACATTCATATATACATACATCGGGTAATGTGTGTGTCACGCTGCCATAAAGTGTAAGCAGCTGGTTAAGCCACGTGTGTCTCCTGACCACACCCCAGCTCAGAAAACATTAATGGCCTTTCATCATCATATAATTCAAAACTCTTTCATTAGCAGTACATTAATACCTGGCCCCATGTGCTCTGCAAACTCTGCAGCCACTAACCCCACCGGGGTTAGGCACCCTGTAGATGTGCAGTAAACATCCACTAACTCAACTACTTAATTGGCTCTTCCAGGCAATCAAAACAGAGCCCAATTCTCAGAGCCTCAGCTACAGCTCGTGACAGCTCACTCTTCCTCTACAAGGATCCCACTGCTTGGCCTCAATGGAAGACCCCATGACCATCACGCAAACCTCACCCCCTTAAAAGGCTCCTTGATCCATGTTTCAAGTGCCTTGAAAAAAGCTCCCCCTTGCCTCTCCAGGTATCTCTTCTCCTTCAGCAGGTCTCCTAGCAGGCCCCCAAACCCACTTTGATTCATTGATGGCTGATGAGCACCTATTACTTTCAAGGCACCATACTGAGCCCTATGGAAAGAGGGGGAGGAAGGTGCCACCAGAAAAAAAGCAATGTGACCCTAAGTAAATACTTCACCTTTCCGGATCACAAAGAGCTCACCTGTAAAAGATGAACAATATCTTCACAAGGTGGTGGTGAGGATTAAATGAGAATCTGAGTGAAAGCACAGCATGTCCTAAGCTTCCTTATGTGCCAGAAACCACTACACACTTTGACACACCACCGCAAAGGGCACATTGGATAAAACATGCCCTCTAGATCTGATCCTCAGGGAGGCAGCATAATACAGAGGTTAAGGGCCTGGACTCAAGAATCACAGACGGGCTTCCCTGGTGGCGCAGTGGTTGAGAGTCCGCCTGCCGATGCAGGGGACACAGGTTCGCGCCCCGGTCCGGGAAGATCCCACATGCCGCGGAGCGGCTGGGCCCGTGAGCCATGGCCGCTGAGCCTGCGCGTCCGGAGCCTGTGCTCCGCAACGGGAGAGGCCACAACAGTGAGAGGACCGCGTACCGCAAAAAAAAAAAAAAAGAAAGTCACAGACGTGGATTCAGCCACTTGCTGGACACCATAAAGCAAATCATCTCTCAGAGCCTCAGTCCCCTAATTTGTAAACTGAAGATAATAACTCTTAGAGACAGTGTAATATTAAATGACATAATGCCACACAACACCTGGCACACAGCAAGTGCCCAATTAGCAAACAGCTATTATTACTACTCTTAGAGATACCCCATTACAGAGGTGGATGGCAGGGCCGGTGTACCTTCCTTCAACAGGCCTCAGGAGTCTCATTCCCAAAATGGAGGAGAAGCCAAACTCTGCCCTGCAGCACCCCAGGTCAGCTGTGAAGCAGGGACTGAAAAAGCACTGTTCATGTCACCCTGTTATATTATCTTCCCAGTGAGCATATAAAATTATCTTTTCCAAGTATTAATTTTCTCATTTCCTGTCTTCCCACCATAATGTAGACTCCTAGAAAGCAAGTCTTTGCCCTCCTGCTCCTGGGTGTATAGCCAGCGCTTAGCACAGTGCCTAGCACCTAGTGGACGCTCAACAAATACCGATGAAGAAAGGAGGAAGTCCAGTGAGCTGGCCTGCTTTTTGCTTTTTTGCTATGTACCACGACGAGAGCTTTCCGCATGTAGTATCTTTGTCCCCCGTTTTACGGATGAGAAAACTGAGGCCCAGAGAGATTAAAACACCTGCCCAAGATCGCACAGCAGGGAATTCAATACAGGTATGAATCCAAAACCCGAACTCTTAATCAGGCAGCACCGTCTCCTACAGTGGGGGTCCTCAGAGCTCCCAGCAGGACCCACTTCAACTACACACGCCCCCTACCCGGCACAGCCACCCCGGAACCTCCTGCCTCCGCCGTCCGGGATCCACGCCTCGGCCGCAGCCCATAAGCCCCCACGCCGCCGAGCAGCAGCCCCCACTTCCGGCCCGAGGCCCCGCCCCCCAGCAGAACGGAGAGCGCGCGCCCCCCAGCCTGGCCCGCGCGCTTCCCCCAGCTTGGCCAGCGAGCGCCGGGTCACGGCCCCGCCCTTCCCCCACCCGGCCCGAACGGCACCGCTGAGGGGAGCGGCCCGAGCACCGCTCGCAGAACCCGCCGGCTCTACCCGCCCCGAGGCCCGCCCGCCCGCCCCCGGCCGCCGCCCCGTGCCCGCTAGCCGGCTCACCGGCTCTCGGCTGGACCGCGTCCGCTGCCCGTACCCGGCTCCGGTTCCGTCTTCGTCTCGTTCAAACCGCCTGACCCCGCCCGCCGGCCCGCGCGATGACCTCACACGCACCCCCCCGTTACGCGCCGACGTAAAGGCTCGTCATCGCCCGCCGGCTCCTTTTATAGAGAGGGACTAAGCCGCGCACTGGGGGCGGAGCCCGACACTTGATCGACGGCTGGAGTGCCCAAGGGGCGGGGCGCCGGCTGCCGGGGCAATGCAGCCGCGTGGTCTGCCGCAACCAATGAGATCCCTCCTCGTGCCGGTGTGACTCCGCCTAGAAGGCGGGATCCAGTTACAAATTCTACACCCCCAGTAGCCAAAAAAATTGGTTTTACAATGAATTTCTACAAAAATGAGTTATTGGATAAAAAATAAATCAATACGGGCTTTGAGGAAGGACTTAAAAGTCACCTCAGAGACACATTCTGTGACTATTCTATCTAGAATGACCCTACAACCTCATCATCCGTTTTTTTCTTAGTATAATCATCTTGTTTATGCCTTTATTGTCTGCCTTTCCGTTAGTTCCACGGAAGCAAGGCTTTTCTCAGTCCTGTTCCCACCGTGTCCCAGAGCCTGATACAGAGGTTCTTAGTAGAGACTTGCTCAAAGAATGAATTACACCCACTTTACAGAAGAGGAAACTGAGTGTCAGAGAGGTCAACTGCCCAGCATCACAAAGACTGATCCAGGTTTCTAGCTGGTTTCCTTGTCCAAATATCATTTATTCTTGTGTTCAACAAATATTTATTTTCCCTGATCAATCAGGCCCTAGGATTTTGGTGATGACCAAGAACCAGACATAGCCTCTGAGCTCTTAAAGTTTCCAGTCCAGCAGGGAAGGCAAAGCACATAACTAATTACACATCACTGTTTAATTACAAACCAGACAGTGTTAGGCAGGAGGAGGCTGTGGCAGGAGTGATGGCACCTGCATTGCAAGAGGTGGGGTCCCGGAGGCCTCTTCTGGGCTGGGTCTCTCCCTCCCCTGAGGCCTGGAGAGATGTTCAGGGAAGAATAGGTTGGGGAGCTTGGGGTAGGAGCTATTTATCAACTGGCCAGGAGGCACTTCAATATTTTAACCACCAGTATACATCTGGGTAGTCTCTCTGGTACGCAGCGCTCCAAGAGTGCAGCATGAGACCTGACCTCACCTGAGGAGTATGGGAAGGCTTCTCAGAGTTGATAGTTGTCCTAAAATATGAGACGTTAACCCAGCACAAGAGTAAGGGTAGAAATAGACAAACAAGAGGATGCAGCAAAGAGCCCTGTAACCATATGATTACAGCAGTAGTAGTAATATTAGCACTATAGTGAATTGATACGAAGTCTGGATAATTGAGTAAAGATATTCATAAGTGATTTGGGCAATATAATGTGTTATCATCTTATACACAAGGACATTAAGTTTCCAACAGTTTCAGTGAATTTCATAAGTAGCAAAGCCAGCAGGCCTGGATTCAAATCCTGACTCTGCTAGGAGTTAGAATCAAATGATGTGTGTAATGTTCTTAGACCACTCCTAGCACATAGTGTGTGTTCAATAAATGTTAGTGATTTCGAAGTCCCTTTCGATTAATGTCAACGTTCGATTACTGTCAACTGATTGTTGTCAGCAGTACCTAAAAGCCATTTTGGGTGGGGGAGGAATGGGTGTGGGGAATGAAAGCCAAGTCAAGAAGAGCCTCAAGTGCCAGTCTAGAGTTTGAACCTGTTTCTGGAGACACAGGACATCACAGGTTTCTGAGCGAGGGCCTCTGAAATAAAACTCATCTACCCTCCCAGGAGACAGCTCCCCAAAGAGCGAGGGTCACGTGATCTCCTCAGGCTCCACCCTCCTCCCTGAAGCGGTTAGCCAAGGTTGTCTGGGTCAGATTAAGCTTTGACTGAGAAAGGCCAGAGGGTAAACAGAAAAAAGAACTTCCATCCAGCAGGTGAAATTTGGGAGACTTTACTATGCGTCTTTAAGCTACCGTTTTAAAGTATGAGGTAATCTCATTTTCCCAGATAGATATCGTGAGTCTCCTCTCCGAAAACAAAACCAAAACACTATAACTTCAAGACCCGAGTTTTCCAAATGTATGACAAGATTATTGAACTAAAAAATGGTGTCAGGTCTCATTTGCCTTGAGGACCTCACAAGCTCATGGAGGAGAGGACTGCAAAAGTAAGAAATGATAATACAGAGTGCTTTGTGCTGAGATGGATTCTTCTATCTGTCCACAGGGAAGGAGGGCTCAGATTAGGGGATGTCTCTTAATGCTGCCTAGAGTGGAGGCAAAGGAGTCTTCCTGGAAGAGGTGAGAACTGGAGGACCTGTCTGGCAAAGTGGAGAAGGCTGTTCCAGGCAGAGAACAGCACATGCAAAGACTCAGAGTAAGTAGTCCCAACTCCAGTAATAAAGTTAAACAGAAAGAAGGAAGAAAGGAAAGAAGGCAGAATGGAGGGAGGGAAGGTAAGCTGGAAAAAAGTAAGAAGGGAA
Source organism: Lagenorhynchus albirostris (assembly GCF_949774975.1). NCBI lineage: Eukaryota > Metazoa > Chordata > Mammalia > Artiodactyla > Delphinidae > Lagenorhynchus > Lagenorhynchus albirostris. The sequence continues at coordinate 25,956,296 of NC_083109.1, forward strand.
AGAAGCAAGAAAGGTAAATTGTACCATAGGCTGCAAAGGCCAGCAGGTAATTTCAGGATCCAAACATACACACACACACACACACACACACACACACACAGAGAGAGAGAGAGAGAGAGAGAGAGAGAGAGAGAGAGAGAGAGAGAGAGAGAGAGAGAGAGAGAGAGAGAGAGAGAGAGATGCAGGTGAGACCAATGGATTCACAGAACAGATTCTAACTTACACCTCCTTTGCCACTGGCTGTGTGGCCTTGGGTATGTTAGACTTCTGAGCCTCAGTTCTCTTACCTATGATCACAATAATCACTGCCTCACTTCAGGGTTGCTGGGAGGATTCTCTAACAGCAAACAATAAAGCAGCCGCCATTTACTCCGCACTCACTACCCGCAAGCACTCTGCATGTGCTTCACAGACACTGAATCATTTGATCCACACGTCAACCTTATGAGGTTATTATCTCCATTTTACACTGGATAAACTGAGGCACAGAGTGGCTATGGAGCCCATCCAACGTCACAAATAAGGAGGGGGTGAAGCCAGGAGAGGCATCCAGTCTGGCTGCAGAGAGGAATCAAGGATGAAACACAGGCCTGGAACAGAGAATCCCTCAAGAAGCAGTTGGCTGGAAAACCAGAGGGACTGAGGTAGAGTGGGGCACCCTCTCTATCTAGTGCTCATCCCCCACCAAACAGCCATGGAGAAACTGTCCAGAGGTCAGTCCCTGCACCCCCAGGCAAGATCCCTTCCACAGGTCTCTTGAGTGCCGGATGCCAAAGCCACCCCCATCAACTCTCCCTAACAAGGAGCACGGGGACCCCAATATGATGGAGGGGAGGGGGGTGACGGACACAGTTTCAATGCCAGATGCTGCTGTTGCTATAGTTAGCATCTGAGCCCAGCTCCTTTGAAACACCTAGGTGAATACTACCTGTCCTTCCTTTTTAAGACTTTAATACATTAATATTGGATGTTACCATCACTACCAGCACCGTCATTAACACTGCATTGATTAATGGGTTTCGTTATCACATGTGAGGGCTTACTGCGTGCCAGACACCAGGCAAAGCAATTTACCCGGATCACAGCCTTGAACATTCACAGCAGGCCTAGGAAGTAGGTAGGATTTATGATTCCCACTTTTACAGAGATGAAAAATTCCAAGGGTCACCTGCCCAAGTGATACAACATGCCAGACCCCAGATACAGCCGCAGGCAACTGGAAGACTTTTTCAGAAAAGGCCTACTTGTGGTGCAAACCAACTACTTCCCCAAGATCAGAATTTTCATTACATTCTCCATTTGGCCCCAGACCTGGGATCACTGCTATCCAAACCTGGCCCCCATCTTGAGAAAACACAGAGAACTGCCCCGGCAGCCCCAACAAGGTCTCCCCGCTAGCCTGCCCACAGGGAGGCCAGGACACCCAAGGGCCCCTCACCTGAAGAGCTAGTTCATCTCCTCTCTTGGGGTTTTGAGGCCGAGGCCGTTTATTTTGCTTCATCCTGGCCTGGCATTTGGTGCAGTACTGTATACAAGATGGCTTAATAGGGCAGCCAAGGCCCCTGGGGCCTGAACACCTGAGCAGAGCGCCAGCCTGGCTCGGCTTGCTAATTGACAATCGTCTCACCATGGCAACTTGCACCTGAGCTGTCCTAGCCCAGCAAGTGCCTAAAAAAATAGCTGGTTTCTCATTCTTCAACCCTGGACCAGACCCTTTCTGAACTTGGCCTTATTAAGGCCCATAACTCCAATCATGGAGGTGGCCATGATTATAACCTATCTTATGTGAAGAAACAGGTTCAGAGGTGCCAAGTCCAACTGAGGATCAATTGATACACTATGTGCAACCCATTTACACACCATTCTCCCTCTGCACACACCAGCTGACCGATATTAACCTCTGGAGAGCTATTGAAATCAGCTCCTTTGCCCTGACCCATGCTTAGAGATAGTGAAATATGAGGATTATGGCATGATGGGCTCTGGGCTTGGGACACCTGGCTGGGTGGCCCCAGGTAAACTTTAAGATGGAACTACTGAAGGGAGTTGCAATGTTAAGCTTAAGCAAGATACACATTCCACCCAAAGAGCTGGGGCCACTGGCAGCTATGCTAAAATCTCGGACCATGGGCCACTCCCAACAAGTCCCCTCACTGACTGTGGCTGAACTGTGATATGGCAACTTGGGAGCAGTGGAACAGGGTGCAGGGAAAGCCTACAGAGGGACAAGGAACTGGAGGATCAGCCCTGGGATTCTTGAGTCATCTGGACCAGCTACCCAAGAGCTGTAATAATCTGGAGATGGCTGTTCCAGACATCAAGGCTTTAAATGAACTCAAGCACTCCAGTTATTTGTTTGGGGAACCAAGATTTAGAAACCCATTCACTAGCCGAGATTGGTTCTTGGACCAGAAGCATGGAATTCTCAGGCTCCACTCCAGACTTAATGAATCAGACTCTGGGGATGGGGCCCAGAAATCTCCACTGAACAAGCCTTCCAGGGAACGCTGATACATTGGAGTTTGGGGACCATGGCACTAGATTTGGGGGTCACCATGGTACTTATGTACTGGGCTTGTTGATGAATGACCTACTGCAACCACCCACCTTTCCACTTTAACCAGGCCCTCACATACCCCACCCATCTGACCTGCAAAAGAACAAAAGGGACACCAGACTGTTAGAGAAATACTGATTTTAATTCAACATAAGGTAAACTCTAGGCATCTGTCATCTTTCAGCCTAAAAATTAGCAAAACTGTTGAAACAAGGCACAATTTTTCCCCATACTTTGTTACATGGCTCCAGTTACAAAAAAAAAAAATTATGAAAATGTTAAAACAAAAATAGATGTCTGAGATTTAAAAAAAAAAAGTGTATAAAAAACCTCCCACAAAACCTGTCAACATTGTTCCTTAGTCTACAAAATAGCACCAGTAAGAAGAGTAAAAGGTGTTAAAAACCATTACGACAGCATTTCTGAAATGCAGCTTGTCCAACCTCCCACTCCCCCTAAAAACGATTTATCGATTTATCATGGAATAAAAAAGGACTTTAAAATCTCTGGAGGGAGGGTCGAGCTTTTATTGCAGTTTTCCCCCTGCAGTCTCTTAGATGAGGGGAAAGTGCGAGGAATGTGCTTCTGCCCCTGGCTGTCACGGCTGAGTTTAGAGAAGCCTAAGGAATTGGGGTGTCATACTTCTAATCTGGGGACCTGTGCCTGCGTAGTAGTCTGGAGGGTGGGGGGATGGGTGGGGGGCGTCTTACCTAAGCCTTCTCCTTCTCCCCCCTCACACGGGGAAGGGGGGAAGACAGTGAGAAGCCATACCTGTCTACACAATACATGGCAGCTTATAACCCAGCCCACCCCTTCCTGAGCTTCCAGAGGGTTGTATTGCAGTCACTGGGAGGGATTTAGCTAAGGGTAGCCCTGCCCTTGGGTTTATGGGGAAAAAAAATAGCCCTGAAAGTGATGATGATGTCATCCCGGCTGAAATCACCATCCTTGTGGAAAATACTCTAAATGGGCCCCGGATCCCAGCCCTTTATACTGAGGCCAGGGGAACGTGCCGGGGAAAATTCAAGACAGACATGGACATCATGTCCTCTTCTGCTAGCCCTAGAAGAAACCATCCTAGGCCCTTAAAAGGTCCCTTAGCTACATGTCTACTGCCACACACTCCTGGAAACAAGGAGCTGCAGACATTTAAAAAATTAAAGTCTTGCAGTAACTGTCTTGGGTGATTTTTCAGCATTAACCTGAGTATCGGAGAGCTGTCGGCACTGTGGTTTTGGTATCTTAGCCATCGTTTCTCTGAGCGGTAAACCCAGGAGGGAAAAAAAAGCCATCTTACTACCTATTTCAAGTTTTAAAATTTTAGAAGACAAAATGAGCACCGTGTCTGGCCGCTCCGAGCGACCAGGTCTGAATTGTGCACAAGGAGATGGCACCTCGGGGTCCCCCTGCCAGGAGGGGACAAGGCAGCTCTGCTCCCGACGAGGTACTCGGCCCGACCCCACACAGCTGAGCTGGGAAGGGCAGAGCCTGGGTGCACCTCCTGGGTCGTGGCTCTGCCCACACGCCCTGGTGCCTGGGGTACTATTCACAGGCAAAGTAGTCCTTCAAGGGGGCGAAGAGGTGTCGGATGACAGGTACACTCCAGGACCTCCCGAGCAGCTTCTGGCGGGCAACACGGCCCATGTTGGACACATCTGTGTAGTGTACGGGAAAGCCGAAGATCCTGGGGGTGGGGAGGGGGGCACCACAGTGAAAACACAGGGAGTCAGATGTGCCCCCTCCAGCGTGCTTAACGCCTCTGGGAGATCCTCGCCTCGGCAGCCAACGTGGCGCTGCTCTTCCTGCCCTTTGACCCGTCCCTTCCACCAGGCCCACCAGGCCTTCACATGAGCCCTCTCTTGAGCCCCAGAGGCCAGGCCCACCAGTTCTTCAGCACAAATGACTGTCATGAGGGCATGGTCCCTCTCTGAGGGCACCTGTCTTGTGCACGCCCCTACACTGACTGGCACGGTGCTCCTGGCACATAGATGGTGCTCAGTGGACCTTTCTCAAATGAATGAATGCCAAGATGGCCGGCCAGCCAGCAGACAGAAACATACCTCTCTTCAAACCACACAAGGACAGAAGTTAGGCAAACTGCCTTAGTAAGGAATAAGGACACTCACATAATGGACCTATTTCCAATCATCAGATGCTCAGATAATTTACTGTGAGTAAACTGAGGCATCCTGCACTTTCTTTCCTTCTTCAAAGCAAACTGCTGGATCAAGGGCCAAGCTGGACTTAACGGTAGATGGCAACCCAATATACCAACAGCCTCCTGCATGGAACTCTACCACAGGCCTGGGAAGAGGCTACAGATACACGGGACCTCATTCTTTCCCAGGTTTCCAATCTAATACCACAAACTAAACCAAGAAATAAATCCAGTTGTAGAACTAACATATCTGGAATGTAAATACTCTTATCAAATAACCACAAAACACAGCCAAAAATGTAAAGAGGAATACTCGTAGCCCTTACTGCATTCTAATCACAATAACAAAATAAAACAAAAGGAGAGAAAAAAAATTAAATACAGAACAGGAGAAATGAAATCTCAGAGCTGCTTCCCTGAATCAAAATAGACACACTACCAACTTAGTCAAATAAATGGATAAGGGAGAAGACAGACTGTGGCTAAGGAGGAATCAGCTTTAGAACAAGCGACTTGGCAGGAGGAATCCTGAGAAAGAGCAATGGCATGTCGGCGGGGTGTCCTGTAGCTGGAGCCTCATGCATCCTAGTGTCCCAGCATGGTGGGGCGGGCAAATGCCAGGGCAACACAGCCAACATAGACAGATGTGCCGTCTCACGACCTCATGTTCTGGATTCCTCACCACCACAACCCTTTTGCCATTTCTGCTAGGAAATAAGCACTAACTGAAAAGGTTACTCCCAGACCTGCTAACATAGAAGGTCACTGAGACCATGTGGAATTAAGGCAAGCACTTGCCCATTCGCACTGCTGGCCTTAACCATGTTTTCTTCCCCTTTCTCTCTATCTGCTTGATTCCCCTTTGCACGTACAGCCTTGCTCACCTTTCTAGCTCAGTGCACCACAAAACATCTTCTTTGCCATTCATGACAACAGGGAAAAGTTGGTTTTTCCCCTGTCTGATCGAGTTCGACTTGGTGGTTATTGTCTGTACTTTCTTTAACTGGAGAACAAAACGACATCATGGAGTGAGCACAGAATGAAGGGTTCTGGGTCAAGGCTCAGAAGCAGGTAAGGGAAGGAGGAGGGAGGGTGGGTGGCAGAGAGAGAGTGTCAGGGCCGGGCTCTGAGAGGGAATGAGAAAAGGAAAGTTGGAAGGACAAGAACACTCTGTGCTTCCCACAAACACCAAGAAGTTAATGAACAGGAAGGACCAGCCTCAGAGAGAACAAGAGATAAACAACAAATGACCACAAATGAGATCACATGGGGGCCAAGAAAACAGAGTTATTGATCAAGCAAGATTAAGCAAAATTAAAAGTCCACCCAGACTGTAGAGGATGGTCAACCAGGGTTTGAATGAATGGAGCTTAGCTTAATGGAAACATTGAAAAGTACGTTTATGGAGATCTTAATAGAATTATCCATGACTTAACCGTAGATTTTTTTTTTTTTTCTGCCAAAGTGTACTCATTTCTCACTGGGAGGATGAGCTGAGTCTCTGTGGAGTGTGCCTTCACAATCGGAAAGTCTACTTGCCTTTTCTCATAGTGATTTGTCTATCAAGAACCTCTCCTACACTGTACTTGAAGACAGGATAGAACAATTATGTGGGGAAAGAAGCCCAGCACCAGGGAGTCACGTGGGGGGAGGGGCAGGAACAAATTGGACACCAAGGTCAAGTCCCGATTAGAGATCACCAAGTGCATTTCCCAGTGGGCCAGGCACAGAGCACATCTTACCTTTGCTGTCCTATTGAACTCCAGGCAGTCCTGCAGCTCGAGTTTATCATTCTTTGATGCTATCACAGGCCTGAGAACATCCAAAACCCATTACTTCCTACCCCCTGGAAAGGGGCCTTGGCTAGGTGCCTCCCAAGGTGGGAGTGAGAGCCCAAGCTGCAAAATGTGCTCTGGCAGTGAACTTTGCTACAAATACATGATAAAAATGGCCCTGGCATGAGCACGAGCCTGTGTGCTGAGCCAGGGACAGACTAGCCCCTTGATGGCGGCCGGGGGGCGGGGAGCCCAATGTCCAGGAGTGAATGCTCCTCCTTCCCAAATGTTAACAGTAGTCAAAGCTCCTTCACTGGGGGGAGCAGGATGGGGAAGCACATTGTTGGAGGAGCCAGGAGATGCCTCAGTCTCAGCCCCACGGCTCACTGGCTGAGTGAATGACCTTGAGCAAGTTCTGCCACCTCTCTGGGCCTCAGGAGCTTGGATTAGGTCTTTGTGGGTCTGCTCACTCCAACTAGCACATCAAAGCCATGATTGCTTGCTTATTGCTGGAGTGCAGCCTCAGGAGGCTTTAATAATGGGTCCAAGTGAAGACCAAAGGTGGTTCACAAAAGGACTAAAATTAATTCCCCCTTGTAACTGTCACCACTGAAACCTGCAAAAGCAGAGAGAGGAAAACAGATGCTTGAGAAGGAGAATGGATAGAACTTCAGAAAATGAAGTGGTTAAGCAGGTCCAGACCAGAAAACCAGCAAAAGGTCTGAATGCACAGAGTTGATGAATGCCACAGCATCCCTGTGTAAGGAACTCCAAGGCCAAAAAGAAATCAGACGTAAGATTGGACATGGTGCCCGCAAGAGGGGCCATCGAACACAGAATAATGCCTCGCTGACCTCACCCTCGCTCCATTCCCAACTCTTCCATGGACCCAGGGGAGCTAAGGGCTCACAGCCCTGCTCTACCTTCTGTTGATTCTAGGACTGAAATCTTAACAACCAAGATGTTTGGTCTAAAGGCTGGATTTGGGTCTGTGACCCGGGGTTGACGCTGGCTGAGTCATGGATCCTGCACAGCCCACCTGTAGCAGTTCACTTCTCATCCCAACTCAGATAGTGCTCAGCAAATCCCATTATCTAGAATCTGATCCCTCCCTGTCATCCCACAGGACACCCTCCTGGAGCCACTGCTCTCATTGTGTTCAGTGCATGTGGATGGTACCTCTTGCGCACAACACAGTAATCAAAGTCAGAGCCCTCCTCCTCTGAACAACACCTCAGCTGCCTCCCCACTTCTGCATTCACCACGTGATAGTCTAGTCTTCCACCAGAAACCCTGAGAACCAGAGACACAACTCATCTCATCCGCTTAAAATCTCACGTGAACTCCTGGGTCAAAGTAAATATGTGTTGCCATGACTACAAGCCTCACATAATTTGGCCCATACTTCGGAGTTCTCAGCCCTCCTCTCACACCCACTCCACACCCACTCCCTACCCCTGGAACACTGTTCTCCGAGCTGCTCTGCGAAAGCCTGTCACTGGCCTCCCTGATCCTCTCCCTTCTGCTCTCAACTGCATGTCTCCACTCCATCACTTTGGGTCCTGCTGGGATGAGAAGCCTCCCCATCAACTCTTCCAGTGCCCCCTCCAACCCTGACCCTGAAATCATTTGTCTTCTCTACGCCTCCCTCACTGGCTCTGTGAGAGCCAAGACTGACATCTAGTCACCACGGAACTGGCAGCAGGGACAGAAGTGTCTGGCAGGGTGACAGCTCAGGAACGGAGTGAATAAGCGGAGTTCATTCCACACATGAACATTGCACCATCTGATGGGCTGATAATGAAAATATAAGACACCCAACAGAAATCCCAAGCTATTCCAGTACCTTCTGACCTCTGTCCACACTTTGCTAAATGTCTGAAAGTTATGTTTCCAACACTCCCTTTTAAAGAAGAATCTTTTTGAAGCTAACTCATTTGCAAGTTATATTACCGTCACATTTGGTATCTTAATTAGAAGGTTGGCTTCCGTGAAGCCACATAAAGGAGACAGTTAACCCACAGCCAAGCCACTTGCCTTGTGGCTCTCAACATGAAAGGACTAATGAAAAGTTGGGGAAAGATCTCAGTCAAGAAAATCCAAGGGAGACAGGCTTTGGGCTACCAATTGTTATCTCAGCTCTGCCACCTGATTGGTCACCACAGGCCTGGTCCAGGGATCACTTCCTCTCAGGGGCGGGGAGATTAAGTTCATTTCCCAATGGACCGTAACTGGGAGGAGAGGTGGGGTGTAGAAACATCAGCATCCCTCGCTGGGAAGAAGCTGCTCCAACACATGGCACTTTTAAGCACCAGGTTCCCTAGGCAGAGCAGAAATAAATGCACTGAGGAATCCTGGCCTGAGATTCTCAGATACTTGGTGTACAGCCTAACAGGCTTCAACCATAACCCTATGGTTGAAGGGGTTGGTCTGAAGCAGAGGGTGAGGCCTTTTCTCAGCAGAGCCAGCTCTTTCTACAAGGTTCCAATGTGTCTCTCTCATAAGAGTCGATGGTTAATGGCTCATACCGTTAGTTATATTTAACTTGGCTGTTACCTGCCCCACTCGGAGCCCCTTGTTACCTGTTCATCCCGGGCAGGTTGCCCCAGAAGTATCGGGCTCTGTGAGCAGCAGACACTTTGATGGCATCAATCATCACTGGATTACACTGCAGGGAGAGAGAAGGGCAGCTGCTGGGAGCCCATGGCAGAATGCAGGCAGCAGACAGGTGACATGGCAGTCCCCTGGCTGTGGAGGAGGCATGGCTACTGTCAGGCAAGGGACAGACTAATTCCCCTCAAGAATCTGACTGAAGGGCATAGCTAGTGCCCCCATATGAATGGTGGGGAAGGAGACCAGATCAGACCGGCAGGTTATAGGAGAAAGTATCCCCTGGGGCACGCCATGTTATTACAGAGTGTACTGTGTACAGTGGTAAAAGCAACTCAAAACTGAAATCCAGCAGGTTGAGGTCCTTGTTATGGAAGTGCAGTGTCGGCAAAATCTGACTTCTGCCACTGGTTGGTCAGGTTCACAGGGCATGAGGGAACTGACCAGCCAGTTCTATAGCCTCACTAGCAGAACTTTAGCTCTAACGTTGGGGGGAAATAAGTATGTACATAAAGTATTTACTACAATGCTTGATGCATATTAAACGGTAAATAATTAACTTGCCCATGGTCCCTAATGCAGAGTTTCTGGGAACAAGGGTGAGAAGAAAAAAAAAAAACTCTCTAGAGTAAAAAATCTCCTTCATGATGCCTCCAAAAGTAGGTGATGGTTTCATCATCTGACTTCAGTGGGTTTGGGGTGAGGTGAGAGATCAAATGTTTTCCAAGTACTGAAGAGAACCAACCGACTCCATTCCATTACTCAGACCTAGCCATGCCCTCCATGGGGAACCCGGAAATCATTCCCAACACTGGAAATACCCTACACCCCCATTGCCAGCAGGGCCTTCACGCTCATGGTATCTTGACAATCAAGACCCCGGGTCCCCTCACCTCCAGGAACCGAGAGATGTCCCGCTTGTCGCCAACCTTCATGGCCACCACATTCTCAAACATCCAGAAGAAAGGCCGGTCTTCACCCTCCTTGGGGCGTGTGTAATTCAGCAGGTGGTAGAACTCAAAGAAGAGCCGGCCTGTGCCCTCTGAGCCCACAAAAGAAAACGGCAGAGCCAGGTTCAAACCATTCAGCTCACCCCTCCATACTGAGGCCAATGGGTTCCCGATGACTAGCTAAGGCTGATGCCTTACTGTCCCTTCTCCCTGCCACCCTCTGCAATGACAGGCATCAGCACTGCGGTACTCATTTATATCTCTGGGGACTGGGGAATCACTATGAGGCATGAACAGAGACAACAGGTAAGTTTGGCCAGAAGCTAACAGCTCCTTCTCAGCCCACTCCTCCTGAACCAGCACTCAGGGAACACAGGGTCTCTTGGGACCACGGGAAAGAAGGGATGCTCACCATACAGGCCTTTCCTGGCAGGGTTCACATTTGAGAGATCATTGCATGGGCTTCCACCAATCACCAAGTCAAAGGGGCCCCATTCTTCAATCTGCAAGAGAAAAACAGTCCGGGATAGGGGTGAGGATGGAGAGATGAACAGCCTGGGTTCCAGGTAACCAGCTAGAAGAAAACCCACTTCTAGGTCTTGCTTGGTGATTTCAGTCTCCCAACTCTACTTTTGACCCAAGAAAACCAAATGCTCAGGATACGCTAAGATCTAAATCATTCTGAATGAGTTCCAAGTTGCGGGTCTAACAGTGCAGCTTGATGGAACCAAACCTTCTCTTCTGCCACAACCCCGGGCATGGAGAAGGTGGCAACGTGGCTGTGAGGACGTGGGGGACTCAGGGAGTGGAGGAAGAGGGGGGCTGCCCTCACATTTTTCTTTGTGATATTCCTGACGTCGTTCACATATTTGATATTGCCCTCATGCTTAACAGTTCCAACGGCGATGGACTCTTCACATACTTCGGAGGCGACATATTTCTCCACTTTGATGCCCAATTCTTTGAGGACCAAGTACCCTGTTTGGGGGGGGGGGTAGAGGGGGAGAGAAAAGACATCAGGGTTGTCCAGCCGAGGGTCCCTCCTTTCAGTGACTCTAAGCCATCTCCAGAACTAAGACCAGACACAGCCAGGCCATGGCAGTCCTCAAGTGGACCCCTGCAGATGGCAGGGTCTAACCCTAAGTAACTGCACACTGGGCCCCCCAGGCCCTCTGTGGAGTTTCATGAAGAAAATATGTATATATAACTGGTATAGCCTACTGGCAGCATTTATTAAAACTGACAGGCACATAGCCAAGGCCCCTCATCTACCGCCCCAGCAGAGTCAGATACGTGAATGGGTATCTTCTCCAAAACCATGCTGAGAAAAAAAAAGCTTTAAAAGCTGTCAGTGTTTTAGGCAGGCAGACACTGGTGAACAAATAGAAGTACAAGTGATGCTAAGTACAGAGCAACTCATTCTCACTGCTTCCTGCTCTAGGAAAAGGGAAATGTTCCTGACAATGCATCACAGGGCAGTTCTGACAATGAAATGAGTTAAATCAGGCAAAGTGTCCCGGGGCAAACATGCATGTTGGCTATGCTTATTCTATACACAGGAAACCTAGAGGAAACGGGAGGGTACAAGGTTAGAGATGTTAGGAGAAGAGTTGCCCAATTAATAATCCCCAATATATCTATGCTTATGGAACGGAAAATAATTTTCCAAAATTCCTGTACATAATAAAAAATAAAATGCAGAGGCTAAAATATCCATGCCTTTAAAAAGGACCAAAAGCGAACCAGGTGGGCGAAATGGTGGAGAGGTTTGAGGAGAGAAACAAGGAGCCAGTGGATTTCTCAGAACAGGTGACCAACAGGTACTTCCCAGGGGTCTTTCTTGACACTGAGAACGGACACCTGGATCAGGTGAGCATCCCCAGGTGAACTCCTAACTCACCTGTCGCAATTCCGTCAAACAGGGACAAGACTCGAATGGGTCGCCTTCGGTTTGCGGGAATCGCAGGGTATAACTTTGGGGCTTCCTGCCAGGTTAAATAAAGAGGTCATGGAGGTCAAGGTGTGGGTATGGGGAGGGGGACTCAAGCTCTGGGAGGAGGAAGGGCTGGCCTTCCTCTGAGGGACACAAGCCCTGAGCTCTGCCCTTTCTTCGCTGGGATGCCCTGGGGAGCTTTGGCACAGATGGCCCTTCTACCCTTAGACACGGAACAGATGAGGCTCTGACACGGGTGCAAAGTCACCCACAAAAAGACACGTGCTCCTCCATGAACTTGCAGCCCAGGAAAAGCCATATATGCCCACTAAGACTTGGGAGTAGGTCACAGGCTTCCCTCCCCTCTGCAGTTCCACTGAGACTAAGGCTGGGTCAGTTCCATTCCTATTTCTTCAGCAGGCCCTTGAAAAAGCCAAGCCAAGAAGGAGGGGAGGGAAGAACACTGGAGCTGCCTGGGAAGCGCACACAGGACAATTAGCCGGGGCTCCAGTCTGAGGCTCTCAGACGCTCCTCTGTACAGCGGAGCTTTGTTTCTGTGAACTCCACGGACTGGGGCGGGTGCCAGGCTTACGTAGTCGAGCCCCGGGTCGCTGGTGAAGAAGGCCTGCAGGCGCACACTCCAGTCCTTGCGGCGCCGCAGGATGCCATGGCAGCGCTGGGGCAGGCACATGTAGCAGCTCCAGGGCTCCTGCAGCTTGGCGTCCGCTGCCGTGCCCGGGCCCACCAGCACCTCCAGGCACTCCACGCAGAAGCACCTATGCCGGGTAGCGGGGAGGAGGGGTGCCCGTCATCAGGCAGCTCTCCTGCGAACCCCACCCTCCCCACGGAGCTGGCGTGTGCTGGCTGAAACCCTCTCGGGCCCCCAGTTGCCCTTCGCCATGGGCGGGAAGGCCCTGTGTGTGAGGAACAGCAACCTCTCCCTGGACACCTGGGCGCCCTCAGTCCACAGGCAGCTCTGGGGATCCTTCTCTAGCCCGCTCCCTGCCTTTCTTAAACCCATCCCTACATCCCAGTTCTACTTCAGGGACATAGAGACTTCAAGGACAGGCGCCCACAGATATAATACTGACTCCGGGCCCCGTCCCCAGGTCAGCGAGGCTCCAGTCCCCGTGCTCACCGGCAGCAGCTCGTGTTGCTGCAAAGGAGCAGCTCGCGGCCCTCACAGCACACGGTGCAGTAGGACTGGTAGCCGTCGTCGTCGTACATGTAGAACAGCTCAAGGAACCGGTCCTGGCAGCCAGAGAGAAATGCCTGTGAAATCGGAGACCAGGGACCTCCAGGCCCCGCTCGCTTGCTCACTGGCGGAGGCCCTAGAACGCAGCCACAGAACAGGTCATGGGCGGCCTGGTGCTCTTTACAGGGACAGCTGGCTGGGGTCTGCGGGGCACCGCCCCTCGGAGTGAAGGGTGGGGCGGTCGGCCCCACTAGAGCCTTCCCGACCGCCTACACGCAGGTGCTTCATCCTAGGGAAGTGCAGGGAAGTTGAGAAGAAGGGAAGGGGCAGGAAAGTCCAGGGTGGGGATTGGTCTTACCCGGCATGTCTGGCAGAGTCCACCCTCAAAGAGAGGGTGGAAGGACACGGGGTTTTTCCTACCACAGGACAAACAGCTATCTGTAAGAAAGACAGGGATGCAGCTTGTGGCAATGACAGCCCCAAGGTCAGCTGCTGAAGCCTTGTGTCTCTTTGTTCTTATTGACTCCATGTTAGGAATATGCCAGAGATTCTCCACCATTTGTTCCTTTGACTGTGCTTCAAAGTTGCCATCTCCGTTCCAGAGATGGAGAGGCTAAATCGACAGCTCCAAGCAGAAGGTCCCACAAGACAGGCAAACGTCTGACCCAGAAATGGGGGGGCAGGGTGGTGTCCACAGAACAGAACAAGGAGCAGCTGTGCCGGCAGAGGAGCCAAGCTTGGAGGGTCTGGTATGAAAAATCTTTAAAGACTCTTTACAGACTGGGACTTTTGGAGAATTTGTGGTGATGCCAGTTTGCCTGTTGTCTCATCATGATAGGACTTGCCCGTGACCAATCCTACACAGAGCCATGGCTGGAATTTCAGACCCTGGGTCCTTTTACTATAGGCTATCCTGTCCCTTCACATCAGCAGGTCTTACCGACCTACATCCCTGACCAGGTGGACCAGGCCTGCAAAATAAATACCAAGCACCCCATGCCAGGAAGCAGACAGATGAAGGAGTCTTGGGGGATAGGAGGATCATGGGTCCAGGTTCCCAGAATCAAAAGGGCCTGCTCCAATCGGGGCTCCCTGGGTCAACAGCTCTGTTGTTTTCCTACCCAGCACTGACTAACCACTTACTATTTGTTGACTAAAGGACATCGGGCTGAGGAAGCAATAGACAGCTGTCCTCACACATTCCGAGTTCCATTAGATGAGTACTGGGCAGTTTCGATCCCAGCGGAATTCCCAGCCAGGGCAAAGAACCAGAGTTGGCTGGAGAGTGACAGTGGTGAAGTGTGCCTGCCTTTCACCCCAAAGCCAGTTGCAGTGCTTGTTCAGGGGGCTCACGAGGCCATAGATCATGGTTTCAGGTTTTGGGCTCTCCCGGCCCAAGCATCCTCATTTCCATTCTGTCCCCAGGCACACTTCCTGCTCACTGATCTTAGGAATCAGCCTCAGTGAAAATCAGGCAACTCATTCTAAGTAGCATCTGAGTAAGATGTCCACGCCTCGACCTGAGGTCAACGCAGAGTTGGGGGTGGACCTCCGCCGGGCAGACCAGCAGGCCTGGAGCACAGGCTGGGAGCACTACCCAGGCAGGGAAGCCAACCAGGGATAGGGCCTTACCTTCGAGATTGCTCTTGTTGTTGGAAACATCTGAAGCCATTTGCTCTGTTTAGAAAAAAGAAGGGGTGAGATGAGGTCGGGGAGCCTCTTACTGATCATCTACGCCCTTGCGGGGTGGTCACTACCTGCCCACTCCACTTGAGGATGGACCGCCCCCCAGCCTCCTTGCCCCACAATCACCTCGACTCTGGTCCTCCTCTCCTCGGTCTTTGCCATTGTTATAACAATTTGTCTTGAGGCGCTTGGCTGGGGGGCAGTAGTCAGAAGTGGCGGAGTCGTCAGCTGTGCGTCTTCGTGTCTTGTTCTCTGTGAAAGGTGGGGAGAAGGCAGCCATGGCTGGGTGGGAGGAGGGTGCTGGGAGGACAGGACCCTAGTTGCTATGCCTGGGTGCCGGCTGCATCCGGCCATGACATGAGTCTACCCTGGGTGTCTCAGGCCCCTCTATGGAAAATTTGCATGAGGATGTAATTTAAAAGTCCTCACGTAGCTAACCCACGTACAGGGTCTTCAACAGCTGTAGTTGCAAAATACATGCTCTAGACCCAGCACAAAGACAATTAGACACAGCTCAGTCTATAGATGAAACCCTGACACTGTCTATGATCCCCAATGAGCTGATAGCCACATGTAGCTACTGAGAACTGGCAATGTCACTTGTATGACTGAGGAACTGCATTCTACATTTAACTTCTATGTGAATTTAAAAACTGCAATTGATCCAATTAACTAATTCATTTGGAACAAGTTGGACATTTGTGAAAATAGACATCAAGTATTTCTAATGAGAATTTAGAATCCAAATTGAGATGTTCTAAGACACATCAAAAATGAGATATTGAAAATAGGGCTAAAAGGTCATGTAAAATATCTTAATTTTTTTTATACTGACTGTTGGAAATGCTACAATGTTGGAAATAGATTAAGTGTATGATGAATATTAATTTTACTCTTTTTTTAAGCTTCTTAATGTGGCTACTAGAAAACATTTAATTATATTAGGTGGCTACTGTTTATATGTCTATAAATTCCATCGTATTTTTATTCAACCTGTACAGTATAATCCATAAGGGACATGGTTAAGTTTGACTCTGACCCTAGGAGAGAAAATTACACAGCCGTTAAAAATCATAAGGACCCTTTAGTGAGAAAATGACATTTGACAGTGCTTATACGATAAATAGAGAAATAAAGGGAAAGCAGGAATCCAACCAGTGTACAGAAAGAGCTGGAAGGACGTGCACACCCAAAAATATGGCCCTAAAGGGCAGCTGTGAAGGTTGGAGTGAAGGGGCAGGGGTAAGAGCTCAGGTTGACTTTTAACAGATTTGATTCTTTTCCAGTGACCACTGTGTATGCAAAGAAATTGAAAGAAAGTGCAGAGAAAGAGTGCATAGTCAAAAGATGGGGAGGGAATACCGTGTTTCTTTGCTTCTAAGTTCCTACTGCCTGCACGACGAACCTTCGACTTATTAACCACTTTTGGCGGGGAGGGACAAAACAAAACAGAAAACACTGCGTTAAATATAAGGATTGTAGGACAAATCCTGGATTTCCGGAGAGTGACAACAAGAAACCACAGATCCCTAATAATGGGGGAAATGCAATACTGGTCAACGTGAGGATAGATGATGCCCGTTTCTGAATGGAGGTGACTTATAGATTTTGGGAGTTTGTAGGGTTTTTTTAAAAACACATTCCAAGTTTTCTCCAATATGCAGAGCTTAATTATTTTTTCCTTTAAAAAAAGATGCTAGTGAAGATTCCATCTTGACTCTGTTTACTCAAGCTTTAAGAACAGACTCAGGGAGGTGCAAGAGGGAAGGGATATGGGGATATACGTATACATTATAGCTGATTCACTTTGTTATACAGCAGAAACTAACACAACATTGTAAAGCAATTATACTCCAATAAAGATGTAAAACAATTAAAAAGTAAATAAAAAACAAAGAACAGATTCAATCCCGGTTATGTGTACTTGACCTTTTGGCAGGAAAGTGTCCAGTGAAACTAGAAAAGGCTAGGCTGTTGGAAAAAACTCACTAAACTAAGGAGCCAGCCAGGGCCGACCAGCTGCTGTAAAGCCAGGGTGGGATGGGAGGCAGCAGGGGGTGACTGCATCTCCCCAGGGTGCTCCCACCAGCAGAAGTAGGGGTGCTGCCACAGGGAGCCATTCCCACCTGGTTGCCTGTTGTTGGGTTTGAGGCCCTCGACCCCGGTGGGTTTAAAGCCTCCGTGGGCCCACTCCAACATGGGCTTCAGCTGATCCTCCAGCGAGTCTCCAGGGCTGCTGGGGAAGGTTTTGCCAGCCCGCATCCTGGCTTTCTGCCGAGACAGAGAGAGAATCTGATGAACAGGAGGGGCGGGTGCTTGCCTGGCCCCACCCAGGGATGCCCCTTGCTGGGGCCTGCATTCCCCTTTACACTGGGCCCTTTCATAGCCAGACAGCTGTCCTGAGCTGTGGTATGTGACAGCGAGGAACGCCCTGTGCAGGGACAGGCCATGGGGGGAGCGTTAAGTCTCCCCACACAGGCACCAAATATGATCTCTTCCCTGTAGGGAACTGGAGTGGTCAGCTCTCTCTCGAGGGTAGAGGGTCAGAATTAGCTGCGTCACTTTTAGCTATAGGAGAAGCATCAGCCAGCACTGTCTCATGGCCTCTGAGAAAGCTCCAGGTTTCTTGTTTAATTTCCCTAATGAAGGTGCGGAGGTGTTAAGTCCTATTTCAGAAGCACCAGGACTTACATGTCTAATTAAGCACAGAGCTTATCTCATAAATGCTGGACAGAGGACACTGATCTTTTCAGTTGCAAGTCAAGGTAGAGGAAGGACAGAGCCTGACGGATCCCACGGACAAGGGGAGGAAGCAGCTGACCCTCAGCAGCTGCCCATTCTTGGCCTTGAACCACAAGCTCTGGAAAAGCTTGCTCACTGGTTCGAATATCGCCTCCTACCTCCCAGGGCTCCTCCTTCCTCATTCAGTGGGCAGTTCAGACGGAGACCAGCGGGGAGCTGGGGTAGCACTGGGAAATCATGGGCAGATTCAAATCCCTTCCTTCCCTTCCCAGCACGGCCTGTCAGGCCACTGTCTTTCAACCTCCTTCCTCCCTGCTTGCCCCAGTCCCCTCCAACCCATCCTTGGCCACACTGAGTTGGCTTTCTGTATGTTTCTTGCTTTAACCCCATTCTTGGGGCCAGGCCCTAGCCACCCACCACCATGTTACCTCCAGAGCGTGGTACATGGCCTTCCTGTAAGAGACCAGCTTATTGAAGGTCGCCAGGTTAAAGTGCTGGCTGAACAACCCCAAGGCCACCAACTTATCTGCTGGTATCTAGAAGAGAAAGCCATCGTCAACATTCACCTACAGCCTGTGTCTCGGGTGCCCTGGGTTTCTCATGAGCTTATTCCTGGGGATCAGGTTCACAGATATTTTCAGAGCAAATGACTTTCATGATCCCTGGTGTGACCCCCTTGCAGCTCAGTCTTGAAATTCACCACGGATGCTCCGATTTTAGGGGTTTTGCACATGTTCTTTCCTCCTTTGTGAGCATGACAGATAGCTGTGATTACTATTTACTGTCTACTTACTTTAGCCTTTTATTAATTGAGCTAACGGATGTGTTTAGAGAACAGTGCCTGGCACAGACGACGCTCTTTTTAGTAATCGTGAATTGGTAATACAGGAATTCCACTGGGGCTAAAGATCCATATGCCACAAGTCTCATCCCCAAGTCCCCAGGCCGTGCATGAACCACTTGGGTTGCCAGTTATGAGATGAAACTGGGCGTTCAGGTTTCAGAGCTGACAAGACATGTGATATTTCATTCTCCCCAGTGCTGGCACTCATGCTCCCCTCTCAATCTCTAAGCCCAACCACCCATAGGAGTGTTGCCGCTACTGGTGAGAAGGGACTGGGATTCAACACGGTTGTGCATGGAAATGCAGGTGCTACCCCAATGCCAAACTGCTTCAGTAGAGCAAGCGGCCCAAGCACCAGGCCCCGTATTGCAATCCCATCCCATAATGCTAACATAACAGCATCTTAAATATTAGCATCAGACGCAGTCTTGCTAAGTCTTGCTAAGCACATTTTATGTCTCACTGGGCCAAAGCAATTATAAACACTCCATGTTTTTTTTCATTTCATTGCACACAAGTCATAGCCCTGCAATTAGATGCTTCAGGGAGAGCACAGGCCCAGGACATTTGTCCTTCAGCTCCCTCTGCTGGCCAAGGAGGACCTCTGTATGCAGACTCTCCCCATGAAGGATACTCCAGGTCATATTATTCTTGCCCTTTGAGAACTTCAATGTGTTAATGGCAAATGGCCCAATTTATGGGAAAACTAGAATCTCAACTTGAGGTCAAGTCCCACAGATGTACTAGCTGGCCCTTCATTCCCACACCTGCCTCCACCCCAGCCCACTTGTTCTGCTGTTCCTCACCTAACCTCTGGACACATTGAGGGATGCACTAAAGACAACATCACGGGAAAAGTATTGTTTGCCGCATTCTAATCAAAACCTGGAGGTCTACGAAGGTGTCTTCAAAAAGGTGTAAGAATCAAAATAGCCTGATTCATCCCCAACATAGACTCTCATCAAGAAAGATGAGTATTGGGCTTCCCTGGTGGCGCAGTGGTTGAGGGCCTGCCTGCCGATGCAGGGGACACGGGTTCGTGCCCTGGTCTGGGAAGATCCCACATGCCGCGGAGCGGCTGGGCCCGTGAGCCATGGCCGCTGAGCCTGCGCGTCCGGAGCCTGCGCTCCGCAATGGGAGAGGCCACAGCAGTGAGAGGCCCGTGTACCGCAAAAAACAAAAAAAAGAAAGATGAGTTTTACAACAGGACAACTTTCAAAAATATATGTACATGAAAAGAAGCCAGACACAAAACAGTATATATTATATTATCTACATAAGTTTGTGTATAATCCAAACTAGTCTATAGTGATAGAAATCAGAACAGCGGTCACCTATGGGGATGGTATGTACAGGGGACGTACTGCAGAGGTCGAAATGTTCTATATTTGGGTTGAGATATTGTTTACATATGTGCATACATTTTCGAAAATTCATTGAATCAGATCATTTAAGATCTATGCACTGCACTGTAAAGCAAATTTTTATCTTAAAGTATTTTTTATATATATATATATATATACACACACACACAAAAGGTGAGCTTTAAATGGCTAATATCAATAATCAAGAAACATTGAAATCACCACTCAAAGAACTTTTCCATAACTCTGCCCCTAGGACTAAATGACTGAGTCAGACACCCCTTCCTGTCTCTTCCAGGCTTCTCCACTGGAATACTTTGAGGGTATCTTCCCAGGTGGCCACTCCTGCCCCTCAGAATTCATACTGGTGACTCTGCCACAGAGAAATGGACCAACAGAGCCCAGGTGGCCATGGATCCAGAGCTCTGGGCCTGTGTGAGCCAATGAGCAAGGGAAGTTTTTGTCCTCCTTTTGGACACACAGAGTCACAGAGTCTCATCCATCTGCAGAAAGCAGGCCATTATCTTAAAAGGCAACTGTAACAGGAAGGGAAGGAAAACACTGTGGGTCTGTAAGCTCATGAAAGCTCACCCTGCCCTGGACTCACCTCGGAGAACTTGCCGTCGCCAAACCACTGAACCCACCGCATGCCAGACATTGCCTGACGCTTGGAGGTGGCCTTCCAGGACACCACCATGGCAGGCCACCAGGAGAAACCCTTGATCTTTCCCCACACGAGATCCCCTATTCCAAACTCTTTCCCGTCCTGCAAGAAAAACCACATGAAGGAATCGCAATGAGACAGACCAGTTGGGCCAAGGAAAAGCCCTGCCTGTCCCACTGACCCCGATGGCAACTGCCTCGGAGTCTAACACAGGGCTTCCTGCAAGTGCAGGCAGAGTTCCTCAGGAAATTCCCTACCTCCAACACTTCCTGGTTGAAAATTCAGTGAGAATGGCTTGAAAATAAGGGGCAGAGCGTGGGCAGGCTTGCTTGTTTGACAGGAACATGGGGTTTTTTATATTGGATCTATAATATGTAACCTGTAACATGTAACCTAGTATCTGGAAAGATATTAACTGAAAACTCACAGGAAGTAAGAGAGTAAAAAACCTGGATATTCCCACCACAGGCCATCAAATGGGATATTACAAAGCCGTTAAAATGCAAAAAAAAAAAAAAAAAAAAAAATTTGGCCGCTTGCACGTAAAAGCTTGCCATAAAAGGTGAGATGCCCATGGAATCATGCAGGTTATTAAAATGTATCTATAAGATCTACTCTGGGACTTCCCTGGTGGTGCAGTGGTTGGGAGTCCGCCTGCCCATGCAGGGGACACGGGTTCGAGCCCTGGTCCAGGATGATCCCACATGCTGCGGAGCAAATGGGACCATGCGCCACAGCTGCTGAGCCTGCACTCTACAGCCCGCGAGCCACAACTACTGAACCCATATGTCACAACTACTGACGCCTGCGTTCCTCGAGCCCAAGCTCCGCAACGGGAGGGGCCACAACAGTGAGAAGTCTGTGCACCACAGCAAAGCGTGGCCCCCGCTTGCTGCAACTAGAGAAAGCCCCCATGCATCAGTGAAGACTCAATGCAGCCAAACATAAATTAATTTTTAAAAAAAGATCTACTCTGAAGTCATGTACATGGAAAAAAGGATTTCTACATGATATGTGTACATACATATACACATGCGTATGTAGCAAAGCCTGAGTGAAACCAACAAGCTCAACTGGTTAATTGTGAACAACCCTAGATGGATTACACAATACAATGGATTATAGACATGAAAGTGAGGCAACTCCGGTTCCTAATAAGGGAAAGAAGCAGATCAACAATTGTATATGTAAACATGATGAACAGAATTATAAATTATATATACAAGGTATATATATCTAGGTACAAAGATGTCATGTTCAGAAAATCAGTAATCCGATGGTAAACTAATCTGGTGCTTGAGTTATGTCTAGGAGATAAGGATACAGCAAGGACCATGTTGCATATGAAAAATGTACTTGGCGAGCGAATTCAAATATTATGATAAAAGTGACAAGAACCGTAGTAAGTCACCTGTGGGTAAGTGTTCCCTTTTCCCTATATTCAGCCCTTCCCCAGTGGTACCTGATACTCAGTGCTGTCTGCATCTCTGCCCTCTGCGTCCACCTGCGGTGACTCCATGCTCTCCTGCTGGCTGTCCTGGGCCAGGCGGGCATAGGGCGTACTGCTGCTCTGGGGCACCACTTCATCATCTGTGAGGTCAATAGTGAGGTAGGGGCTGGCAGGGGACAGCCATGGCGCACCTGCAGATGATCCTGTCCGCCGCCTCAGGGACTGTGGACAAAAGGACACATAGCTTGGGCCACAGCAGACCAGGTGGGTGACCAGAGACCAGTGGTACCCCCAATGGCTTCCCAAGCAAGCAGAAGTGAAGCAGAGTGAAGATATAAGTTAATGAAACAGAGACCACCAAGGATGGTTTTCCAGGAACAAGTAAGTGTCCCTTAAGTGGCGAGAGAAAGCAACTTCCTTAAGGACAAGGACAGAATCAAGGACCAAGTCAGGATAACAAGTGATGCTCAGAGAGGGCTCCCTGGTGCCCAGCTTTGCAACAGGAGTCGAGAGTTGCTGTAACCCGTGGGGTTGCCTCAAGAGAGTCACTGAAGATACTAAGGAGACAAGACAGTTCTGGTATCAGTGGTTTGAGCTCTTTCCGAGGAGGAGTAAGAACCAGGTCAACAGGGAATTCTTGCATTCCCACCACGGTTCCATCCAGGGATCAGGCCAGGAGAGAAGTCATCAGGCTTAGGAAGAGCTTACCCAGCACCCGGGAGAGAAAGGAAAGGTAAGACCCTGAAAGGGTGGTAAGTGTGAAGAAAGGAAGCAGGTTATAACAGCGGCCACTTTCCGTGGTGTGGTGAGAGGGGCAGATCTTCCAGTTAGAGCCCGGGGGCAGGGGTCTGAGTGTCCGGGGAACCAACCCTGGTAGCTGAGAATTCCACGGGGGACTCCTCCACGTGGTTGCGGCCCTGCCGGCCTCGGGTGGAACGTGGGGAGGGCCTGTGCCTCTCCCGGCTGGAGGTACTGTTGTTATTTCGAGTTCGGACCTGGAAGCAAGAGAGGATAAGCACGAGGCCTTTGGTGAATGGAGGCTGGGGTCTTAGACAGGGGGCCCAGAGGACTGGGCTTGGGAGGCAGCCTCAGGCCAACAGAAGTGAACAAGGTGGTCTAGCAGGAAGGGATTCTGGACTGGTTACTTCCCACCCAGAAACTCCCCAGTCTGTGGGATAAGGGATCAGGGTGGCCGGCAGGGCTGCCTGACAATCTACAGCAGTTCCCACTCTGCCTGGCACAGCTGAAACTGGCACCTGCAAATTGAACTGAAAAATAAAATCCAAGTTTACTCTCAATCAAACACTTTTCTTTTCCAAAAGCATTATTACTATTGTTGCATTCCTCCCAAAGGTACTGGATCATCAAGACGGATGAGAAGCCCTTATGCTTCCTTCTCAAAAATGGCATGAACTTGGGTGTTGCAGACCTGTGTTCAAATCCTGCACACAAGAGTTAATGTTTAACCTTGAGTAAACTACCGGCGTCTTCTGTCATCTGTAAAAAAACGGGATGATACACATCGCATGGGTGAGATTATCAACTGCACCTGCCATGGTCACCAAGTGTCAGCCTGCTTTCTAACAGGCTGGGTGACCATGAGCAGTAATTGCCTTCCCATTTCTAGCTTTTAAGTCACAGAATCCACCTACAGAAGCGACTCCCAAAGGTAACGGGCAGTTGAATCATCTACCTGCAAACTATCACCCTTGGGCACTTCTTAGAGTGCTTCCCAAAAAAGTAGAGA
Source organism: Lagenorhynchus albirostris (assembly GCF_949774975.1). Lineage (NCBI taxonomy): Eukaryota > Metazoa > Chordata > Mammalia > Artiodactyla > Delphinidae > Lagenorhynchus > Lagenorhynchus albirostris. The sequence continues at coordinate 25,979,971 of NC_083109.1, forward strand.
ACTGCCATGTGAAAACCTTCACAATGATAATTCATTAGCTTTGCTATCATTTTCCAATTTCAAAACATTTGTTCCAAGTTCCCCCAGGGAGGGCTTCCCTGGTGGCGCAGTGGTTGGGAGTCCGCCTGCCGATGCAGGGGTCACGGGTTCGTGCCCCGGTCCGGGAAGATCCCACATGCCGCGGAGCGGCTGGGCCCGTGAGCCATGGCCGCTGGGCCTGCGCGTCCGGAGCCTGTGCTCCGCAACGGGAGAGGCCACAACAGTGAGGGGCCCGCGTACCGCAAAAAACAAAAACAAAAAAGTTCCCCCTGGGAGACCCTGGACCAGGTCTTTAATGCAGGCTGACGTGTGGCTGAAGTGCCTTGGCTTAGGGCTGGCACTTACAGCTGGGCTTTCTGGCCGAGTCCTGGTTTCACGGAAGAGTTTTGGCATCACTGGAGTGTCGGAGCCGTCTCCATCTTCCCCTTCGCCATCTCCATCGCCCGTCAGATCCTTTACAAATGAAACATTATGAATTTTAGGATGTCATATAACCAAAATAGTTTTAAAATGAAGAGCCAATCATATAGAAAACAATCATAATATTGGTCTGAGTGACTTAAAAAGATTTTCAACCTCATTTTGTTCAAAAGATATTTTGCAGTGGCTTACCACATGATCATGAATTTAAGAGAAACCTTGGTGGAATTAGAAAACCAAAGAAATGGTGTCAATGCAAAGTGCGTCGTGAAGCCTTCCGTGCCCACACCATGGTTAGACTAGCTCGCTGTGCACAGCAGGGAGACCTAGGGAGACGTAATCTCCACAATTAACAGTGTCTGGGAGAAATCACAGGCTCAAGGGAGATGCTTCTTGCTACAGTGACCAAGAAGAAATGGTGCCAATCCTGTGTCAAGTGCATGTCCCATGCTGCACACCAAACCCAACAAAAACTGAGCATGAGAACCAGAGCAGTGGTGAGTGGCTCGAGGTCTTGCCGGAGTGTTAAGAACTTGACTTTCACTTGCCAACTAAGGCCTCTAGTGAGTCCGTTCCTCTCTTTAAAATGGGTACAATGGTTCTTCCCTTATAAAGGAACAACAGGCTTATAATGAGAATCAAATAATGCACGCTTGCCCAAGGCAGGGCACAGAGGAAGTGCTCAGAGGCTAAAACAGCTGTTCTGAGCCTCTGATCCAGCACTGGCCCTTCCCAGTTCCCCACACAGCTCTCATTCCTCATCATATGGGTGCCCACTTGTTGTCCTCCACGAGGATAACAGAAGCTGTATGAGGGTAGGTTTTCATTGGTCCACAACTTTTGTCCATGACTTTGTCCCAATGCCTGACACTGGTTCTTTGAAAAAGTAACCGAATGGACAAAACTAATATGATTAATAGGAAAACAGAAGGCGTAAATAATGTCAAGAGTGGAAAAAACATGGAAAAACTATAACTTGGAAAAAACTAATCAAGCAGAAACACTGATATTGCAACAAGTGGTAAAAGATATTTCAGTGATTGTTGCAAATCCACTAAAACAAGCCAGGCAAATTCTTTCCAACGTGAAAAAAATAATCCTTGAGGCCACATGGCCATACAACCTTGCTATCAAACCGGACACAGATATTATTACAAGAAATAAATCATACATTCATTTTACTCATGAATAGATGCTAAAGTACATCCAATCTAAAACATACCATGAGCAAGTTGGTCTCATTCCAGGAATAAAAGGACAGCTTACTACAGTAGGAATTTATCAATGTAATCGATCATCCAGATTGAGAAAAAAATAATTTCAAAAACTTGGCAAATCACGGCAGCAAATGGCATCCTAAGTGAGGTTGCTGGAAGTCTTCCGTGTGCCTAGCAATGTTCAGATTCCTCACTCAACAAGTATTTACTGGGTACCAATTTAAGTGGGCCTCAGGTATCCTATTTGATGCAAAGCAAAGAGAAGTCCCCCGAATCCCAGAAAGCGAGCGTGGAGCGGGTACCTGAGTATAACTTAGCAGGCTGGAGACCTCCCTCTTAGACAGTCGTGAGCTTGAGCGGCGGCCTGTGGAGGAAAGAACCGAAGTCTGTTGAGGAAGGGGCAGCCGCCAGGCTGTCCTGTCTCTTCTCTGGGCTGTGGCCTGGGGTCTCCCTAAACCCACTGGCATCTTCAGGGCTTAACTCCTAACCCCTCGGGACCCATAGTCCTCTCAATGTATTAGTAAGGCAACAGGACCCAAGGCCTGCATGAAATACAGAACCCGAAACACTACTGATGGTACCCCTGACACGTTCCTTCCAGAACTGTGCTGCCCCAGTCAGTGGTCACTAACTCCACTTAAATGAGCATTCCAGTGCCTGCCATCGCAGCCACATTAAGTGCTCACACGTGGCTCCTGGCTGTTGTAGTGAACAATGCAGAAATAGAACACTTTCACCCTCTGGAAAGTGCTATTGGACAGCACAATTTGAGGAGTTCTCAATAGCAGGATGGGACAATACAGGGGTTTCCAAATCAGCTGGGCCAGAAAATCTCAGTGGGGAGGATCCCAAGGGATCTGATCTGGGAGCAGCATAGGGGAAGGGAGGAGAGGGTGGGATTGGCAGCAAGCCTTAGACGCTCCCTGCCCGAGTGTATTTCTTCCCATAAAAATCACAGGCCCAGCTGCTAGGGGAGAGGGGTGCCCCTGTAAAAGGGCTAAAAACCTCAGTCTATCTATGCCACAACCACCCCCGTGTCAGGAAAAGAACAAGGGTCATCGCCTTGGGGTCACTTGCTCAGAGTCCCAGCTGAGGTGACTGGAAAATAGGGAGGCCAGGGGCTCTGCCTCCATCCTCTTCCCTTCCCTGGAGCTTCCCCAGAGCCGAGGTATGAGGCTCTTGCCCCACAACCTGCCTCGAGTCTGCTCGGAGGCTCGTGTACCAGCTGTGGTCCCCAGTGCCTGCCCACCCGTCCTCCCCACAGGCCAGGCCACCTCTGCCACCTCTGCCACCTCTGATGTCCGGGCTGCTGATAGCCTCCAGGATTGGGGGCGAGGGCGCGTCCTTGGAGTCGGAAGACTGGTCACTGCAGCCCCCGTTGGTGAGGATGGAGTCTTCCCTCCTGCTGGCGTCCTCCTCTCCGTTGAGCTGTCTGGTGTCTCCCTTCATTGTTTCCTGCGGGAGGGCCAGAATGAGGAGGGTAGCAGGGAAGCAAGGGCACAAGGGGGCAGCACGCCCCCAAACCTCCCGCCAATGGCTCCAGGTCCTCAGGCCAAGAGAGGCCCCATGACTTGTCCTCAGGGTGATACTCCCGCCCAAGGACCCCGCCCAGGCTGCCCCCCATAACCTGGCCCCCTCACCAAACTCGGAGGATCGGGACTTGGTTCCATGTGGCCACTCGACCTGAAGGCTCAGAAGCCAGCACCCAGGACAGAGGAGGGGGCTGGGCCGTGGTATGAGGCTCAGGCTGCTCTGTGCAATTAGCCGGCCACTTCAAACAATGCCATCTAGGGCCCGCCTGCCCCGGCCTGCCTGCCGCCAGCCTTGGTCCCCTCTGCCCCTGGCCCTCTCTCCCTGCCCAGCCTCTGCAGGGCCTCAGGAAGCCAGTGCATTATTTTCCCTCCTGACCCCTTTGTTTGCTCTCTCCCTTCCCCTCAATCTCCAGGTCCTCTTCCCACCCGCCCCCTCCTCCCCCACAGAACAGCTTCTCTCCTCTCCATGGCAGCACAAGCCCCGCCCCACCCCAACCTCAGGGGCCCATTGGTCTGCTGGCCTGTCGCTCACTCTCCTCCTCCCTTACCAGCTGGGGCTCAGAGTCCCAAGTTCCCAAGAAGGGAAGGGATGGAGGAGACACAGCAGGAAGGACTGGGGCATTTAACAAGGGGCATGCTCCCCATCTGCTCCAGCCACATCCCACCTCTGGGCCTTTGCCTCCCCAGTGCTGCCCACCCTGGTATCCGCAACATCACTAGGCTATTCAGCTAAGACCAGCTTGGGCCAGGTCTTCAGGGATGGGCCAGGTCTTCAGTGATGCGTTGGAGGGCTGTGCGACCTTCGACCTGGCCCACTGCCTGGGACATGTTGGCCTCAAGAACCTGCACCTTGCTCTCATTTATTCCTCCTAATGTGACTGTGGGCCCATTTTATAGAAAAGGAAAACTGACACACAGACCTGATTAGTCTCCAAAGTCAAAAAAATCACAGTAATAGACCTGAAACATTGTTAATCAACTATACTCCAATATAAAATAAAATTTTTTTAAGAAACCACATGTAATTGGAAGGGTGAGGCCCCCAGGCTCCCATTCCTTTGTTTCCCCCAAACAGCTCCAGTATTTGGTGCCACGCTGTCCTGTCCTGGACCCCTGCTTGGGAAAAGTTTCCCCAGCAACCGGCTGCCTATGGGGCCTGATCACTGCCAACCCCTATTCCCCATCTTGGAGACTCACCACATGGTGCCTGATGACCAAGCTAGCCTCCAGGGTACCTTCCAGAAGTATCGTCTAGGCTGCAAGCTGCAGTGGTGACACTGGCACCATACCCACCAGGGGGCGCTGTGGGGCTCACTGATGTGGCCTGCAGTGTCCCACTGAGGATTTGCGATGTCACGTGGGTTCTCAATTCAGTCCTCTGCACCGGTCCATCCCCCAGGTGTGGGTGTGGGGCAACTAGACCTCTGCTAGTCCCCATATGGACCAAGGACCAGGGAATCACCCCGGAGCTGGTTAGAACTGCAGAATATCACGCACCTACTAAATCATGATCAACATTTTCACAGGATCCCTGGGTGATCAATATGCACGTTAAAGAAACACTGCCTTGGGAATTCCCAGGCAGTCCAGTTGTCAGGACTTAGCGCTTTCACTGCGGGACCCTGGGTTCGATCCCTGGTAGGGGAACTAAGATCCCTCAAGCCACTCGGAGCGGCAAAAAAAAAAAAGAAAAGAAAAGAAACACTGCCTGGGTCACAAACGTATACACTGATATAGTTTAACCACGCCATGTGGTCCAGGGTATGTATGCAGGTTCATAGTTCCTGGTGTTTTCTCTCAACACATGTTAAGGACTCTCACCAGCCCCAGGGAAAAGGAGGAGCACCTGACCCAGCTACTTCTAGGCCCCTTTCACTCTCAAGCCCTGACCCGGAAGAACACGTTGTCTGACCTATGGCCAGTTCCTGTGAGTCCAAGTGGCCAGTATCCCAGGAAAACTGCTGGAGTGTGGTTCAAAGTAATGATTAATTTCCAGCGTTTCGCCTCAGGCCAAACCAGTGAACTAAATAACTTGGGTGGCCTGGCAGGGGGTGGGAGGCTGGGCCATGGGGTACAAGATACCAGGAGGGTCCAAGGGGAGCTCTGTAGACAGGGGAGGGGCAGACAGGGCTTCTAGTGAGGAGCTGGTATCAGGTTAGAGGCTGAAATCAAGGGACAAGACTTCTCTCTCATCTGGGACCCAGGATTCCCTCAGACAGCCCCCAACCGGATCAATGGGAGTCTCCCTCTTAGATAGACCCATTTGGGGCCTGCAGCCTGGAGCTGACAATGATTAACTATGACTAACCACCCTCAGGCTTCCCCAGGGCCTCAGCAGTGCTAACTTGTCCACCAGCCTGCCAAGAGGGATGGACAAGTGAGCAGAGCTCCTTCCCAAAGCCAGATCTCAACATTCAGGAAAAATCCTGCCCCTAGAACCAAACCCATGGGCATTGGAGGAAGACTCAGGAAAGGAAACCAACCTGGGTAGTTGGTGCTACCTGGGTGCCCTGGGGTGAGCTGGGCGTGTAAAATAATTACTTCTAGTGGCATAATTCAATGTGATTTCATTAAAAATTCCTTCCCTGTAGTTTTCATTACCCTGGATTTGCAATGACATTAGCTTCACCACACGCACCAGCGTCCAGAACCGGCATGACTGAAAGATGCCCAGCTCGGTTTCTCTCCCGTCCAGGTTACACACAAGGTCAAAGAGATCCAGCTCCAGGCGTGTGCTGCTGCTGGTCCTGGGCCTGGAAGCCCTCCCCATCTCTCCCTATCACATACTCAGATTTCAAAAACCACAGTTAAAAAGCCAGGAAGGGTTCTCTCATAGGTCTCTGCTTCAGAAAGTGATAATCTGGCCCTCTCCATGTAGACATACGAATCCTCTCACCTGATCATTTTTTTCAGCGTTTACTACTATATGCCAGGCACCTTTTTGTGCTTTACCTGTATTAATTCATGCAATCCTTACATGAGGTACATATTATCCCTGTATAACAGATGGGCAAACTGAGGTTAGGCAACATAATACATACTTGACCAGTGAGATTTGTTTAAAGGTGCTCAAAGAGTCCAGGGAAATTAAATAAGAACACACGAATTTGAGCTACATGCTCTTGGCAACAGGAAGAAATTAGCACCAGGCATTGGTTTCTAATGGTAGATACAAATCTCCCTCATGAAGCTGTTTGGCTTGTAATGAGTCAAAATTGGCATTTCCCAGATAACATGGCCAACACAAGTTAGCTGCCTCATCTAGATTGATGGTTCCAGCGCTGGAGGATAAACTGGCCGGACTACCTCCCTGACGGAGGTGGCGCCTTCCTAAGGGATTTTTCAGAGGGGCTCACATACCAGCTTCAGGACAGCCTTGCCGCTTGGCTGTTCTAACAGTTCCCAGGCCCCTACTGTACGCTAAAGGCAGCACAAACCTCTAACCCCTACCCCATCCTGAGGCAAGTCCTCTCATCAACCTGCTGTCAACAGGCTCAGATGAATTAAGTCACCCAGCAAAGTGGAAGCACCAAACTCACGTCCGGGCAGCCCTGGGCACGTGCCTGTAACTGCTGTGCCCGAGACAAGTTATGAACAATGCACCATCTATCCCAGGGGCTACGGGAGCCCTATGGCTGAGGGACATGATACACCAGCTGAGCGTTCACCTTCACAGGAGGTAGTGGTCCGTCCTCGTGATGCAGGTGAACTCTGACCCTTTCCCAGAGGCTGGGGTCCAGCACGTGACTTGGGGGTGGGCAGCAGTGCCGGGTGGGCTCACCAACAAGGCTCCCCCTGCAAGGCCCTGCCTCATTAGTGCAGGGTGCTTGTGTCCCGAATGAACCAGGTCAGACGTATCCAAATGCAATGTGGCAGACAGAAGGGTGGGTGGCACCCCTAATTAGACTCAGGGAGGAGGCTCCTGAGCCTCCTAGACTCAGGGAGGGACTCCCCAACCCAGCTATAAGGCTGAGAAGTGATGTCACTCACTTCCTCCAGGCTGGCACCAGCAGCAGAACTATTTCCCTGGCACCTTGTAAATGTTAATTGCATTAATTAAACTCACGGTGCAGGAAGTGGGGGAAGGTGGGCACGATGGTGAAGTGGTGGAAGCGGGGAGGCCACTTGGGCATCCCTACCCATGGTTAGTCCACCCAGGGCTTAGAGATTTGGTGAAGTAAAAAGGGAGAGGCTGAAAGATAATCCCACCTCCCCTGTTTAAAAAATTCCTTCTCAAAAAAAAAAAAAAACAACAAACTCCTTCTCAGCCTGTGGGAGGGATATCTTGACTCCTGACTCCTGCCCTTGAACTACTCAAGCCTTTCTTAGCTGTTCCCCAGAAATAGCTGAGATGGAGCAATCAATATGTACCTCACAAAAAGAGCTACTCTTATGATCCCCATTTTTCAGATGCGTAAACAAGCTCAGAGGAAACAGATCAGCAGATTCCTTGCTGAGGCTTCCAGAGTGACTAAGTGATGGAGATTGAGGCCTTAGTCCAGAAGTCAGATCTTAAAGACATTTTAAAATGATGCAGTAAGCATAGTTATAAAAGGTAAGTCCAGGAGGGACAGCTCACCCAGGTGAGTGGAGAGGGAGGCAGCCAGGCAGCAGGGACAGTACCAAGTCAAGGAGGCCAGAAATAGGCTGCCCACCTGGCTGCACACAGAGCACAGGGTCCCAGTTCAGTGCCTTTGCCTGATCAGGGATCTCCACTAAATTCCTAAGAGATCAGATTCACAGGAAAGCGGGAAGAAAAAGTCCTGTCTTCCTCAAGCCCCAGTTTTATAGTCTGTGAAATGAAGTGACCCCACCTAATTCCTAGGTGGTTGGTGCTACAGATCCCAAAGTAGATGACAAAACCTTAAAACCTGGAGATGGGGCTTCCCTGGTGGCGCAGTGGTTGAGAGTCCGCCTGCCGATCCAGGGGACACAGGTTCGTGCCGCGGTCTGGGAGGATCCCACATGCCGTGGAGCGGCTAGGCCCATGAGCCATGGCTGCTGAGCCTGCGCGTCCGGAGCCTGTGCTCCGCAACGGGAGAGGCCACAACAGTGAGAGGCCCGCGTACTGCAAAAAAGAAAAAAACAAACAACAACAACAAAAAACCCTGGATATTACGCTTTCTCGTGTGCTGTCTTCCGAGACGTCCCAGTTCTGCCTCACAAAGGGAAGCATCCCTTCATCCATGATGATTCCAAAGTCTGGAGAATTGCTCAGTGCCTCTGGGTCATGGCTACATGCACCACTGTCACTGTACAGTGATAGCTGGTCCTTGGCATATTTATCAGAATCATCATAAGAATTGATCCCAGCAGGGGTCAAATTGGACAAGTAAAAAAGTTGACTATGAGGATGTTCCTTGCAGCATTGCTCATTAATAGCAAAATACTAACAAATACCTGGATGTTTGCCAATGGATTGTGGTAAAATCATATATCATTACCTTTTAGATAATTCACAGGAAAACCTAGGAACGTACAGAAAGATCCGAAAGATATGGCAGCTTAAACTGGAGTTTGGAGTCAAACTTTTTACCCTATGTAAACAAAATGCAAGCAAGTTCTTTGGGAATGCAAAATGCAAGCAAGTTCTTTGGGAACCCTCCCCTACAAGTTCTTTGGGAAGCCCTAGGAAGGACGTGCAGATGTGGACAAGGAAGCCACAGGTCACCCAGAATGACAGGTGGGGCATGATGAGACGCAGAGGATTCTGGGAGCTGCCATGCCCACTCCTGTGGCCTTGTCCTCCTTGGCAAAACCAGAGCCAAAGCGCCCTCTGCCCTCTTCCCAAGGGGTAAGGGAAGAAAGGAGATCACTATTCTGAAAAGCTATCCCCTCAGTTCTGCCCCTCACAGCAGGCTGCACCCGTTGCTTCAGCCTATGCCTTAAATCTCAGCCCATCCACATACCAGTGCCATGGGGATATTGATTCAGCCTTGAGAATGGCAATCTGACAGTATGATCTCACATGCCAAGTGTCTGCATCCTGTTACACAGGATTCTACTGCGAGGAATTGACTCAGCGCAAAGCTCTCACCAAAATCTGTGGGCAGGATTGGCACTGCCTTTCTTTGCTGTAGCAAAAGCTGCCAACAAATGATCAATAGGAGACTGACGAAATTATATGCAGCCACACCGGGGAGACCACTGAGAAGCAAAGAATGGGGCAACTGTTGCTAGATGAAGCCATGTAAAGTGAAAGTCTGCCCCACAATACAATCCCATTTGTTAATTCATTACCGTGTGTATTAAGCAAAGTTCCTCCAGCATTTTTCCTCTAACTGTAAAAAGTTAGGTATCTCAGGAAGGTAGCTTGTGGGGGAATGGACAACCATATCCCCATGTTACTTTCACAACCAGAATGTCAACTTAAAAATGTCACTGTTGGGGCTTCCCTGGTGGCGCAGTGGTTGAGAGTCCGCCTGCCGATGCAGGGGACACGGGTTCGTGACCCGGTCCGGGAAGATCCCACATGCCGCGGAGCGGCTGCGCCCGTGAGCCATGGCCGCTGAGCCTGCGCGTCCGGAGCCTGTGCTCCGCAACGGGAGAGGCCACAACAGTGAGAGGCCCGCGTACCGCAAAAAAAAAAAAAAAACAAACAAACAAACAAAAATGTCACTGTCCAAGAAACATTTCTTCCTTTGAAAATGTTCAAGTTTAGTTAACCAGAAGTTATTTGTATATGGTTTGAGGTAGGGATCTCAATTTTCCCTATAAGGAAAGCCAGACAGATATAATAACTAGTATGTCCCAAGTCCACCTCTTTTATAAAGTTCCTGTATATAAATGGGATGTCTCTGGGTTCACTTCTTTTTTGGTATTTACCCCTTGCAACTTCTTTTAATCGTGGTAGCTTTATAATAAATGCTCATACCTGCTAGGACAAGCCTGCCAACCTTATTGAGAAGTTTCATTGATTTTCTCCTTAAAGGTCTTGAACATCCCTTAGTTTGGGTTTTCTTTTCTTTTTTTTTTTTACAGTACAGAGGCTGTACACGGGCCTCTCACTGTTGTGGCCTCTCCCGTTGCGGAGCACAGGCTCCGGACGCGCAGGCTCAGCGGCCATGGCTCACGGGCCTAGCCGCTCCACGGCATGTGGGATCCTCCAGGACCGCAGCACGAACCCGTGTCCCCTGCGTTGGCAGGCGGACTCTCAACCACTGCACCACCAGGGAAGTCCCAGTTTGGGTTTTCTTGTTTCTAGTTCCCCCTTCTGGCCCTTAGATTTCTTTTCTAGGGAGCTTAGCATGCACATTAGACATCATTCCTAGTTGCTTCCATGAGAGGACTTACAGATTAATCAGAAAATTAGTCCTTGAGCATTACTTATTTTTAAAAAAGACAAAAAAGAAAAACTAGGTACAATGTATGAGGGAAGTGGGGAAAGTGATGAAAAGGTATGCACTTCCAGTTATAACTAAGTCCCTATGTTATGTCCCTATGTATGTTACCATGTATGTAACTAAGTCCCTATGTATGTTACTATGGGATGTAACATACAGCACGGTGGCTGTGGTTAACAAAATTGTATTGTATCTTTGAAAGTTGTTGAGAGTAGATCTTAAAAGTTCCCATCACGGGAATTCCCTGGCGGTCCAGTGGTTAGGACTCGGGGCTTTCACTGTGGGGGCCCGGGTTCAATCCCTGTTCGGGGAACTAAGATCCTGAAGCCACACAGCGAGGCCAAAAAAAAAAAAAAAAGGTCTTCTTTCACAAGAAAAAAAGTTGTAACTATATGAGGTTAAAATGGAATTGCACACTAAATTGGCTTTTTCATAAAAGCCCATGATATCTCACATACACGGCTTTTGGAAAAACCAGCCACAATTATCTGGTAGGGGTTTGGGCCCGCCCACCTCAACGCAGTGGTGAATCAGGCCTGCAGACAAAGCAGTCAGCAGACAGGTAACTCCAGAGCATCTTAACCCAACTGCATCCTGCCAGTTCTGTGGGTCTAAGCCAGGTGGAGGAGGCAAAGGGCTCAGAAATTTCACAGCATTTCAATGCAGAGTCCACTCCCTGCTAGCTGTGTGGCCTTAGGTAAGGGCGACAATTTTAATATTGAGCAGTTACTCTGTACTGTGCTTTCAGCCCAACACACATAACATCCTAGGACAGATCAGGACCCTGGAAAAGGCCACTCTTATCCATTCAGATAGGAGTTCCTGCTATGCTTCAGGAACTATGTTCATTCAGCAGGAGTATCAAAGGCAGGCAAGGGCCAGCCAGCCCCTGCCCTCATGGGGTTGAGGTTAGGAATTGGGGGGTAGGGAGGGCCAGGGGACAGTGGAGATAACAACAAGGTAGGCTCACCCCCAAAACCTGTTCTGCTCTTACACTACAGAGGACAAGATTTCACCCACACCTCTATGTACATTTGCTCAGAATTTTCCAAATCCGATCATCCTGCCTCCCATATAACCCAGAACAACCCATAAAATCCTTGCGGACAGCACCTGCCTGTTCAGGCATCTCGCCTACCACTGCATTTCTCACCGTGTCCCAGGTGAGGTCTCCTGCTCACCTGCGGTGTCCCCTCTGGGTTTCAGTGCCGCAGCTACAGGACATTCAGGCTTGACTGAGGCCAGCTTTTGTTGCTTTACTCAAGTTACGCAGCATACATTCATGGAGCCAGGACATCAGGGGCCCCAGCACTGTGCTAAGGAATGGGAACACTGACCAAGAAGGCATCATCCCTTCCCAGGAGCTGAAGTGCAGTGGAAGGCCCTGGCTCTGGCCCCAGCATGCCACCATTTGCTACAGGAAGCAAACGCAATGGGAAATAAATGCTGCTTAGGAAGCGCAGTTAACCTCAGAAGGTGGGGCTGCAGGGAGGGATGGAAAAGAAACAGGTAGGCAACCACTTCTCCACCCAGGCTGCAACACAGGAGACCTGATCAGGGGGAGAGATTAACACCAAACTGAGAACTCCCTGGTACCTTTTTCTCACAGCCAGGCCTGTACATCTCTCTAGGCAGGGCACTAAAGATTCCTCTGCCTCAGGGAATAAGACAAACCAATATATCAGAGAACTTCCTTCAGATTTTGGGAGACCAGAAGACATGTTCAAGTCCCTATCCCACAAAGACACCCTCCAGTTTAAGTCCCACAGATAATTTCAGTCTCTCTCAAATATGGAGATAAGTTTCAAAACTTAAATATGAGAAATGAAAACAGTGAAAACAAACAAAAAGACATACTCAGAAACATTGGAGGGAGCACTGAAAGCTAAATGAAGATTCTCAGGGAGATAAGGGATGTGTCCAAAAAACAAGATGAAGACATCATTACAAATGGAATTTGTAGGACAAGAACCCTTCAAAACATAAAAGCTGAGGACACCAGAAAGCAGAACTTAAGGACAAATGGCCAAAATTCTACCAGGCCAGGAGGAACCACATCTGATAAATAAGAGTTATAGAAAGAGTAGAAAAAACAAGGGATATAATGGCTCAAGGAAATGTATTCCCTCAACCTCAGGAGAAGAGACCCCAACAATGTTGGGCCCACTTCTCCTGTTATCTCCTCCTCCCACACACCTGGTCAGCATCAAACTGTCCCCAAAGGAAATTTGTTGGTCAAGAACATTTCCCCACGGATCCCTCACACCCATCAATTATCAGTCGTTTCTGAAAATGCACTTCTAACTTCCCGCTCATCATAATCTTTCAATGGCTAATTCCATCTGCTTGGGAAGCCGGCCCCAAAGGTGACCACAGTGGGCACCTTCCCCAATTGAGCACCTTTCCTCACCACTCTGTACTTTCCTTGCATTCTCATCCCTTCACTAAGGAAGGGCTGCTGGTCCTCTCTACGCTTTTCTCCACTTCTAGAAGAAATTGAGGACCCTCTCTCCCAATGAAAGCAAAACATTCATTACGTTGGGACTGTGAGATTATAGGCCGTGACCCGTTTTTTTCTTGGCATCTGAAGATGGTAAATTTGATTTTCATTTGTATCTAACACAATAAAAGTCATTTTTTGAAATATTCCAATTCCCTACACAAAACAGGTCCTCCTCACTTTTTGCTTATTCCCTGAGGAAAATCTCAGGAATGTTAACCAGGATTGTTTCTCTCAAGACGTAAATAATGACCACTTGCTAATATTTCAGTATTTACCACATAATGCGACATTTATTGAATCCTCAGTATGTGCACTTTTTAATCTATAGCATCTCAACTGACTTCAACATCCCCTGGAACTGGCCAACAACGTATCCCTATTTTACAGATGGAGCAACTGGGGCTCACCACCGGCTTATAAACTGAGTGAACAGGAATACCAATCCAGATTTGATTCCAAAGCCCAGGCCCCGTAAGTGTACTGACTCCAATGACTAACATGACCTAGAGCATAACAGGCTTTTTACAATACTTAGGGCCCCCACCTAACTCATTTTGTGAAAGAGCACCCTAAGGCTTGCTAAGCTAAAAGGTCCCTGGATTCCATTTCATCCTCCTACCAACTCTACTGGGTGTGTGTGTACTTGTACCCACGTCACAGAAAGGTAATCCAGCACAGCAGCCCCATGTGTGGGCTCCCTCTGCATTTACCAGGCCACTTCCCTCCAGCCACAGCCAGACACATCTGAACACCTGGACTGGGCTTGTTCCCTTCTGGAAGGACAAACTCTTGTCCTGGGATACTGGCAGATATGAAAGTTCTGAAAAGCACTAACCACCAAGCTGCCGAAGTACCTGGATCTCCCTGAGTTCCATCAGCTGCAAATTTTCGGCCCAGTGAGAACATCAGCCCATCACTTTACAAAGAGGGTGCTGACAACACGAGGAACTCTGTAGTCCTCCAGCCCTGGTCCACCATGAAACTGAAAAATCACCCTAAATTCATGATTTTAAAACTCGCTCAACACCAAGAGTGTGCCTAACCTGAGATCCTGTACCTCTCAAAGGCTGAGGTGGGGCCGCTTGCCATGCTGTTGGACCAAGAGGAGTTTCAGATTTAGTGAGGACCATCTCGGGTGAAATTTCCAAGTATCTGAGCCTGGAGGTGGGACAGCTGGCAGGAGTGCTGGTCTGAGACAAAGAAGTCAGTCCCACGGCAAGTTTTCTGGGAAGGAGAACTTGCCCCAAACCACCCCCACCCCCCAATCAGGAAGCTTGGGGCTGCAGTAAGAAAGCGCGACAGGCCCCTCTGGGTTGCAGGCCCCACGTGGCTGGAGGAGAGGAAGGAGGGGAAGCAGCTCCCAGCCCCACCTCCCTTGCTCCTCCCCTTTGCCCCCTGCAGCTCCCAGATACCCTCCTCCCCTCCTAGCCAACACTGCAAGGGGTGGAGGTATTGCTTATGGCTCTAAGGAGCGGGAGGCAGCCAGCCCCAGCCCTGGGCCCTTTGTCTCAGCCTTCTCCACCCCAATGGGGAAAGGGAAAGGATCTCACTTAGCTCTACACCTTCAAGGTAGGCCCCAAACTTGGGCGGGGGTGTAAAAATGGCCCCAACCCATAAAACAAAAACATGTTCCTTTCAAAAAGGAACAAAGGCACTCCTTCCTGCCAACTCCCAAATTGAAGACAATGATTTGGAAAAGCTTTCACAGCTCAGAGGAATACCTTGGTGGAGGAAGGCAGGAAAGTAGGGGCCAGTGGAGGTACCTCCTTTCATCCCCAATTCTCATTAATGGCCACCCTAAAAAGAGGGGCTAGCGGTTAATTAGTACAATGTCAACGTTCACCACCTGCTATGCCAAGCACTATCACATTGAGTCCTAACCCAAGCCTAATGTGATAGGGGCTATTACCTCTGTCAGACATCTGAGGAAACACTGAGGGTTAGAGGTTAAATCATGTAAAAACTAGTTTCGCTCTTACACAAATTGGGGTTATCAGCACGATTGTTCCTATTTCACAGATGTAATAACTAGGGAACACAGGGCAACAGATTTACAGGGACAGATTTAAACACATGCCAAAGACCTATGCATTCCCCTAAAAGAGGGCAGCCTGCTTAGACCACACACTAGATAATGATGCCAAGCCTTTATTGAGGGATTACTGTATACCAGCCCTATAAAACAGGTAGCGTCATCTCAACGCTGGAAGAATTAAGTCTACACCTGGGGATTCCAATGGCTGGGGTGCAAGAAGTCACAGCAGTCCTGGTGGCGGAGGGCAGAGGCAGGTCGGCATCCTGGGCCCTGGAAGCAAGGGCCCCACCAGGGATCCCAAAAACAATTACCACCAGTTCACCAAAACTCACAGCATCCAGAAATCAGGAGGCGGAAAGTCAGAAATCATAGTCTTGTCCTTAATTCTCTTTAATTCATACACATCTCAGCTTGAGGGGATGGGGAAGCACAACGGCCCAGCCAGCCTCTTTCAGCCCAGATAAGGGAAGGAGGCCAAGTGGAGGCCCAGGCCTGGGGCTGGGCCCAGAACTCCTGCAGCCCTTCCCTGCCACAGGTGCGTGACTCCAACAGGGAAAACCCAGGCCCAAGAGCAACTCTCTGTTGCTAACTTGCTAAATCGGCCGGCTCTTTCCCAATTTCCACTTTCTCCCCAGTTAAGTGGGGCTCAACACCCACCCTCCCTCGCCGAACCAATCACACGGGCACGGAGGTACTGCTGGAAGTTTTCAGGCTCAGTTTGCAAGTCTGGGAAGTGGGACCAGCCTGACTCTGGAAGAGGGGAAAATAGAAAGTGAGCCCCCAGGGCAGGCAGCGTGGCCGGGGCAGGGAAGCGCCGCCCCGGACCGGCGCCTCCCGGGCCAGGTGTGCACAGGGAGAAGGCAGCCTCTCCCGAGGGCATCCCTGCAGCCCCGCAGCGCCTCGCTCTCCGTAGCTCATCTAGGGAGTACCCCGCGAGCCCGCCCCTCTGGCACACGCCCCCGAGAAGCGCGCACACCCCGGCCCACCTGTTCGCCCGCACCCATCCACAAGCTCTCTCCTAGCCCTGGGACGGAAAAGAAAAAAAAAAGTCCCTCAGAAGAACCCCCAGGTACAAGTCATAAAGGACGGACGCTCACCTCCTTGACCGAACTCTCTTCTATTCCGTGCCCCTCCCCAAGGAGGCTCCCTCTCTAGCCGAGGCCAGGTAAGAATACCCCTCCCCAGTAAGTCCACTTCTCTCCAGTGGGAGACCTCCTCCCCTCGGCTGTAGACCCCAGGAAGGCCGCCCATCGCCCTCCCTGGGGACGAACCTCTTTGCTCCTCTGCGTCTCGGGAACACAGCAAGTATCCCTTCCACTCGTATCGCTGTAAGACACATGCTCCCCGCCCATTTTATCCTTCTTGCCCGTTTCCCCCAAGTAGGATCAGGGACTTCTCCTCCCCAAGCATGCCTGGTCTCCAGCCGGATGGGAGCCGCCTCCCCAGGAGGTCCCGGAACGGGATTCCCTCCCTGCAGTCCCGGGACCCCGCCACTATGCCCTCCCCCACCAGCCCACGGAATCCTCGGGCTGGCGAGCCTCCCCGGGGCCACGGGGCGCTCACCTGCCGAGAGCCTGGCTCGGGCGCGGCTCCGCGGTCTAGCCGCGGATCCGGACAGGCTGGCGGGAGGCCGGCGGGCGGCCGCGCAGGGCGCTCGGCTAGCGAATCTCCGGCGCCGATCGCCGAGCTACGTTTACTTGGCCACTTAACCCCCGCGCTGCCGGCCGGGCGCGGCGGCCGCCCGCTCGCCCGCCTGCCGGTGGGCCGGTGGCGTCCGTCGGGGGGCGCTCGGGGCGTCCACGCGGGCTGCGGCCGCCGGGCCGTGGGAGGGGCGGCTGCTGCGAGGAAGCGGCGCGGGCAGGACCGGGCAGCTGGAGTGGGTGGGGAGGGGGCGGTGCCGAGTCCCCTTGTAACCCCGGCCCGACACTCGCCCCGCCCCCGCCCGGGGGCGCCCCCGCCGCAGCCACTCAGAGCCGGACCTCGGGCGCGGAGGGCGGGGGGCGGGGACGAGGGAAATTTGAAATCACTCCGGAGCCACCCCTCCGCTCCTCCTCCACCGGCGCCGCCTCCCGGCCCCCCGGCAGGTTAAATCACCCCCGGGATAACAGGCCTTCAAGGGGACCCAGCCGACGTCCCCCAACCCTCAAGACTCCTCCCAGGGCCCGTCTTCCCCGCCCCCACTCCGACCACGGACACAGACGCGCAGGTCTGGATGCGGGGGCCCAGAGAAGGAAGAGCCCCCACCGGAGTCACACAGCAGCCGGGTCTCCCCTTTACCCCCACTCCAGCCGCAGTGCCACCTGGGCCCTGCGGTGTCCCCGCGTGTCGGTCATCCCGCTCTGGACCCTCGGACTAGTCCTTCCTCCCTCCCTCCTACCCCGCTGGCCCTTTGTCGGCCATCTTGAGGGGAGGGGAGGGAGAGCAGAGGAGCGAAGACAGGTCCCTGGCTGGGTTCTGGGGTACAGCTGGCATCACTCGAAGGAGAAGCCCCAGTCTGTTAGAGGTCTCGACGGCCTCTGCCCTTAAAGGGGCATTGAACTATTGGAAACCAGCACTTCCTGATATTTCTCATACCTGGTATTTACGCTGACAGTATTTGTTTACCTGCATATTGTGTGTCTCCAGGTATGAGACTGTGAGGGCAAGGTCTCAGTGTGTCTCAGCACACAGTTAGATGCTGAATAAATGTTGAATGAATGAAAGAACAAATGAATGATGACAAGATGGCCCACAAAGGCCCTAGGTGAGCAGGCTCCAGCCTGCCTTCCCAGGCGTCTCCTAGCCTCACCCCTCCCTCACTTCATCTAATCTTCTCACCTCCTTGCTCTTCCTCAAATACATCAAGCATGTTTCTGGATGTTCTTTGCCCAGATCTCTGCACCATTCAGTTTTCTCCCAAAATGTCACCTTCTGGAAAGATTTTTCTGACCAACCTGCCTGAACAGTCTCCCCTCCTTCACTCCTATTTCATTCGCTTTGTAGCACGTATAGCCATTTGAAATTGCTTTGCATATTTCCTTGTTTACATCTTTCTTATTCTTGTTTTACACACACACACACACACACACACACACACACACACACACACACACACACACACACTGTGAACTCTACTCCATGAGGGCAGAAACCGCATCTGTCTGTCCTGTTCCAAGCTCTGTTTCTAGTGCCTACAAGGAGGAGTTCAATACAAGTTTGTTGAATGAATGAACACGGGTTTCCTGACTCCTGGGCTCCGAAAACCACAACTTTTTCCCTTCATCTCTCACCAGGTATTTGCAAATGAGTAAATGGTAAATTCTCTGGAAGCGGCAAACGTTTCTAAACTTACTGGATCTTGTTCTACCTAGGAACCCAGAGAGAGGCTAAGGAGATTCGAAAGTGAAATGGACTCAGCAACCAGGAAAGCCTCGTGTGAATGAGTGGCAGGAACTCCTTGACCTTCTGGCACAAACATCCAAAATTGGGTTCCAGTCAGTTGGTGCAGGAAGAAGACCTCTCAAGAGGGCCTGTGGCTTGTGCCCACCATCTGTGGTAAGTCTTCAGAGGAAAGAAATTATATGAAGTTCGTGGGCCTGTGGAGAGGGCTGCTGGGTCTCTGTTTTCTGATCCATAAGCTAAGACCTGCCACATGGCAAAGGATGTCTGTGTACCACCAGGAATGCCTGGAAGGTGTAGTTAAGATGCCAAAGAGTAGAGTTTGGGGGGACATGGCAGGCATTTCTAGGGACAGCAGACCACCTAACTCCAGGAAGAAAAACATATAAGGTCTGAATAAGCAAATGGTCTCTGTTCTGTCATTTGGAAAGGAGGTGAAAGAAAAACGGCATGTTTCCCCATGGCACAGGACTTTATAGTTTGCAAAGTTCCTTGGTCATATTTACCACCTCATTTGAGCCTCTCAGCCACTCCACGAGGAGCCAGGGCAAGGAGAATTGGGAGCCCCATTTCCGATGAGGGGACTGAGGCCCACAGAGGAGAAGGGCTTGTGCAAAGTGAGTCAGCCATGCAGCCTGACCTTGATTGAGCATCTGCTATGTGGCGGCTACCTGGCTAGGAATTCAGACAGGAAGGTTCAGAGCTTACACGCTGGTTAGGGAGTGTCAGGCAAGAAACACAAAAAAACAAACAAGAGACAGTCGGGTGTGGATAAATCTGGGAAGAAGATATTGTAAAATGGAGACTGGAAAGACATAGCCAGGGGAAGACCCAGGTCAGGATCCAGCCTGGCATGTGGGAGGGACAGCCAGGGGGCCAGTGTGGCCAGAGCACAGGAAGTAAGGAGGGAAAAAATAACAGGGTGGCCATGTCCTGTGAGACCTGGCAAGCCATGGCGGGGATGTCACCACGTGAGCCATGTTCTGACTCAGATGTTTAAAACAGACCTGAGTAGGGAGGTGGATGGGGAGAAGTCTGGTGCCTGATCTGGAAGACTACGGACGGTGGTGGGAGCAGAGGAGGTGGAGAGATGTGACTGGATTTGGGATAGATCGTAGAGGATGAGCCAAGTGGTATTGCTGGCTCCAGTGGGTAAAGGGAAGAGTGACATCAAGGATGACCCCTGGGGTTTTAGCCTGAGCACCAGCGCGAAGGGTGGTACATTTACCTAAATGAGGAAGGCTTGCAGACTGTGGATTTGGAGGGGAGCACAGTGGGTCTGCCTTGGCCGTGTGAATGTGGAGTCACAGCACGGGCTGGGTTGGCACCCAGGTCCCCCAACTCTCCAGTGCTCTTCACACTGTCTGGGTGGTAGGGTGTACCATATACATCTCCCACACCACACCCTCACCCCCAGCATCCATTCTCAAAGGCACTGGCCCCATGTCCAAGAGGGGGACCTTTCATCAGATACTGTGATTTGAATCCAGCCTCTAAGATCATGTGAATCTGATAAATGTCACTTGGTCTCTCCAAACCTCAGTTTTCCTCAGCCACAGAGAGAGAAGACTTCAGGGGATTGCTGCTGGGACCATTGAATGCATTTAAATGAACACATTGATGCTGGATTACCCAGTTAGGCAGACAAGGCTTTGGCCCCCAGTGAAATATTTTTAAGAAAGATTTTGCTTTTTATTCTCCCAGACCCCCAAGATTTTGCTTTTTGATATTTAAAAAATATATATAGATGTTACTACATGCACACAAACTTTTTTTCTAGATTGATTTCAGATTTTCCTCTGGTTGCATACAGGTGTAACAGTGCTTACTTAAAAATTTATTGTAACAGATCACAATCATGATGTGATGGTAATCAATATTTATTAAGGAAACGACAAAAATTCTATGCTTAAAGGACATTTGCTCTGTCATCAAAAAACCATAGATAAGAGCATGTTCTTGCTCTTAGAAAATAAACACGAAAGTATTGAGGCATAAAGGGGCACAATGTCACCAATTTGCCCTTCTATGGTTCAGAAACAATAATATGCATGTATATAGGAGAGGGAGAATGGAAAGCAAATGGGGCAAAAATGTAAGCAAATGGAGAATCTGGTTAAAAAGACATTCATGAGTTCCTTGTGCTAGTCTTACAACTCCTCTGTAAATTAGAGATTATCTCCAATAAAAAGATTATCTCCCCCCAAAAAGATTAACATTAAAAAGAAAAAACACACATACATACAGACATCCTTGATGCCCTCATGCTAATAAATCAACACATTGATGGGCTTTTGCCTGTGTTGTGATTAAATATTATATTTGTATAGAATTATACCATCATCTTTTCAGCTTTTAGAGCAGCTACAGGTTTTTAATAACACTTGAAAAGTGCCTGATGAGCAGTTAACTTCTCCATATATGGTCAGTATTTTTATGAGCAAGTGACTTCACCTCTCTGTGCCTCAATTTCTTCACCTGTAAAATGAAGTAATAGTACCACGTTGTAGGGTTGTTGTGAGAATTATATGAGTTAATACATGTGAGGCCAACTACTGAGCCCACTTGTCACAACTACTGAGCCCGCACGCCTAGAGCCCATGCTCCGCAACAACAGAAGCCACCGCAATGAGAAGCCCGCCGCAAATAAGAGTAGCCCCCCTCCTCGCAACTAAAGAAAGCCCGCGCGCAGCAATGAAGACCCAATGCAGCCAAAAATTTTTTTAAAAATACATGTGAGGCATTTTGAACAGTGCCTGGCACATGGAAACCACCATAAAAGTGCTTGTTAAATTTAAAAAATACATTGTTATTGGTAACGAGTACTTATTTCACCGCGCTCCTGTCCGTCCCAGCTCACGGCAGGTGCAGAGATGAGCATTCTCCCTGCCTTCTCAGGGACATAACCCTGTCCCTTGGGTTCCCAGCTGCTGAGGCCAGCCCAGTTTACCTCAACAAGCCACGTCTAGCATAATGAGCTCCATTTTACAGTCGAGGAGACTGAGGCTCTGCACAGTGAGGCGGTTTGTCTGAGCCACAGCTGGTTGGTGGCAGCTCAGGGACTAGACTCCTGGCTCGACCCCCACTACCTGTGACCCCCCCCACTCCACATATACTATGCTAAGGAGTTTGATCCTCTGTCGTCTTCCCCTTCTAATTGGAATAATAATAATAATAGTGATGCCTACTTCCCGGAGTGACTGCGGGGATTCGCAGAGCCCATGTATGTGAAAGAACCCCATTGTAAGGTACTCAGTCTTAATTGCAGTGTCATTATAGGCCACGTTCATTTGCAAAGTGGGTTCCTCACCTTTCATTTTCAACAGGAACACCCAGACTCCTTTCTGTCCCAGTTGACGATGGAAGGAATTCTTTTCTGCTTTTTTAAATCCCCAAATGGGCCATTGAAATAGTTGCTTTAAATATACCTGCTTAGATGAGTACACAGCATCTGGCCAGGTATTATTCTTTATAATAATTATTATTAAATAAGCGTCTTAGGGGGAGTTCCCTAGCGGTTCAGTGGTTAGGGCTCTGCGCTTTCACTGCCAAGGGCCTGGACTCAATCCCTGGTCAGGGAACTAAGATCCCACAAGCCGCGTGGTGTGGCAAAAAAAATAATAAATAAATAAGTAATCACATTAACAGTAGCTATTGTATCGAGAAAATAACAGTGTGCCAGACGCTGAGCTGGGGTGTTTTTTTTTTTTTTTTTTTTTTTTTTTGCAGTACGCGGGCCTCTCACTGTTGTGTCCTCTCCCGTTGCGGAGCACAGGCTCCAGACGCGCAGGCTCAGCGGCCATGGCTCACGGGCCCAGCCGTTCCGCGGCATGTGGGATCCTCCCGCACCGGAGCACGAACCCGCGTCCCCTGCATCGGCAGGCGGACTCTCAACCATTGCACCATCAGGGAAGCCCTGAGCTGGGGGTTTTACACGTATTACACATGGACTTTCATAGCAGTCTTATGAAGTAGGAAGGAGTGGTATCTGCATTTTACACATGGGGAAACTGAGGTTCACAGGTAGAGCAATTGTCCAAAGTCATACTTCCAGGAAGTGTGTTGCAAACTCGTATTAAATGCCAAGCTATGGTCTTAACCACTTTGCTACCCCATAAAAGGCTTAGCATGGTGACTGGTAAGTGCTCCTTAAATATTAGCTATTGTTAGTATTCTTATTACTGAGTAGGAGGCCCTTTACTTAGGAAAATGAGGCTCAGAAAGAAGCAGTAACTTGCCCAAGGTTACACAGCAAGTCACTGGTGGGCAGGAGGTTGGATCCTGAGTCTCCTTAGGTCCTAGAGCCCTTTGCTCAATGCACAGCTCCAGGACTTTCCTTTGCCTGGGGAGGTGAATCTGCCCCATCTTCTGAGCCAGGAAAACTATCCTGCGGCTTTGCTGCTGACATCTCCCTTCTCTTCCTCCTTGTCCTCCTCCAAAAAAGGGAAGTGCCCTGGAGTGGGGATGGGGGTTGGGATAAGAAGTGGGGGATACCCTGCCTCCTTGTCCTGACAGCCCACCCTCTCCATCCCCTGCAAAGCCAGCTTAGAAATTCTTTCCTTGTTACCCTCACTGAATGGGATGCCTTGGAGGAGGAGGGGTGTGGATAGTTATTGAATCTATTGTAGTAGGACTGGGGATAAAACAGAGAACAAAAACAGACTCCTTCCTGGTCCTGCCCTCCTGGAGCTTACAATTGAGTGAGTAAGAGAAACAGACATTAATTAAATTTATCTCATGAGAAATTATGAGATTACAGTTGTGTTAAATGCTAAGAAGACAGGCACAGGGTATAATAAGAGGAAGGATTTTCAGTGATGGGGCCTGAGAAAACCGCCCTGGGAAAGTGGTGGCCAAGCAGCGATCTGAGGGAACACAGCAGTTAGGAGGCTACAGGAGAGGAAAGTGTTTGGGGGAGTGAGACCAGCGCTTGCTAATGTCCTAGAGCACAGGGAACCTGGTCCACACAAGGAACTGAGGGGATGCCCACGTGGCTGCAGCAGTGGAGAGGAGGCTGGAATCTGGTGAAGAAAGCAGGGCCAGGTCATGCGGTTTCATTGGAAGGTTTTCAGCAGGCGGGTTAGTAATGTGATCATATATGAATGAAGCATTTTGCATGGTGTCTGGCACAGTGGGAGCTAGCAGAAAGCAAGAAAGACTTCCCTTGGTAGGGGAGGGATAACTAGGGAGATTGGGACTGACATATACACACTACTATATGTAAAATAGATAACTTAATAAGAACCTGCTGTATAGCACAGGGAACTCTACTCAATACTCTGTAATGGCCTACATGGGAAAAGAATCTAAAAAAAACACAAAGAGTGGGTATATGTATAACTGACTCACTTTGCTGTACACCTGAAACTAATACAACATTGTAAATCAACCATACTTCAATGAAAATTTTAAAAGAAAGAAAGAAAGAAAGCCCTCCCTTCATTCTGCAAGTCTTTGGATCCAGATAACATTTTATCCCCATTTCGCCAGACATCAAATGAATGAATGTTCAAGTTATTCATTAGTAGTAGTAGTAACAATGATAACATTACTCCTAACTTGCCTCCCCTGAATTACCCAAGATGATGATTTTTTAAAGGTATAGATGTGATTTAGGAAACGTAGCCCTACTGTCCACTGCCCTGAAACACACCCCTCTTAGTGGCCCTTGTGAAAAGAAACTCCCGCAGAATTGTCCGTAATTGGTCTTTGTGGCTTTTGACTGGGAGCCCAGGCCTAAACCACTGATGGCTTTCTCCATCCTGAGCCTTAAAACAGATAGGGGGACTTCCCTGGTGGTCCAGTGGTAAAGAATTCACCTTACAATGCAAGGACACGGGTTCGATCCCTGGTTGGGGAACTAGGATCCCACATGCCGCGGAGCAACTAAACCCACGCACCACGACCAGAGAGCCTGCAAGCTTCAACTAAGACCTGATGCAGCCAAAAATAAAAATGAAATAAATAAATAAATAATAAATCTTTAAAAAAAAAAGAAAAACAGATCCGGTGCCTTACTCTTTAGAGAGTGCCCCACGGCCCCTCCAAGTTTTGTGATGATCATGAAATGAGGTAACATTGATTTTGATTCATCCACAGTTGATAGGTTTCTAGTGTTAGGAAGCTCTTTGTAAAAGTCTTGTTTCTGCCGCTTGTTATCTGGCCTGACGAGCTTACCTGTCTGAGCTTCACTCCCTCCATCTATAAAACAGGGGCTGGTGAGGATTTAAGGGGATGATGCACAGCCTCACATATGTCCTCACACACAGCAGCACAGACTTCAGCCTCGAGTCCTCCCTGAAGAAACGTCAGCTGAGACGGTAGTAGTGATGGGGACAGGGAATACAGGTGCCGAGGAACAAGGCCATGTTCACTGTTTGCAAGTTCCAGGCCCTAGTGCCCATTCCAGCTGCATTCTGGGGCCTCCAGGAGATGTCTGTCCTCCCCCGTCCACTGTCCAGGTTCCAGGGTTGCCACCTGAAGTTCCCATTTGTTTGCTACCACCAGACAGATGCCTAGGGGTCCTGCTGAATTATAAAGCGTTAGTCCCCCTATCCCACTACCCTCAAGCCTCTGCTTAGAACTCGTACACGGTTGCCCTCAGAGCAAAAACCAAAGTCCCGGAGGTAGGGTGAAGGCCATGTTATGTTGTGTGTGTATCACATTTTGCCCTTTCCTTGGTCAACCCAAGGGAAAATGGCTGTGTCAGCACTTATGACTCTTTGTCATTCTTTTGAAACTGTTTCACAGAATTCCACAGTATGAATGAACTGCAAGTTATTTAACAGTTTATCCTGTTAATGGACAATGAGTGTGTTTGCAACTTCTCCCCATTATAATCCATTACAATTTTTTTTTTTTTGGCTGAGCTGCACTGCTTGCAGGATCTCAGTTCTTCAACCAGGGACTGAACCTGGCCCCTGGCAGTGAAAGCCCAGAATCCTAACTGCTAGGCCACCAGGGAACTCCCAGATATTTTCAGTTTTAAGAGTTACTGTTAAATTGTCCCAGATGACTATATAACAATTAATTAATTATTTTTATAATTTTCCAACATTTTATTATGAAAACATTCAAGCATTCAGCAAAGTTGAAAGAAATTATGAGGAACACTCTTATACCCACCACCCAAGTTACACATCTATCCATTTATTCATCCATCCATCCATCTTATTTTTTGAAACATTTCAAAGTAAATTGCAGACATCAATACACTTCCCTTTAGACATTTCAACATGCATATCACTAAAGTTTAATGTTTGTTTACAGTTTTTTTTGTCTTCAAGGTAAATTTTACATACAAAAGTACACACAAATCTTAGATGTACATTTGTTAAACCTTCACACACACACACACATATACACACACGCCTGTGTCACCCAAACCCCTATCAAGATATAGAACATCACCATCACCCTAGAAAGTTCTCTGGTGTCCCTTCCTAGGCAATCCCTGCCCCGACTCCTACAGAGACAATCAGTGTTCTAATACTTTCCATCATGGACTGCCTGTTTTAGAGCTTTATATTTTTTTAAAGAGAAGTAAAAAAAAATACTCCCTGTACACTCACGTATTTTTTTTCTCTGTATTTTAGTGGGAGAAAAAAATATCCTACCTCCTCTCCAATGCCTAAAGGAATTTATTTCTTCCTGTCCAGATGAGTTCCATTCCTTCTCTGAGTTCCAATAAACAATTAACTGCTCATTCTCTGGGATACACATATTTAGGTCTTGAGCTACCTGAGAGCAAGGACCCCATTTACCCACAGTAGGTGCTCTGACTCATTATTATCTTTCTCCCACTCTCAGACAGACCAGCAAGTACCCCGGGGCCTTCCCTTATGTTTGGAAGCTCAGGCTTGACTCCTGAGGTGGGGTAAGAAGGTCGGCAGCCTGGGGCTCTGGTCTTAGTCTCCCATTAACCCACTGAGTGACCTCGTGCAAGGGTCTTCCCCCCTCTGGGCACTTGCTTTCTCCACTGAAGGCAGATGGTAGAGCGTGGAATGGGGCCAAAAACTTTAGTGTCATTCTTGCCTCCTTTGTCTCATGCTTCCACACTGGATCTAGCAGGAAATCTGACAGTTCCTCCCTCAAATCAGATCCAAAACCTGACCTTCACCATTCTTACATTGCCACCACCTTGGTACAAGCTAGCAAGCTACCGTCCTCCTCACTAGAAGACTACACCAGGCTCCTTCCTGGACTCCTGGCTTCCAACTTGCCCCCTGTGTTCTCCTCTGAAGCAGCCAGAAGGGTCTCTGCAACACTTAGGGCAGACCACCCTCCTTCTCTGTTCAAAGCCCTCCCATGACTCCCCATCTCAGGGCAAAAACCAAAGTGCTTCTGATGGCCCACAAGGGCCCCCATGATCTTGACCCAATCCGACCTTGACTTCACCTTGCATCGTCCTCGCAGCTCTCACCACACCGGCCTCATGGCTTTCCTGGAACACAGCAAGCATACTCTGACCTCAGGGCCTTTGCAGTTTCTCTCCCCATGCCTGGAATTCTTCCCCTATACGGTTGCGTGGCTTATTTTTTCATTTTTTTTCAGGTCTTTGCTCAAATGTCACTTTATTAAAGATGCCTTCCTTCACTGCCACCATTAACAGAGCAAACCTCCACCTTCCTCCACAAGCACTCCGCACCTCCCTTCCACCTGCCATCATCCAATCTGCTGTGTATTCACCTACTTATTATTGTCTGTCTACCCGACTAGGGTGTAAGCTCCATGAGGGACAGCTTATTTGTCTGCTTGACTACTGCTATATTTTGTTCCTGATGCACCTAGAACAGGGCCTAGCTCCTAGTAGGTGCTCAGGAAATATTTCTTGGTTAAGTCAGGAACAGGGGTTTGGGACATACCTCTAGCACATTTTCTCTAAGGCTTGGATTCCTCCCTTAAAAGGGGTCCCGGGACTTCCCTGGTGGTGCAGTGGTTAAGAATCAACCTGCCAATGCAGGGGACACGGGTTCGAGCCCTGGTCCAGGAAGATCCCACATGCCATGGAGCAACTAAGCCCATGCGCCACACCTACTGAGCCTGCCCTCCAGAGCCCGCATGCCACAACTACTGAGCCAGTGAGCCACAACTACTGAAGCCCGCTCACCTAGAGCTCCACAACAAGAGAAGCCACCGCAACGTGAAGCCCACGCACCGCAACTAGAGAAAGCCCGCGTGCAACAACGAAGGCCCAATGCAGCCAAAAATAAATAAATAAATAGATTTATTTTTTTTTTAAAAAGGGCGGGGGTCCCAATGTTTTCCTCATTGTGAAAGTGAGATGGTACATGGATGCCTGTTATAGAGTGCTGCCCACAGGTTGAAGAGGGAGAGGTCCTGTGGCTCAGGGCACTGGCTTCAGACACCTGTGTGACCTCGGGCAGGCCACTCAAGTTCCCTGGCCCTGCTGATCTCTGTTTCAGAAGTTTATTGAGGGTTAAACAAGAAGCCATGTGGAAAGTGTTTAACACAGTGCCTGATATGTAGTAATAATAACAACTGTTATTGCTGCTGAGGGACTGGAAAGGAAGGATTCTACTTCCTGAGTTTGCTCTGCATCTGGACTCCGCCTCCTCTTTTGTTTCAGGATAAGCATAGAGGGGATGGATTCCCCCATGTCCAGACCTTCCCTGATCTCTTCTGGGCAGGCCCTCTCCCTCCAAGCTGCAGGAAGTCCATATACACAGCATGGCAATAACTCTGCCTGCAGGCTGGGCTTTGGAAAATGACTGTGAGTTGTGCTGACCTGGGGAGTAGTGGGAGAAGGCTGGGTGACGTGCTTAAGACCCCAGGGCTTTCCCCTTGGGTTGTTTAGTTCATATGTTCAAGGCCTGACGACTCGGCTTAACCTCCATTCATCTCTCAGGTCTACTCATGCCTGGCTTCCTCTACCCCTACCCCAACTGAACCTGCTCACAAGCCCCCACTCTCTTCCTAGCATTTATCCCTTTGTAATGTCTTTGAGTGACTCTTCAGATACGGCGTATCTCCTCCATCAGATTGGGAGCTGCACAGGGGCGGAACAGTAGCCTGTCTTGTTCACTGTTGTGTCCCCAGCACCTAGCACAGGGCCTGGCACATAGTAGGTGCTCAATAAGTATCTGCTGTCTGAAGGAATCAATGGACTCCTCCAGGCTTCAGATAATCAAAATGGTCTAGAAGAGAAAGTTCCCCCGGGGAACTCCTCCAAGGTTACACCCAGGTTGTGTTCACAACACCCAGCAGCAATTTGCATTGCAGTCCTAAATCAGGGCCCAGAGCAGGCATTCACTTTATAATAGTCCTGAGGAGAAAAACAAAGCAGACAATAGGGATCCAAGCCCTCATTTTCTCAGGCAAAGTGAATCCCACCTTGAATTTGAAATAAGGGGTGAGATTCCCAAAAGGTGGAGGCATTATCACCCCCACCCTCAAAGCTAGGAACTGCCAAAGGGCCCTTTAAAAAGCAAATTTCTAGAGGGGACGGTGTAAATGTCCATTGGAGCTTAGGCCAAGGATCTTAAACAGGCTTAAACTTTACCCCAGGAATTCCACTTCTCAAATTTGTCTCAAGGAAAAATCTTGAGATTTGGAGAAATATTTTTGAACAGACAAGCAAGTACATCACCACATCCCATACAAAAATCAGAGAATAGGAACTGTCCTAGGAGTCTAACAATAGAGGATTGTTTACATTCATTTACATGTATAAGGATTAAAAACTAAAAGTGGAATTGACTCCTTTCCCCTGGCTGCAAACAAGCTCAGAGCCAATTTGAAAACTAATCAGTAATCTCTCCACTGCCCCATGTGTTGGTGAATTTGCTTCCGACCTGGTCCTGATTTACTATCTTTCTTTTTTTTTAATCTTCCTATTTTAAGCATCTCATTTCCTCTGCCCTTAACAGCCTCCCAACAGAGGAGTTTTTGTCTCTAGTTCACTGCTCTGTACCAGCATCTAGCACGATGATGGGGGCATAATAAGTGTTCAATAAAGACGTGTCCCATGAATGGACAAATGTCTCCACAAAGCTGACTTCAAATCTTCTTGGGCATTAAGCAAATCCTCCCCAGATGAAAGGTACTGACCCAGGGAGAATTCCCTGGCGGTCCAGTGGATTAGGATTCGGTGCTTTCACTGCCAGGGTCCGAGTTTGATCCTTGGTCAGCGATCTAAGATCCCGCAAGCCCCGTGGCATGGCCAAAAAAAAAAGAAAAAAGAAAAAAAAAGGTACTGACCCAGCAATTCCATTCTAAGGCCCAGCAACTCCATTCATAAGAGTGCAAGTGTCTGTGCAGGGAGGAATGTTTCCTCTAACATTGTTTGTAACAGTGCGAACATGGGAAAACCCTAAGTGTCCATCAATAGGGGCCTGGTTAAATCAGATAGAATTCATCCAGACTATACAGCTATTGAAAAGGAAATAGGGCTACAAGACATGCTTCTAAGTGAAAAGGCAAGATGCTAAGTAGTGTAAACAGTGTATATATGAGTCCATAGTTCAAAATAAATAAATAAATAACATGGAGAAAGAAGTCTAATAGGCCGTTCCGGAGTGATCCTGAGAGCACATTTGGGAGGTTCCAACCTCAGTCCTGCCCCTAACCAGCAAGTGACCTTGATTAGCACCTTTCCTCTCTAAGCCCATCCCCCCTTCTATAAAAACAAGGATGAGTTATGACCTCCTGGTGGGGTTACTGAGAGGATTAAGGAAGAAAATGCATATAAATGTCAGGCACCTCTCTCAGAGTGAGTACTCAAAGATATATGAGTTAAAATAGAAAATCATTTCTCTCATCATAGGATGGGAACAAAGATCATTTAACTTTTTAAAAGAAAACCTTTAAAATGTATTCTGCAAATAAATCAAAATTGACAAGAGTTGCAAGAATCCCTGTATATTCTTCCCAGAGTTACCAATTGTTAACATTTGCCATATTTGCACTACCCCTCCTCATTTTTTTCTTGAACCATTTTATCCCTCTTTACTTTATACGTTCAGCATATATTTCTTAAGAAAAAAGACATTCTCTTACATAAATCAAGTACAATGATAAAATTCAGGAAATTAAACATTGATACAATATTATATCCAATCTAAAGTCATGTTCAAATTTCATCAATTGTCCTAATAATGTCTTTTTTAAAAATTGTGGTTAAAAAATATATATATCACATAAAATTTACCATCTTAGCCCTTTCTTTCTTTCTTTCTTTTTCTTTCTTTCTTTCTTTCTTCCTTCCTTCCTTCCTTCTTTCCTTCCTTCCTTCCTTCTTTCCATTCATTTTTTTTCGCCATGCTGTACAGCTTGTGGGATTTTATTTTCCCAACCAGGGATTGAATCAGGGCCCTAGGCAGTGAAAGTGCGGAGTCCTAACCACTAGACAGCCAGGGAATTCCCTTTGCTTAAGTGTACAGCGTACAGTTCAGTAGCGTTAAGGATATTCATATTGCTGTGCCAATAGTATCTTTTATAGCAATTGTTTGCCTCCATCTAGGATCACACATTACATTTACATAGTCACCTTATCCTTTCAGTTTCTTTTAACCTGGAAAAATTCCTTAGCCTTCCTTTGTTAATGACTTTCATGACATAGGTGTTTTGAAGAGTCTAGGCTAACTGTAATTTTGTGGCTTTTGTTATCTTTTATAATAAAGGAGATAATATTGAAGGTATGATGAGGATAATCACAAATGGAAACATAAAAATATCCACAGTACTTTTTCCCCTAGTTTTGGTAGAAAGAGCATCTGGAGTTTGTCCCTCCTGCTAAAATGCAGGATCCCAGTGGTGATGGAGATGTTCTGTATCTCTGAATCAATGTCATTATCCTGGTTGGGAGATTGCACTCTAGCTTTGCAAGATGGGATCTGTGCATAGAGAGAAACTGGGAAAAGGGTACGGGTGCCTCTCTGTATAATTTGTTAAAAGTGTAAGTGTAAATCTACAATTGTCTCAGAATTAAAAGTTTAATTTTTTAAAAGATGCCCTTTGGCATTTCAGAGCCTGAAGTGTCAACAATTCTCCCAGGGAGAACCTAGCCCCTTGGTGAAATTCCCAGTGGGAATCCTCCAGCCTGAGAAAGGACTTCTTAATGAACTCCTTTCACTTGCAGGGGTTGGGGGAGGGGGCCTCCTTTGCCCTCTGCAGGGACATTTTAAAGTGAATGAAGGGAGCAAGGTCCCTCATTAAGGCTGAAATGGGAGCTGCTGGGGGCGGGGGTTCTCTAGAAGGAGGCTTGGCCCCAGGTCTGCATTTCCTGCTACAAAGTTATCTCATTAACAGTAATCACGACTCCTTTCTATCCGAGAGTGGATTGTGAAGGACAACATTGGAAAGATAATTTTTATCTACTGTCCTTGCTAGTTGCCAACTTCTTAATAATAAAATTGAAAAACTGTAAAGATCTGAATAGGCAACCAATGGGGATTCATTATGAGCATTATTGTATTCTTGCTTAGTAGAATATTATGCCGCATTTTATGATGAGGTTTTTGTAGCATTTATAATTGAAACCAAGAATGCTGTTGTGTGAGACTTTGAAGTTTCTCTTAGAGGACTTGGAATTCTTCTCAGGGCTGAGGAATGTGGGTTAGGAGAGCAGGGTCCTCATCAGGGAAATGAACCTGCCACCGGGTTCCTGTTCAGGCTGAAATGCTAATTTCTGGGTGTTCTCAGATCAATCATGGTCTAGTCTCTCCCTAACTTGAAAGTTTGTCATCCTAGTGCTATTTTGAACCCTGAAAGTCAGAACATGATATCCTTAACCCTTCTAGGAATTTCTCCTAAAGAAATAATCAGATGTGGAAAATGAATTGTGTACCAGGGTTCTTATTGCCATCTTTTTATAAGATTGAAAATTTGGAATACTATTAATAACAAGCATTTATTGAGCACTTAGCGTGAGCCAGTTGCTGTGCTAAGTGTTTTACAAGCATTATCTCATTTCATCTTTTCTAGTAGGTTGTATTATTGTCTCCATTTTTACAAATGAAAAAAGAAATGGAAGCACAGAAAGGTTAGTAATTTGCCCAAGACAACATAATTAGTAAGCAGAGGAGACACGTGTAAATGACAGCAAAAACACAATGTGATAAACATTAAAATAGAAATAATATGAGAGACAATGCAAAGTATTAACATTATACACAGGGTGTCTTTGGGTGCATAAAATAAAGCCCAGCATGTGGTAGGCATTTTAAAACGGTGATTATTTGTACCTCAGACTTGAATGTGATCATGAATCACCCGGGGATCTTGTTTAAAATGCTGGTCTACGGTAAGTCTGGGAGTCTGCATTTCCTCCAAGCTCCTGGGTAATGTCCATGCTGCTGGTCCAGGGACCACACTTCGAGTACCAGAGATTAAATAGCTTGGCAGAAAAATAAATAAATAAATAAATAAATAGCTTGGCAAAGTGGGAGAGCCCTGAATATGTAAAAACCAAACAAATCACAGCAGTCCCAATGATCTGTGATGTGGAAAAAGACTGGAAAACAATACAGTTACTGTCCTACTGCGGTGTTGGGCTGCAGTTTCAAGTGAATTTCTTTCCCTTTCTCTATTTTCTGTCACATTCAATTCCACACATATCTATTGAGTGCCTCAGCACCAGTCACTGTGGGAGCAGAAATGAAGGAAATCCAGTGGTTTCCTCAAGGTTATTATTTTTTTTAAGTTAAAAATAAACCACTTAAAGTGGGTGCATTTCACTGTATATAATTTATACC
Source organism: Lagenorhynchus albirostris (assembly GCF_949774975.1). Lineage (NCBI taxonomy): Eukaryota > Metazoa > Chordata > Mammalia > Artiodactyla > Delphinidae > Lagenorhynchus > Lagenorhynchus albirostris. The sequence goes on from NC_083109.1 coordinate 26,013,152, forward strand.
TGAACAAAGTTGATTTAATACTTAAAGATATGAAGAAATATAAGTCCCTGACAGGGATCTTTTAATAGGTTAAAACTATTTTTAAATTAAATTCCTGGACAGTGAGTCAGGGGGTCTGAGTTCAGTCCCTGTCTGTCAGTCACCTGAAGGTTTACTTTCTTCCAGGTACCTTGGACTTGGACAGATGCCCCGTATACATTCTCAAAGCACTTTGTACTTTTTGGCATCATTTCATAATTTCACCCACGCGTGATTTTTCACATGTGTGTGTCTACCTCCCTGACTAAACTCTGACTTCTCCCAGGCCAGGCACTGCATCTGGTTTTGTCACTGTGGTGTCCCAGCACCTGTCAGGGCAACTGCCCCACAGGTGGTACTCAGGATTATCTGTTGAATGAATGTATGAAGGAATTTGTTCATACCCTTCCGAAGGGATTTTTAGGAAAGCGTAGAGAAAAAAGCCTGGTGGAGAAAGCCAGCCAATCCTCCCCACACTCCCCCACCCCAGGTATCTAGGAACCCTCTCCCTACCCTCAAGGCTGGGCTCAGGGGTAGGTGAAGATGCTTTGGGGCTTGCAGGGCTCAGGTCTTAAATTCCAAGGAGCATGTCTTGGTTTTCTCATCTGTCCAGTGGGGATCAGGGTAATTAATACTTATCTCGGGCTGCAAGGGGTCCTTGGGAAGAGAGCATGGGGGTTAAAATGTTTCAGGGGCTGCAGTGATTATCACTGTCTCAATAATCTCCCCCACCAACCTGACCACCTTCCTGCCTGGCACCATCACACTCCTTGCACTTCTTTGGGTCAGTGTTTCCTTCACTCCAGAGTTTCTCCAACTCTGGCCTTTGGGAAGTTGTTGGAAATGCAAAATTCTCAGGTTCTATCCCAGGCTTTTCTTATCAGAGACTCTGGGGGTGGGGCCCAGAAATTGGCATGCCCTCCAGATGATGCTGGTGCAAGCCCAAGTTTGAGCTTTCATTGCTCTGCTCTGACCCAAGCTCTCCCAGAGACACTTGGCCTGCCTGTTCACTTTTCCATCCCCAGTGCCTGGCATCTAGGAGGCATGCCCTAAATATCTTCTGATGCATAGTAACGATGTTAATGATAGCAGCTAGCCATTGGTTGAGGACCTCCAGTGTGCCAGGCTATCTTCTAAACATTTTAAGAGGGTGAGCGCATTTAAGGCGCCACCCCCGGGATCATTTTACGGATAGTGAAGCCGGTTCCGAGAGGCCAAGCTCTGAGCCCAGGGGGAGATCACGCAGGGAATCCCGCGTTTCACCGCTGTGCTGCTCAGCGGCCTGGACGGGGCATAGCGGTCGCGGGTATCCAGGGCTCCGCGAGGGCGCCCCTGCCCCGCCCCACCCGCGGTCCGCGCGCGTCAGCGGCTCGTGAGGGCGCACCCGGAACCGGTCCGAGAGGAGCTCGGCGGCGGCAGCGGCCCGTGGCGAAAGTGCGGCTGCGGAAGCGCGGCGAGGCCGGCGGCGCGAAGGAGGAAGTCCGGGGAGGCGCGGGAGCTGGGGGTCTGCGGCGCCGAGCGGACGCCATGGGCCGCCTGCACTGCACGCAGGACCCCGTGCCCGAGGCCGTGGGCGGCGACATGCAGCAGCTGAACCAGCTGGGCGCGCAGGTGGGCCGGGCGACCGCGGCGCGGGATCCGGGCGGGGGCCCCGGAGGGAATGGCGGTTTAGGCCGCAGCCGCCCGCTGTGCTTTGTGGCGGTAGCGGGGGATTCGGGGAGGGGCTGAGGGGAATTGGGGTCTCAGGCCAGTTTTGAGGGCCGAAGGATCTCGGGAGGCCTAAGGCCAAGCTGAGGGATCCCAGGGGGATCTCGGGGACCCAGAAATGGGACTGGGGGACTTCTGGGAGTCCTGGGAACCAGGAGAGTTTGCAGGGTCCTGGAAGGGGGGCTGAGGGGGGTCTTGATGAGGCCGAAGGGAGTTGGGAGAACCGAAGTAACAGACTAAGGGCCTTGGGAGGCTGATGGAGTTTGGGGGAGCCGTGGAATTTGGTGGGCCAGGCGAGGGACTGAGACATTTTGTAGGAAGGCCGGGGATCTTAGGGAGACTTAGCCAGGGGGGTCTTAGCATCTCGAGGAGGCTGAAGGAGCCTGGAGTGGGGGCAGGTCATCAGGGGGTGGGATGTGTGTGTAGGAGATGGCCAGGCCAGAATGGCTCTGTGGGCAAGCGATGACATCCTGTCCTCGTCGCCACTCCCATCCGCCCCAATTAAGGGAGATACTGGTAGTCCCCAAGGAAAGAAACCATGTACCCTACACAGTAGAGGGCGGTTCCTTGATGGTAGTGGAGCTGGCAAAGGCTTTTTCTCACTATTCAGGCTGCAGGTGCCCTCCAGTCAATCTTGACGTCTTCCTGCTCCTGTGCTGGTTGGGATGTCCCTTTCATACCACTAAGTCAGACAAATTAAGTGAGTTAAAATGTCACTTCTCACCACCACAGCAAAGGTGCATTTATTTCCCCCACTGGGTTGTAACTTCCCAGGAGGTGGGGCCCCTGTCTTTCATCTCAGCATCCTCACAACTTACTGTTTTCTCATGAAGTAACACTAATTGTAATGCCAGTCATGTTCTACGGCTTCAGTGTCCAAGAAAAATGAACTGCAAGCCTCAGGTCTACTTTTACATTTTCTAGCAGCCACATTTAAAAATTCAAAAGAAACAGGAAATGAATATAATGTGTTTTCTGTAATCCACTATATCAGAATATTATCATTTCAATGTGTAACCCACATAAAATATATCAGTGAGATATTTCACTTTTTGGTACTGAGGTCTCTGATTCTAGTGTGTATTTTAAAGCGCATCTGAAATTAGCCTTTTTCAAGTGCTCAGTAGCCACACATGGCTGGCAGCCACTGTATTTTACAGCCCAGTTCTAAGTGCTTTTATGTGTATTAAGTCACCGAGTTCTTGCAACCACCCTAGGAGTCAGGTACTATTACCATTGCCATTTCACAGATAAAAAAAATGGTTCAGGGAAATCAATTGACCTGATTAAGGGCGGTCAACCAGGAAGTGGTGGAGCCAGGAATTCAGGACCGGACACCTGACTTCAGATCCTGGGGAATTAAACACACTAGAATAGAGCTTTGTAGGTGATCTCCTCAATCAGGTAGTTTAGCTTTTACTTGTTTATGTATTGGGGCTTTCTGAAAGATTTCCATTTGGAGAATAAAAAAGATTCTGCTGCTAAAAAACTTTTTTTAAAGCTTCTGGATTGTATGATCTCTAAGGTTACCTCCAACTTGGTATTCTAAAGATAATCCACCTCCTTTAAGGTCAGAGCTGGACTCATTTGCTAACCTTGAAACGCACTTTAAACCTTTACCTTTGTTTTTAATACAGAAAGCTTTTTCCTGATGAGCAACTTACCAGAGTCCTTTGGGCCATTTTTCCCCCTTTACTTGGGTGATCAAACTTCTCTGAGTAGCCACTCTGTTAGCTGAACTTACTTTGAAGTCGGAGGCCCAGGCCTCAAGGAGAAAAAGAATCATTGTATTAACGTTGGCATCACCATTTATTGCTTGTTCGGTGGGTATTTATCTGAATGCCTACTGTGCACCAAATAGCCACTAAACCCAGTGAGATTTACAAAGGCTTGATGAATGAGGCCTCTTGTGCTGGGGAAGTTGTGATCTGCTGGGGCAGGTCAGAAAATGGAGACATGGTACAGCACTGAGTGGATCTGCATGTGCTCTCTGATGCCGTGGACAGTCCTAGGTAACATAATCACTAAAAAAAAAAAAAAATCACTTTTAGAGTGGTTATGAGAGGATATTCAGAAAAATATAAAGAAGAAAACAAATGGTCTACAGTCTCTCACCTAGCAACACACACAGAAAATTCAGACAGTATTCAAAGGTATAAAATTAAAAAACACCTATTTCTCTTGTCTCCAGAAATCATTTTGATAGTTTCTCATGTATCTTTATAGAAATCTGCAATCTGCCATCGTATGTATGGGTATCCTTTCAAAACTTTTTTTACACAAAAGGGAGTGTGATATTCCTTGAAACAGATCTAACATAATTTAACCAGTCCCCTATTAATAGACACTTAAGTTGCTTTCAGTTTTTTATTTTTAAGAACAATGCTGTCAACAAACTGCTTTGTGTGTGTCTGGGTTTACTTTTTAGAACATCTCTGAAGGGTATACTTCTTGCAGTGGAATTACTAGGTCAAAGGGTCTGATTGTTTAAAAAAAGTAGATATGGATTTTGCTAAGTTACAGTCCAGAAAGGTTGCCCCAGTTTATCTTCTCAACAGTGTGCAAGCATGTCTGTTACTTTCACCAACACTGGTGTCATCAGACTATTAGTTTGAAGATCTGATAAGTGAAAAATTGGTATCTCCTTGTTTTGCTGATTTGCATTTCTCATCTGGAATGATCTTGAGAATCTTTTCATATGTTTAACTGGTAAGAGTAGTTAAGATTTTGATTTCATGGATATTCATGAGCAGGTGAGCATTCCAGGGAGAGACAGCTATGCAGGTACAAAGGCAAAGAATGGGGAAAGTGTTTAGGGAAGATTTATTCAACAAATACTTACTGTGCACTTACAATAATTAAGGTGTAGTTTACCATACAAAGCTGGAGGAGGAACCTTCTCTGTTAAGACAGGTTTGTGTTCCTTATCAAGATTGAAAATTCTAAGTGCCCCCAGGTGAGGTTCCAAGAGGGAGCCTCAGAACTTAAGAATTTGGGTAGGTCCCTTTCTTGTTGGGAGTGTCCTGGTATCTTGGCAGGGCTTTGAGGATAAGGAGGTTTTGGAAGAGTGGAGATAGGGATGGGGGTCGGTAACAGCCTACAAGACCACAGTAGCTTGAGGCCCCTCTTGAGAGGCTGGGATGAGACCACACAAGGAGCCCGAGCCTGAGTGCTAGGCTGAGGCCTGGAAATGGAAAAGCAACTGGAGGCCTTCTCAGTCACCCCATTTTTTAAAAGGCCCCAGGTGGCATAGCAAACACGGTTTGCCAAAGATCTGACAGTTCCACAGATCTGCAGCAAAATAAATAAATAAATAAATAAAAATAGAAATGAAAGAAATAGAGGAAAACACAGTTTGAGGACACATTCTCAAGCCAGTCTTGACTGTTCTTGTTTTCACTATATCAGCATTTGGGCAAGGCTGATACCCAATATCACAAATACTGCAGAAAAACAGCCCCTGGACCAGCATTGGTTAAAGTGTTCCCATGGAATATCCATGAAGTTTTGAGAAAGCAGACACCTCTATGCCGTTGGGTGGTGGGAGTGTAAATCTGTGCAACTTCTTTGCAAGGCAATTTGGCAATATTTTCTCAGAATTTAAAATGCATATATCTTAGAGAATAAACTAGTGGTTCCCAGTGGGGAGAGGGGAGGGGGGAGGGGCAAGATAGGGGTAGGGGATTAAGAGGTACAAACTATTATGTAAAAAATTAATAAACTATAAAGGGCTTCCCTGGTGGCACAGTGGTTAAGAATCTGCCTGCCAATGCAAGGGACACGGGTTCGAGCCTGTGCGCCACAACTACTGAGCCTGAGCTCTAGAGCCCGCAAGCCACAACTACTGAGCCCACATGCCACAACTACTGAAGCCTGCGCGCCTAGAGCCCGTGCTCTGCAACAAGAGAAGCCACGACAATGAGAAGCCCGCGCACCGCAACAAAGAGTAGCCTCCGCTCATCGCAACTAGAGAAAGCCTGCGCACAGCAATGAAGACCCAACACAGCCAAAAATAAAAATAAATAAAATAAATAAGCTATAAGGATATATTGTACAACACAGGAAATATAGCCAATATTTTATAAAAACTATAAATGGAATCTAACCTTTAAAAATTATGAATTACTGTGTTGTACACCTGGAACTTATATAATGTTGTACTTGAACTACACCTCAACATAAAAAATGCATATATCCTTTTGACCTAGGGTGCATTTTAAGAATATATCTTTTTTTTTTTTAACCGCACCGTGAGGTTTGTAGGATCTTAGTTTCCTGACCAGGGATTGAAGCTGGGCCCTCGGTAGTGAAAGCTCAGAGTCCTAACCATTGGACCTCCTGGGAATTCCCAAGACTATATCTTATAGACATACATGTCACAAAGAAATATGTGGGAGGATATTCATTGCAGCATCGTTTATATAACACCAACAAACACACCCACTAATGTTCATTTCTAGGGAAATAAATTATGCTAAGTCTTTACCAGTTGAATGTCATGCAGTTGTTAAAAGAACTGGGTAGATTTACATCTGCTGACATGATTGATCTCTAAGATGTAATTGAGTGAAAAAAAGGTGAGGTGCAGGGATTGGGTTCCGTATGATCCCATTTGTATTTAAAAGAAATTAAATGAAAATAAAATGATGGGAAGGCCACAGAGGTGTTAGCAGTAACTACCCTGGGGAGTGTGACTAAGGTGGGAGGGGGCAGGGAGGGAGCAAGACATTTTATTTTATATTCTTTTATGTTAGCTGGGTCTTTTTAAAACCTTCTGCATATATTTTATATTTTCAAACTCTAGTTTTATATTTTAAAATAGAATACATTTTAGAATAAAATAATACAGAGCCTTGCCAGGGGTTTACGTGGAGTTTAGTGTCATGGGAAAAAGGGCAGATGCATTTGACAGTCATATTACACGTATAGCTTTGGGGGCTCTGAGCTGAAGTATCTAATTTTGTTTAAATGTTATCTTGCTTCAGGAAGGTGGCTCTATTGGCATAGTGACTTTAATTGTAGCTGTGGTAATTGCTGCCCTTGGTTTAGCCTCTAGCCTGGCGCTGTACTGGAGGCTTTGCATGTGCCAATTAGTACTGTTCTGGAAGCTATGTACTATTACCTTCATTTTCCCAATGAGGACTGAATCACAGTGAGGCTGAGTGACTTGCTCAGGGTCACATTGGGTGGTCAGCAGAACAATGATTCACATCTGGGTCTTTTAAACGCTTGTGTGTTGATTTTCCCCACTATGCCACACACACTGTGTCCATTGGGAGGGAACATGGGAAAGTAATGACATGTGTCTCAGTCTGCTTGGGCTGCTGTAACAAAATACCACAGACTGGGCAGCTTGAACAGCAGAGATTTATTTCTCACAGTTCTGGAGGCTGGTGATTCCAAGATCAGGGTGCCACCAGATTCAGTTCCTGGTGTGAGCTCTCTTCCTGGCTTGCCTTCACGCCGTGTCTTTATGACCTGTGCCTCACAGAGAGAGCTCTGGGGTGTCTTCCTCTGCTTACAAGGGCACCAGCCCTATGCGAGTAGCGCCCCACCCTTATGACCTCATTTAACCTTTGTCACCTCCTCACAGCCCCTCTCTCCAAATACAGTAATACCCTGTGTTTGGTGTTAGGACTTCAACATATGAATTTGGGGACATACATCTATTCAGTTCTTAATAATACGGTACTGATAAAGAGGTTCACATGCACAAAAGAATAAGACTCTTCTAAGACAGTGTATAATAACACGTTAAACTTTACTGTTTTGTCATATACTCAACAAGATGTTTATTGTGGGAGAAGGAAACCCAGAAAACATGGATAGACAAAACAGAAGAAAATAAAAATCATCTAAAATCTTGCCACAGAGAAGTAACTGCTTTCAAAAGCAAGGTAGAGAAAAAGTTCATATAATATGTTACCATTTGTGAGGGTGAAAATTATATATTTGAATTGACATGTTTGAATAATAAGTATATAAAAGTATAAACAAAAAGAGAAAAGAAAAAAAAGTAACTGCTATGAATGTTCCAGTGATTTTCCCTTTCAGGTCCTGTGTGGGGGGAGGTGTTGGAGGGGTGGTATTTAGACCGTTGAGATGTATGTGTGAACATGTGTGCATACACTCACCATCTCTCAATATGTATCTCCTAAGTATCCCAATAAGATATATGAGTTTTTCAGACAATATAGTGTTACAGATAGATTGACACTGGTGGTGGGTATTGTGAATATTTGTAACTTTTTTTTTAATTGAAATATAGTTGACATACAATATTATGTTAGTTTCAGGTGTACTACACAGTGATTTGACATTTATATACATTATGAAATGATCACCGTAAGTCTAGTAACCATCTGTCACCATACAAACTTATTACAGTATTATTCACCATATTCCTTATGCTGTATATTACATCCCTGTGGCTAATTTATTTTGTAACTGGAAGTTTGTACCTCTTAATCCCCTTAGCCCACTTCATACCCCACCCCTCTCCCCTCTGTATCTGTGAGTCTGTTTTTGTTTGTTTTGTTTTTCAGATTCCACATAAAAGTGAGATCATATGGTATTTGTCTTTCTCTGACTTATTTCACTTAGCATAATACCTTCTACATCCATCCATGTTGTTACCAATGGCAAGATTTCATTCTTTTTATGGCTGAGTAATATTCTATTGTATATACATACCACATCTTCCTTATCCATTCATCTGTTGACGGACGCTTAGGTTGCTTGCGCATCTTGGCTATTGTAAATAGTGCTGCAGTGAACATTGGTGTGCTTACATATTTTCAAATTATGAATGTTTGTAACTTTAAGATGATCAAAACAGGTATCAACATCTGTGTGTTCCTCTTCTCTCTTAAGGGGCTATAGTAGGATGGGATGTGGGAACACTGACCCAGGAGTAGAATTTTACTGATGTTCTGTGTTCTCTTCACAGAAGTTCTCAGCCCTGACAGAAGTACTCTTCCACTTCCTAACTGAGCCAAAAGAGGTAAAGTATCTTGTGTTAAGGAGCATTCCCGAGTGTGGGCCTACAGTCCTGAGATGCTTAGAAAGTGACGGCCTGGTTTGTGTTGTCCCCTCTCTGCAGGTGGAAAGGTTTCTGGCTCAGCTCTCTGAATTTGCCACCACCAACCAGATCAGTCTCGGGCCCCTCAGAAGCATCGTGAAGAGCCTTCTCCTGGTTCCAAATGGTGAGTAGCCTCTCCCGGCAGCCAAGGCCAGAGACATTACTTGAACATTCCCTCAATCCACCGAGTTGGCAAGTGTGCTCTGGGCACTGAGCCAGAGCGTTTGGTAGTGAACCAGACATGGGCGGGACTGCAGTCTAGGAAGGGAAGCCAGGTAAACAGATAGCCATAGGAGAGTGTAACTGTGGTCTGCATCCCAGCTTCCATGCCCAGACTTATCTGGTCCTCTGCGTGATAGGTGCAGAAACTGAGAGTAAGAATTTAGAAACTTTTATGACAATTTGACGAAGTCTCTTCAGTCTGTTAATTTTTTAAAATGGGGCTTTTTTTAAACTGTGGTAAAATAATACATAAACATGTAATTGACCATTGTAACCATTTGGGCCGTATATTTTGTATGTGTTTTTTCATTTCATAGTTCTAGGAATTAATTTTCATTGTATTTTACAAAAATATCAGTCCATGATGGATTGAAAAATTTAAAAGATAGGTCTTTTGCTGCAGATAGTTTGAGAAGCAGGGTTTGCCTTAGAGCAATCAGAGAAAGTTTCTAGTCAGAAGGGAGATGATCACAAAGGTTGAGCTGTAGGGCTGTCCATAGTAGCACTGTTTATGACAGAGAAAAATTAGAAGCAATCAAATTACCCAGCAGCTGGAAATTGGTGTAACGAGTTGAGGTCCATTGTTAGAGGGGAGCATCACGGTGGTCAAGAATTCAGTTTGAGTTAGTAGGACCTGAGTGGGAGTCTGGGCCTTGATAAGCAGTGTGACTTTGGCTAAGTACCTGATCTCTTTCAACCCCTAGCAACAACCGTCCCCCAGCAGTTGTTCCCCTCCATCTAAGCTTGTTTTTGGTGTGCGCATGGAGTTGTTTTGAAGATTAATGAAGATAACGTAAATAAAATGCTTAGCACAGTACCTCAGCAAAAGGTTGTTCTTATTTTTCAACTTATGTAGTAATTTAAAAAGATGCTGTTGAGGAAAATGTAATGATATGGAAAACCTTTCACAGTATTCTGTTTAATACTGTCTGCCACCGTCCTATTTTTGCTTTAAAAAAAAAAGTTAACTGTGGCTCTATCTGGGTAGTAGGACTGCAGGTTGTTTTAATTGTTTATTTTTAGCTATGTCTTGTCTAAAAAGTTGCAAGAATTAATTTGGCAATTTAATTAAAAGTTAATTTTATTTAAAGAGAGACATGACCTTTGAGCCCAGTCTTAAGGAATGAATAAATGTCAGCCGGGCTGAGAAGAGATAAAACAGCATCCCCAGTTTGCATATTTTAAAAATCAGTAATAAGCTGATCTTCCCAAGATCTCAGCACAAAGGTGCATTAAAAGTTGGGTGCTTGATTTGTTTGTTCCTGTTGGGCCTTCTGTTATATCTTAGTGCAGATCCTTTCCTTTGCCGTGTCTTGTGATCAGAACATCCCTGAGGTTTCCAGCTGTGAAATTTTATGATCCTCTGTTTGTGCAGTTCTTGCATGCTTTGCCCTCATGGCAGGTTAAAGAATGAGAACCACAAGGCGGGATGGGAACTTGCAGTCTTTTTAACACAGGAATAAATTTTCATTATAAACTTAAAACTGCAGAGCTCTGGAGAGTCAAAGGGAAAATCCCCTTTTACTCTCATCCCACTCTTGTCTCTAGGAATAATCAGAGTATAATTTTGGTGTATATCCTTTTTTTTTTTTTTAACTTTATTTATTTATTTTTGTCTGCGTTGGGTCTTTGTTGCTGTGTGCAGGCTTCCTCTAGTTGCAGCAAGCGGGGGCTACTTTTCGTTGCGGTGCGCGGGCTTCTCATTGCAGTGGCTTCTCTTGTTGTGGAGCATGGGCTCTAGGCGTGTGGGCTTCAGTAGTTGTGGCATGCAGGCTCAGTAGTTGTGGCTCGCAGGCTCTAGAGTGCAGGCTCAGTAGTTGTGGTGCACGGGCTTAGCCGCTCTGAACCATGTAGGATCTTCTCGAACCAGGGCTCAAATCCGTGACCCCTGCATTGGCAGGCAGATTCTTAACCACTGTGCCACCAGGGAAGTCCAGTGTATATCTTTTTATATTTTTATATATAAAATGGTAATAAACCATAGAATTGCTCTGCGGCTTGCATTTTTTCATACCTAGTACATCAAGGAGATCTCTCCACATCAACTTCATTCTTCTGATGACTGCAGTGTACCTTGGACTGAATGTATCTTTTAGTTAATCCATTTCCTGTTGCTGGACATTTTAGTTCTGACTCTTCACTCTTAGAAACAATATCGCAGTGAACGTCCTTAGAAATCTATGTTCTCAACTTATGTGAGCATTTCGTAGGACAGGTGCCCAGAGTGCAGAACCAGGAGTACTTATTCTCTTTATTCTCATTGTCTAGCCTACACCTGTAGGAATGGGGAAACCTGTGAGCTGTTGTGGATACTGGTTTTTCAGGAGATCTCTGTCTGGTGTCCCTGCCTCCATTCTTTCCTGTCCTTCTCATCTCTGCTCCCCACCACATTCCATCCTGCCAGACTGCCTTAATCCCTCCTAATCCTAGCACTCCGGCCTCTGTTCTACCTCTTTCAGAAAGTCTTCCCAAACCATTTCAGTCCGTGGTGAGCTCCCCTTCCTCTCAACAACCGAGATAGGTTCTTTTATCTGAAGCTCTCATTTTGGACTGTAATCATTTTGTTTTCTGTTGATCGTGCTGTTTTGTGTGTGTCTGTCTCGTGGCCCTAACAGACAGTTCTTTGAAGTCAGGGGCATGTCTGTACTACTTTCCTAAGCCACAGTCACAAGTAAAGTGAAGACATAGAGCAGGAGCTTTTAGTACATGCTAGGTGAGTTGAGCTGAACTTGGGAGACCCTGTGATCCTCCCAGGGGATGCTGGGTGTATATTCTTCAAGCAGGATTGATTATCAGTGTTTATAGCAGACTGCTTTCTATAGATGCAGAGAACACTGAGGTATGCTGAGTTCCAGGGATGGGCTTTGCAAGCTCACTTGGATTTGAGTCTTGGTCATATCACCTAATGTAGCTATTTGGCCTTGGACAAATCAGCCTCTTGGCGCCTCAGTTTCTCATCTGAAAAACGGAATAATAAGAGCAGTCTATGGTGTTGGCATTAGGAATAAATGAGTTAGTACAGTGCTTGCCGAACTTCAACATTATTTATTGATTGTTCAGTTAATTTCAGTCCTTTGCCTCGATATCAGATCATCAGGTAAAACGTTCCTTCCTTCATCTAATGGAGAGGATCTGAATTCACCTCTTGACTATTTAATGTCCCAAAGCTTTTCAAGCTTTTCAAGTTCTAGAATCGAAGTCTCAGGTATGCTGTACTTCTCAGTAGCTCTCAAGAATTTCTTTTACTCTTCTTTTTGTTCTCATGCAATCTGACTTTTCTCTTCCTGCAGAGTTTTTCTGCTTGAATTCTCCATTTCTTCCAGAGCATCTCCTAAGCACCTGAGGTAGCTTGTAAGTCTCTTGGCCTCTTCCTCATCCCTTGGCCTGATGTGCCATTTTCTTTTCCTTTTTTTTTTTTTCTGCACTGCACGGCTTGTGGGATTTTAGTTCCCCAACCACAGATTGAACCCGGGCCCTCGGCAGTGAGAGCATGGAGCCCTGACCACTGCACCGCCAGGGAATTCCCAATGTGCCATTTTCTTTTCAGTCCCAAAGGCTGCCATCCCAGAACAAGTTCTTAGCCCTTCATGCCTTGTTACGGCAGCAACATCTCCGCTTGTGTTCCCCCATCCCAGATTCCAGTTTGCCCTGGAGTATAGTACAACTTGGATCCTTGGACCCTGCTGTTCCTCTCAGCTGTTTATTTTGCATAATAAATTCTGTAGTCCTTAACTTGGCATTCAAGGCCTTCCCCAATCTAGTCTGAAGTGTAAGGCCCTCATTCTCTTCCCCTTCTCTCATCCTGGTCCTGCTTGTGCAGTAAGACCTCACTGTTGAAGTGCAGCCTTGTTAGAGCTGAAAGGACCTCGAGAACTCTCCAGATCAGTCTTCCCCAGATTGGTGTTTTCATCCAGAAAAGACTTCAGTGGCCAGACAGGGTCATAAAATACTGTCCCCGCACCCCCCAGCCTTGGAATCTTGGAGATTCACACACACATTAACATATCTCAGGCTCCGAAAAGTCCTGCAGTAAAGCAACCTGCTTAACCAGTATCTGTGAAACAGTTAACCATGGACCTCTTCTTCTTTTGGATGGGGGGAGGGGGGCAGGGGGAGGGTCAAGTAAAAGCTTTGTAAAGTGCTGATCTAGTCTGATCTTTGTCTTGGAGATAAAGAAACAGAGCCCTAGAGAGGGGAAGTGACTTACTTAAGATCTTACAGTGGAAAAGCTGCTGCTAGAACCTCCCTTGATTAGCTCAAAGCTTGTGGGGTTTTTGGTTTGGGTTTTTTTGTTGTTGTTTTTAATGTTTTTCTTTTACTACTTAGTATGTAATTCTGTTTTTTGTTTTTTTTTTTTTAGTATGTAATTCTTAAAAACACCTGAGATCAACCTTTATCATCCCATGGATGAATTGCTTCATCTGTGCCCCACTAATTCTCCTCATTGCTCTCCAAACTGGACTATTTTTAAACAAATCTCAGATATCATATCGTTTCATTCAGTTCATTCAGTTCCTAGTTATGTATCTCTAAAAGATAAAGGACTTTTTCCCCCTTATCAAGTCGCTGTGCAATTATCGTATCTAAAATTAAAATATGCAGTCAGTGTTCAGACTTCCCCATTGTCTCGTACATTTTATTTGTAAGTGGCGTTCTCATCAGGATCCCAATAGGGCCCCACCTTGCATTCGGTTCCTAGGTGGCCCTTGTGTGCTCACTTGTCACTGTGGCTCCTTCACAGCTCTGAGACCTTGAGCCACATCACTTAACCACTCTGACAATCAGTTTCTTCAGGAATAAAATGGAGCTAATACTAGTAGCTCATACGTTGTTGCAAGAATGGAACAAGATGGCAGTCTAGTGGTTAGGACTCGCGCTTTCACTTCCAGGGCCAGGTTCAGTCCTTGGTCGGGGAACTAAGATCCCACAAGCTGTGTGGCGCAGCCAAAAAAATTAAAATAAAATAATTTAAAAATTAAAATTAAAAAAAAAATTTCTTCCCCAAAAATGGAGAAAGATAAATGTAAAGCGCTTGCTTCAATCATGAGTGGTAGCTACACTGCCGCTGGTACGATGATTGATTGTCATTATCATCATGAGTTGTCTCCTAGAAAAGATTACAGATAACTTCACAGTAGGGCCATAATTTAAGTGGTTTTTACTTTAATACATTGCAAGATATCTGGGCCTTGTGGGTACTCAGTAACTGGTTGTTTTTTAAGAAAAGGTGATAACTCCCTTTCCCCACTCCTAAAGGAGTCTGTCTGGCTGGGCCAAAAGAGGAATAATCAGCACTGAACAATAGTCACAAATGGTATTTAATCAAATGTTGAACTAAGTTCCCCAGAGTTCCTGACCTTACCCTGCTCTGTTCCTTTTCTCTGTGGCACTTTTCAATAACACTCTATATGGCTTACCTACTTGTTACATTATTGTTTTGGTCTTTCTCCTCCCAAAAGGTTGTGAGCCTCAGGAGAACAGAGATTGTTGCCTGTTCAGTTCATTGATGTATTCCAGGGTCCAGGTACATCTGTGTACAGTGACCGTGACCTCTGTTTCCCCATGAACCTCTCAGGGGTGGATTCAGCTGGTCAGCCTTCAGGGTCAGTAATGACTGAATGAATGGGGCTCACTGTGCTCTCCCATCTGCTTCCTCCTCCAGGGCTCTTCACCAAGGCTTAGTTCTGTTGCTTGGGCTTCCCTTATTATACTGAATAAACTTACATAGATTTTGGCTGGAAGAATAGTGTTTGCTAATTTTCCAACTGTTTCCTGAAACCCTCATCCTCACATACACTTCTGTCTTGTCACCCGTCCTATTTGATGGCAGTGGGGGTTTGCCTAAGGCAACTGTTCCAGTGAAAAGCGGAGCTGAAGGACTTTTATAAACCATCCCGGATGGTTATCTGTGTTTAAAGGACATTCTCAGATTTCCCCTAGTGACATGTTCTGGTGACTCCAGGCCTGGAGTTCAGAGTTTTCTATCTGACATAGGGTCAAGGCTGCAGGCCTGTCTTGCGCTTAGGACAAAGGAATCACCAAAGGAAAAAGCTGAAAAAGAAGCTAAGGGCTTGAGGCATAGCACAATGCAAATATATATATACATATGTATATTTCTAAAGTATGGCTCCTGCCTGCCCCAGGTAATGAGGTGACATCAGGACAGAGAGCTTGCTCTGGCCCCTGCAGCTTGGTAGCCTCTGTTGTCAGTCACTGTTGTCAGGTACCAGGCGTGGCCTGGTACCGCCTCCCCGACAGCATTTCAGAATGACCTGGAGTGGAAAGAGCCTGGGTTTGGGAACCCTCTGGCCTGTAAGCGACTTTCTCTGCCACTTGCCAGCTGTTGTGGCCCTGAGCAATTCATATAATTTTTTTTTCTTGGCGTGGGGGACATTTTTTTTTTAATTATAGAAAGTACAAGAAAGAAAACAAAAACGGCTCACAATTTTACTGTCTTCACATAAAAAAACCAGCGTGCAGCTAGAACATTTTTAAATGACACAAAGAAAAAGTCCCACCCAGTCCCTTTCCCAAAAGATCTCCACTCTTAAGTTTTTTGTGGATATGTTCAGAAAAAATATGCCTCACATCTGTCTACTTAGCTATAAGATAAGGATATAATTAAAGCTAGAAATAAGAATAGATAATATATACTTCTTTATTTATGCAAAAGGGATTACACTGTGCAGACTGTTCTTACCTTTCCTTTTCTTCTTTCAATTATATTTTGCAAATATAGATTATATTTTAATATAATCTATATTTAAATTATATATATAATAATTTAAATATAGATTAAAATATAATTTATATTTTTATTTATAATATTTATATAATTTATAATAATTTAAATATAGATTAAAATATATAAATTATATTTTGCAAATATAGCACATCAAGAGCTACCTTATTCTTTTTAAAGGTTGCATAGTATTCCATTGTATGGATCCTTTCATTCAGTATGTGTTTACTGAGTGCCAACCAATGAACAGTGCCAGGCACTTTTTTAGGAGCTTGGGACACAGCAGTAGGCAAAATGGACCACGTCCTTGTTCTCATCAAACTGACATTTTAGTGGGAAAATGGACAATAAATATGTAACATAAAGTTGGGTAGTTATAAATGTGATGCAGAAAAGTATACTTGAAGAATGGTCAGGGATCCTTTCAGAGGAGGTGCGATTCAAGTAGATTCCAGAATGAAGTGAGGGAGTGAGCATGTACATATTTGAGGAAATGTGTTCCCAGCAGAGGGAACTGCAAGGGCAAATGCCTGGAGGTAGGAACCTGCCTAGCAAATTACAAGAAGAGCTAAGCGAGGGGAGAGAGCATAGGGTTCTAAAGAGGGCCAGATCCTGCCAGGCATTGTGAGAGCTTTGGATTTTACTATGAGTGAAACAGGAGCTAGTAGAGGGTTTTGAGCAGAGGGGAGACATGGTCTGACTTAAGTTTTAACAAAATCACCTCGGCGCCCAGGCGGTTATGTGGATGCACCAAAACCAACGTACTGTTACTGACATTTCATCTCTCCTGCCCACGTTGCTGAAGAGCTGCCCACGTAGATCTCAGTGTATTTGGGGGCATAGCTGCAGTTGAGTTCTTGGCAGTGCAGTCGTTGACTATGGATTTGCCAAATCTTCTCCCCCAAAAGCTTGATCATTCTGATCTTTAACTTCCTGGTAAATTAAAAGTTACAATAATAATCTCCACTTCAGAGTATTTTGGGATCATCAAACAGAATATTGGATTTGAACTGGATATAAACTAAGGAGCAGCACCCGTGGTAGCCAGGAGTTCTTTGGAGTGTCTGGAATGTAGCTGCCTTCTTGGAGAGCTTTTATGGCCAAGGTTTCCTGGGGTCTTGCCTTTTTTATTTCCCGGTGGTTTCCTTGCTCCGTCTGATTTTGCAGATAAAAGATTTCCTCCCTTTGTGGACATGGTTTATTTTGCAGGGGACAACAGCCTTTAGGATTGTTTTTCTGGAGTGCGATGGGGGCGGGGGCTCAGGTTTAGGGTGTTACTTCAGGGCCCTCCCTGGATGGTGGTGGATGTCTTCTTACTCTTTGATTAGTCATCTTCTGGAAGACTAAGAAGTGGAAAATTTTAAAGCCGCTGCCAGATCGTGACTCGAGGCTGTAGCCTGCGGGTTAAACGTTGAGAAGCCCGGATGGCTGGCAGCAGTTTGTTTTCAGGAACTGGGAGGCTGCAGGCAGAACAAAGCGGCTCCCACGGGGTGGGGGGTTCCCAGGGCTCCTGAAGGGAGGTCCTGATATTCCCCTCTGCAAGTGACTTGGGAACTGTAGAAGCCAAACTGCTTAGTCCACCTGGGTTTACTTCCTGAGGGCTGATCTTCTGCGGCAGGCTGGCCAGTATGTAGGTGGGAACGGTGTGTGATCTGCCCTGACCAGTGCTGTGGCCCCTGGGCCCGTGTGGCTATTGAGCACTGAGGAACAGAATTGTACATTTTCTTTCATTTTAATTCATTAAAAGTTAAAGAGGGGAATTCCCTGGCGGTCCAGTGGTTAGGACTTAGCGCTTTCAGTGCCGAGGGCCCAGGTTTCATCCCTGGTCGGGGAACCAAGATCCCTGCAAGCCTCGTGGTGCGGCCAAAACCAGAAAAATAAATAAGAAGAGCCACGTATGTTCAGTGGTTATGGATCACACAGCGCAGCTCTGGGCTGTTACCCCTGCACCCTGTCTGACCTTGAACTCCCCCACTTGGCTCCAGGAGTCTGTGGCCTTATTTCCTCTGATCAGGTGCCCCATCCCCAAGTCCATACAGTCTTTTCTTTTGGCTCTGACCTCATCCATACTTTCTGGAGGGGCCAACACGTGTGTGGCACAAAAAAAACCCCAAATGTGCTGCCTCGTTCTCCCGGGTCTCGGGGGCTCCTTCCTCCCCGACTGGACTGAGATGGAGCTGAGTCTGCTCATTCCTGTTGTCATCCTGGTCACTTAGGTTGTGCCCATTAAATACTTACTGCTAGCTGATTGATTGATTTGCCCTCTTTGATTTCTCCCCTCCCTCCTAGGTGCCTTGAAGAAGAGTCTCACAGCTGAGCAGGTCCGGGCTGATTTCATAACTCTGGGTAGGTGACCACCAAGGCTGCTCAGGGTGACAGGCCCTGCAGCCCTTCACTGTGTTCATGTCTCCTTCTGTTCTCTTATAGGTCTCAGTGAGGAGAAAGCCACTTACTTTTCTGAAAAGGTATCATAATTCCTCCTAATCAAGGTTAATTAAGATCACTTGCTTTTATTTCGTGAAAAGAAACAAATGGAAAATGCTGACTAAGGAAAAACCGTCAGTCATCATGTGTCGTCTCCCAGCTTAATGTTTTTCATTTGGTTTCATGCAAATGACAAACATGTAGCTTTTAAACAGCACTATTCAGTGCAACTCTAATTTTTTCCCTTTGATTTGACTGAATATAAATGTCATACAGTTTTTGTTCCAACCTGGATTAAATCTTGGAATAAAAGAAAACATTTAAATTGTCTCCTGCCCCTCTTGACTCCCCCCAGCCCCCAGATCTGTGCACATAGGCCGAGCCCTTCGTTCTGCATGCTTACCACTGTCTGTGTAAAGACTAAACATGCTGTGTTGGGGGCGGAATGAATAGGGGGGATTTTTTCCCATTGTTATGACTTTGGCTTTTTGCTGTTGTTCCAGTGGAAACAGAATGCCCCCACCCTTGCTCGATGGGCCATAGGTCAGACTCTGATGATTAACCAGCTTATAGATATGGAGTGGACATTTGGAGGTAACTAGTTAGAGCCAGTCCTGGGTCATTTGGGTGATGTAGGGTTGGGTGGCAGAGGCTTTCAGATGACTTTGCTGGGGAAGAGGTGTCCTTGGTCCCCCAAGACTGTTGGGTCCAGCACCTGCTTCTCTGTGTCGCTGTCAACATTCGGCAGCTCTTTCTATCCACGGGTCTCAAGAAGTTCACTTCCTGAAAAGCACATTCTGCTGTCCTCATACTGGCCCTGCTTCTGCTGTACAACTTACAAGATTGGGGTCTTCAGGGTGAGTCCTCAATCAGTCACTTACTGGTTTTCTCTTTTGTGTCACAGTGACGTCTGGGAGCAGCGAACTGGAAAAAGTGGGAAGTATTTTTTTACAAGTAAGTCTTCTCCTGATCTCTGAAAATTGGGAGATTTTTGACTTGGTATTAAATCTACATTGGGTTTCTTTAATATCCAGTGCCTTGTGTATCTCAGAGCAATGTGGTCAGCCAAAGATGTAGTCACTAACACGCTTACTTTCAGATTAATAGGATCGGGATATTATTCTTGAAAGTTTGATTATTCATGTAATCGCGGAAATTGTTAGAAGTTTTGGTGGTGGACGATCCAGACTGCTCCCTAGTAACTCTCAAGTGAGATGCTGGATGCTTTGATGTTTACGTGACAGTTCAGGTTTCAGGAATTTCTTTGCCCAGTTGTCATCATTTTAATTTAAATGTTTTCTTTCTCTTTTTCCTTTTTGGATCAGTTAAAGTTGGTGGTTAAGAAAGGAAATCAAACTGAAAATTTATACATAGGTGAGTCCAAATTCCCATTAGAGCTCTTTCCCTTTTCCCATGTTTTCTTCAGTCATTGGGCTTGTGAAGCCCGCCACCAATCATTTTTCCAGAAGAAAAAGTCATAACCAAGCTGTGGAGTCACCATTCTGCTGCCTTTGCTCTCATAAATAATAAGCCATCAGCAGGTTGGAGACCCCACAGTTTGAAGACTTTTAGACCTTTTTGCAAAAGGGAAAGGGTGAGGTAGGAATGGCGAATATCGAAGCGCAAGAAGCTCTTGCTGTAGGAGCCACATCTACTGTCCTGAATGACCCCCTTTCATCCCTTTGTGCCGGGGAGTTAATGCCATTTTAAATCCCCCCCTTCCTTTTTTTTGTGGAGCTGAGAACTTTCTATGTTCAAGGCTTCAGTTCTTTTTTTTTTTTTTAAGGCTTCAGTTCTTTATTATGATCAATTACCTGTCAAGAACTGCTTAGAGGTACTAAACCAAAAAAGAAAAAGAAAGTCTCCGGGTGGAAATTCATTTTCTTGGATGATTCTGTGGAGTTGGAAACACTCACCTGAAGCTGCATTTTCTCTCCCCAGAATTAACCTTGCCTCAGTTCTACAGCTTCCTGCACGAGATGGAGCGAGTCAGAACCAGCATGGAGTGTTTCAGCTGATTTCTGTCCCCCTGCATCTCCACCTCGCCCCCTCCCTGCCCCCTCCTCCTCCCCGGTGACTGCTCAGAGAGGCCGCTAGCTCCCAGGCCTGTGGCCGCTCCTTTGGGCCTGCTTGCCTCTTGGGAGCCCAGGTGCAAAGGTTTCTGAAAAACAAAGGATTAAGTACTTAAGGAGCCTGATAGGCTGGTCCTGAAGAGTCTTTGTTGAGGGACCCTCCACGACCTATCTCCCAGGTCACGGTTTAGATATTCAGAGAAGCGATTGCATCTCAGATGCAGGGGAGGAAATAAGTTGAGTCACCTCCCTTTCAAAGTTCCAGAGTAAACAAATGGTCTATCGCTCAAGATACGCACTGATGACCTTCCCCCGCAAAAGAACGAGGACTTATTTATGGCTGAGGAAGAGGTGGACTCCGTGAGTGACACACGGGGGAGCCCCCAGCGGAGTTTGTAAGTTTGTGGTGGTGGTGCTTTGCTGATCAGTCTTTAGTGGACACCTGTGTAAGAATACATACTGGGTCTGCTCTGAAAAAAACTGAGGCTTCACTTCAGGTTTTGCCCTGTTGTGTGTAATGAGGTGGGCCTTTTGAGGCGATTTCAGCTTGTTTCGGTTCAAGCTGACCTTCTCTGGTGGTTAGAAGAATAAAAAAGGTTCTGAAGAACAGGTCTGCATCTAGTCGTCTCTATGCATGGATTAAAGAGTCACCTGCCTTTCAGAGAGCTAGTGCTCTTATCTTCAAAAATTATCTTCCTGGGCTTCCCTGGTGGCGCAGTGGTTGAGAGTATGCCTGCCGATGCAGGGGACACGGGTTCGTGCCCCGGTCCGGGAGGATCCCACATGCCGCGGAGCGGCTGGGCCCGTGAGCCATGGCCGCTGAGCCTGCGCGTCCAGAGCCTGTGCTCTGCAACGGGAGAGGCCACAACAGTGAGAGGCCCGCGTACCGCAAAAAAAAAAAAATTATCTTCCTGATTTTGGTGAGGGCCCTGGGTCTTCAGTGAAATTTGCCGTGGTCCGAAGTGGGAATTCGTAAGATCAGCTCAGGGAAAACTGAGGTTAAAAACATCATAAAAAGCGGAGTGGATGAATGCTTTGTGTTCAGTACCACCCTGGCACGTAAGTTCTCCTCCTCCTACCTCTCCCCTTCCCCTCAGAAATTTTCCAAACTTTTGAGTAGATTATACATGCCCATGATTCAAAAAATACATTGTAGAGTAATTCCTTCTCCCGCCCCACTCCCCACTTACCTAGTTCCCCTCCCCAGAGGGAACACCTGTCATGAGTTTATTCTCTGTTCATGCATTTGCAAATACACAGGCACTGAGTTTGACTTTTCTTCCCACACAAATGGTAGCATACTGTATACACACCGTGTCCTGCACCTCACTTTTTCCCACTTGGAAATCATTCCACATCAGAACAGAGAGAGCAGCCTCATTTTTTGAACAAATGGATGATTTATTTAACCGCTTTCCTGCTGATGGGTGTTTGGGTTGTTTCCATTCTTTTTTTATATATATAAATTTATATATTTTATTTATTTTTGAGTGCATTGGGTCTTCGTTCCTGTGTGTGCACTTTCTCTAGTTGCAGCAAGCGAGGGCTACTCTGTTGCGGTGCACGGCCTTCTCATTGCAGTGGCTGTTCTTTTTTCAGAGCATGGGCTCTAGGCGTGCGGGCTCAGTAGTTGTGGCTCGTGGGCTGTAGAGCACAGGTGCACACGGGCTTAGTAGCTCTGCAGCATGTGGGATCTTCTTGGACCAGGGCTTGAACCTGTGTCCCCTGCATTGGCAGGTGTATTCTTAACCACTGCGCCACCAGGGAAGTCCCTCCATTCTTATTTTCTTATGAACGATGCTACAACTGAGTTTTATATACCATTTTACATGTGGGGGAGTGTATTTATAAGGTAAACATGGATGTGGAATTGCTGGGTCAAAGAATATGTGCATTTATCAAAGAATATAGAAGGAATAAAGCAAAAAGCCCCTCTGCCCTGTCTCCCATTACTCAGTTCCCCCACTGCCCTCCTCCAACAGGTAACCCCTGCTGTTAGTTTCTTAGTTATCCTTCCAGAGAGTTTTTCCCCCACAGGTAAGCAATACGAATTTTAGTTTTTACTCTTTTTTTGTTGTTTACACAGATGATTATACACTATACACATTATTATTAATATATCTTGGAGATCTTTCCATGTCAGTACATAAAGGGACTGCATCGTTTTCTGTGGCTACAATATATTCTGATATGTGGATGGGTTATAACCAGCATTTACAATTTTGATAAATAGTGTGGGTATTAGTGTTCTCCAGAGAACAGAACCAGCAGTGTGTGTGTGTGAGTGTGAGAGAGAGAGACAGAGAGAGAGAGGACTGATTTATTTTAAAGGATTGGCTCACAGGATTGTGGAGGCTTGGTAAATCTAAAATCTGTAGAGTAGGCTGGCTGGCTGGAGTTTCAGATCCAGTCCAAAGGCAGTCTGCTGGCAGAATTCCTTGCTTGGAGGAGGTGGGGGAGTCCATTTTTGGTCTAATAAGACCTTCAACTGATTGGATGAGGCCCACCCACATTACAAAGGGGAACTGCTTTTCTCTGGTTTAAAGTCCACTGATTTAAATGTTAATCTCATCTCAAAAACACCTTTATAGAAACATCCAGAGTAATGTTTGATCAAACATCTGGGCACAGTGGCTCAGCCAAGTTAACGCACAAACCAAACCTTGACAGTGCCAAACCGACCTCTTCAGAGATTGTTCCAATTTATATAAGATTACTGCCCACACGTCCCAAAGAAGAGCAAATCAGTGCCTTTGGACAGAACTTCCAAATGTGTCCATGAGGTTTCATTTGCCTGACACCATGGGAATCTAATATAAAAAGAATTCACAGAATGTCAGAACAGGAAGCTACCTAAAGTGCAATCTAGTTAAATCCATTTGCATTACAGATGGGGAAACTGAGACTAGAGATCGAAACTGGCTGCTGGCCAGTGGTCTGTGCTGCCTTGTGAACCATGGGGTCTGCTTGGTTCCGAAACGGGATCCTGAAAGACCTGAGGGGGATCAGCCCAGCAAGCAGTCCAGGGTTGGTCCGTGTCAGATGCTCGGCGAGAGCTGTACCTGGCTCCCCTGGGCGGATTCTGACCAAGGAGCTCCTGGCCCTGCCCAGTTCAGGCTCTCCTGCCCAACTGGACCGGCGCAGTGGCTTTGTGATGGCCCCTCCCCAGTCTTCAATTTCCCAGCTTCTACAGCGTGGCCTGGCCCTACATGAGCATTCTCACGGGCGAGACTCGTCGGCCGACAGATCGAAAGGCTCACGGTTCTGCTGGGGGCCCGGGTAAAGTGTAGATGCCCTGCACACCAAGCCCCATGGTCTGGCCCTGCCTGTGTCTCCCAGGGCTCCATCTCCCGTGCTTCCTGGCGGTGTCCCGTGCCTCCTGGCGGCATCCCGTTGTACCGCAGCGTCTGGTCCACCATGAGGCCATTTGCCTCTTCTCCCCTCGGGCTGCAGTGCTTCCCCCATGCTTCAGGATGTAGCGGCCAGGACAGGTCTGAGGGCCTCCTCTGACAGCTCCAGGTCTCAGGTCTTCATATCTCTGCGGCAGGGGCCAGGAGAGCAGGCTGTGGAGTCAGACCTCTTGGGTTCTTTTCCTGGCCCCTCTGCTCACTGCCTCTGTGACCTCAGGCAAGTGCTTAACCTCTCAGAACCTTAGTTTCCTCGTTTTAAAGTGGGTATAGTTCTCACCTCACAAGGTTATTGGACAGATCACTTAGCACAATGTCTGCTCAACTAATGGTGAGCTCTTCATTATCAAATTATTGTAATTGTTTCCAGAATTCTCTTTCCCACTAGCATGTGAGCTTCTTGGTAAGAAGCTTTTCAGCTCAATAACCCCAACACACCTGGCATCAGTCAGCTGTACTCCTCCCCACCCCCAGCGGATAACAGGGTAATAGGCCCCGTTGTTACTTGAAATGAGGCTGAGTAGACCCTCCATGCAGGACTGTTAACAAACCTGCGTGGCTTCAGAAGAATAAATCTGGCGAAGTTGGTTTGACTGTTGGTCAATTGTAACATGGATTAGAGATAAGTCTTTACCGTGAGGGGGGCTGGGCTGGGCACCCGTCTTCCAAGAGCAGTTGAATGCCTTGCTCACAAACATTCTCGGAGCGCCTCCTACGGGCCGGAGCTCCGCTGGGCCCTGTGGGAGCAGGTGATAGCTGTGCACACAGATAGATGACCCTTTCTTTTCAGCGACCTTATTTCTGTGCAAGAGGAGGTTATATCCTCAGTTCCATTTGCTGCAGTTCAGATCCCATTATGAACTCCAGGAACTACTTCGGTCCCTTGGTTGTATTGGAATTTCGTCAGCATTGATCAGGGCCATGGACTGCGGGGCAGGGATTTTGACGCAATGCTGGCAGGTTTGAGCAGATTCTTTCTCACTGTTAGCACTTCATCTTTGTACTGATCCCCTCTTGTTCCTATTCTGCTTAGAAATCCGCTGTCCATTAGCCTAGTCTTTGGCTGCAGGTTATTCTTATTTTATATTTTATTTACTTTTGGAGCATGGTGTTCATTAAGATGGCAGTGGTCAGGCCAAGAGGAGATCAACCAGAAATACCTGTATTCTTTCCCTGGAGGACAAAGGCTGTCCTGGTTGGGTTGAGGGAGGCGTTCACTGTTCAGTTCTGACACTGTTGATTCTTTTTACTCTGGTGGTGGTAAAAACAAATAAGCAAACAAACAGGTCATGAAAGGAGAACCCCCAAATAGTACAAGTGGTCAGCTGCTCCCCAGTGGGACCAGCTGCCTCACATATGAGCATTTGCTAGAGTGTAGAAATGGCCGTTCCAAAAGGCCGCCTAACAACACATATTTTCCTGAGCACATTTGGTCTTTTCTAGATTTTTTTTTTTTTTTTTTTTTTACGTTTGCCGTGTTTCACAAAGGCATTTGAGAATCTCTGTGAAAAGTACTATAGGTAGTGCCTGATGGATGATACCTTATACCTGGACAGTACTATACGTTTTTTTTTCTTTTTTTGGCCATGCCACGTGGCTTGCGGGATCTTAGTTCCCCAACCAGGGATTGAACCCGCACCCTCTGAAGTGAAAGCCCTGGACTGCCAAGGAATTCCCTATATTTTGTTTTTTTGAGGGGACTCATTTTTCTTCATTTTAAAATTTTATTTAATTATTTATTTATTCATTGGCTGTGTTGGGTCTTTGTTGCTGTGCTCAGGCTTTTCTCTGGTTGCCATGAGCGGGCGCTACTCTTCGTTGCTGTGCTGGGGCTACTCTTCGTTGCTGTGCGCAGGCTTCTCATTGTGGTGGCTTCTCTTGTCGTGGAGCATGGGCTCTAGGCGTGGGGGCATCAGTAGTTGTGGCACACGGGCTCAGTAGTGTGGCTCGCGGGCTCTAGAGCACAGGCTCAGTAGTTGTGGCACACGGGCTTAGTTGCTCCACGGCATGTGGGATTTTCCCGGACCAGGGCTCGAGCCCATGTTCCCGTGTTGGCAGGCGGATTCTTAACCACCGTGCCACCACGGAAGCCGAAGAGTTAAATTTATTAAGGCATAGTTTACATACAGTAAAATTCACCCTTTATAAGTGTACAGTTCAATGAGTTTTGAAAAATGTATACAGTTGTGTAACCACCACTGTTATCAACATATAAAATATTTCCATCACCCCAGAAAATCCCCTCATGAGTCTTTATAGTCAGTCCCCTCCCCTCACTCCTAGTCCTGGAAACCACTGACCTGATCCCTTTCCCCACAGTTTACCTTCCTCAGAATGTTGTATAAATGAAATAATTCAGTATGTAGCCTTGTGTGGCTAGCTTCTTCCACTTAGCATAATGTATTTCAGATTCATCTATGTTATTGACATGTCAGTAGTTTTTTCCTTTTTATCAGTGGCTTGTGTTCCGTAGTATAGATACATCCCAGTTTATAAATCTGTTTACCAGTGACCAATGGAGTAGGTTGTTTCTTGCTTTGGTGATTATGCATAGAGAACAGCATTCATTCCTTCACACACACCATCTTGTTTGAAGCTCAGGACAACCTGAGAGTTGGGTATTGTTACACCAGTATCTGAGAAAAAGGACACATCAAGAGTTACACTGCATGAGGTCACATGGCAACAATTGGAATTTTGGTCTTCTAACTCCCAACTAGAAAGGATTTTTGTTTGGTTTTTACCAAGATACAATTCATATTCCATAAAGTTCCAATTAGAAAGGTTTTAACGGAACTTACCTAAATTAAGAAGTATTACAAAAATCAAACCCCCACTGAAACATCTCCATGAATGTTTTACTTCTCAGCCTGTGTTAAAACAGGAGGAATCTTAAAATATCATCTCTTGATCCAAATGAGGCTCTTTCAAACCATGGGTAACCCAATGATGAATACAATGTACTAGTCCAAAATAAACTGAAATTAATATAGCAAATAATTGAAAATAATCTAGTATCAGGCAATAAGAGATTCGTTATATACATTATGGTGTGTGCATGTAACAGCGGAGCATGTAGCCATTGAAATGGGTATTGAAGACAATGAAAGGATCATGGTCATGATGTGTTGCTTAAAAAAGCCAGGCTGTGGGCTTCCCTGGTGGCGCAGTGGTTGAGAGTCCGCCTGCCGATGCAGGGGACACGGGTTCGTGCCCCAGTCCGGGAAGATCCCACATGCCGCGGAGCGTCTGGGCCCGTGAGCCATGGCCGCTGAGCCTGCGCGTCCGGAGCCTGTGCTTCGCAACGGGAGAGGCCACAACAATGAGAGGCCCAAGTACCGCAAAAAAAAAAAAAAGTCAGGCTACAAAACAATAAGATCAAGGTGAACCTACTCTTGTAAAAAATGTCTACATAGAAATAAACTAGTAAGTAGATAAAATGGGTATAAACGTAAACATTAAGCAACTGTACTCCAATAAAAACTAATTCAAAAAAATTTTAAATTAAGGGAAAACGTTATCAGTGGTTATTTCCAGGTCATGGAGTTACAGCTTTGGAATTTTTTCTTTTGTTTATCTGTAGTTTCTAAGTTTTTCAATGTAAGCATCCATTAGCGTGCTCTGTTTATAGAGATAATACATGAAAGGTGCACAGTTAAAAAATTCCAAGAGAACTTCTCTACCTGCCCAGATTGCTAAGAACATCGATTATTTTTGGTAAAAATATATTTTTTTCAACCAAAACAACTAAACTTCCTCCACCCCAACTACCTGAATTATTTCTAGATGCTTGTCCCTAAAGAGGCCCTGGTGACTCCCTGGGGCTGATCTGGGCCCATAACCTGGGCCTTGTCTTCACTCCTCTGGCAGGTGGTCCCACTTCTCACCTGTGGCCCCTCCGGGGCCAGCTCCTCAACACTGCTTTTCATTTCTGCTGCACTAGGTCAGACCCTGAGCCCTGACAGGAGGTTCAGAAAAGCTTTAGTCAGATCACTACTTTCATAAAGAGAGGGAAGAAAGAGAGAGGGGGAGGGGGGTGGGCAGGGAGGGAGGAAGGAAATAGAGAAAAGCTTTAGTCCTTTCCCTCCCAGAGCTTACATTACCTCCTTTGATACTTCCTGCTAATGTGGTAGAATGAGTCTGAGCTTTGGAGTCAGATTTGGTTTCAAATCCGTCTCTTAACCATCTGTGTTCACGGGTGAGAATATTTTGACCTCTTGCTGTGCGCGAGCTCCTGGGCTAAGTAGTGTGTGGCCCTGAGGAGGGTCGCTTCCCTTCTCCTCTCCAGTTCATCTGTAAAATGGAGATAGTGTCGACCTCGCAGGGTAACTGTGAGGAGTGAATGAGGTGCTCTCTGTGGGGCACGGAGCCCAAGGCCTGCTTCACAGCCTGCACCGTCATCCCCTCACTAACTTAGTACTAAGCCCGGTATTCAGAGAAAAGGGGAAACGAAACACATTCATTGGCAGTAGGTAGCCGCCTCCACCCATGATATTCTCACCCCGGGACTCAATGAGTGGCTAGACTAGTTGTTCTCAAAGTGCAGTCCCAGGACCCACAGTATGAGCATCACCCGGAAACCCACTAGAAATTCAGTTTCTTGGGCCCTGCTCTAGACCTACTGGGTCAGGAACTCTGAGGGTGTGACCCGGTGCTCTACGTGGTAACCAGCCCTTGGAGGGTGACTGTGATGCACGCTTGCATTTGAGAGCCACTGGGCTACACCATCCCCTGCGTTTGAGAGACTGCTTACTACATCTTTAATAAACACAGGGTCTTGCCAGCCCGCTGGGCCCCTCCAAGATCCTGCCTCTGTTAACAGAGATGCCTCTGGATTGGGTTGTGGAGCCTTGAAAGCCAGCCCGAAGTTAGGGACATCCCCTAAAACATCCTGGCTTCCCTTCAGGAGCACTTTGTGATTCAGCCTTGAACTCAGTGAAGAGTTTCGTACGTACGTTTCCTTAGATTGGGAGGTTCCTCGATTTTTCATCCTGCTGAATGAAGCAGGGCAGGTTTGAGACTTCACGGGTACTTTGGTCTGGGTGGCAGAGGGAAGGGGAGACAGACTCTCCCCTTTGTACTCTGGGACTTGCAGTTCAATCAGCGGTTCTCTGAGCTGCCGGCTAAGTTCCAGCAGCCCCACCTTCAAATATTCCGCCCCTTTGTCCCTTTGGGGATGGACCCTTACACGTGTTAGACCTCTCCCGTGGGTTTTTGGTTTGGAAGTGCTGGTCCCTGTGACTGTGCACAGGGCCGGGTGGTGGGGGCGCCGTAAAGGGGGAGACCGGCCGCTCACCCTTGAGGAACTGAGACCAAGCAGCTCCAGCAACACGCAGGAAGTCGTAAACTGACGCGGACAGGCTGTGAGCTGCGGAGGAGCAGGAGGACGCCCCAGGTGCTGGGGGCTGGGCCGGCGTCAGGGAGTGGTCGCTTTGCCCTAACAGGCCCAAAGAGGGGGGTCTCAGGGCCGCGCCTCCCCGTCACATGGCCTGTGTGTTGAGCGAGATGAAGAAGCTGCCTCTGGCCTCTTTGGAGAGCCCCGTTTACCTACTGTTGACTAAATAAAGGCTTAGAGAGGCTTATGGAATAAGGCTGCTTTCACATCAAAGGGCTATTACAAAACAGCCTGTTGATGAGTTAAGTACAAATGAATCAGAAACAGATGGACTCAA
Source organism: Lagenorhynchus albirostris (assembly GCF_949774975.1). Lineage (NCBI taxonomy): Eukaryota > Metazoa > Chordata > Mammalia > Artiodactyla > Delphinidae > Lagenorhynchus > Lagenorhynchus albirostris. The sequence goes on from NC_083109.1 coordinate 26,042,497, forward strand.
TTTCCTAGAAAATACCCCTGGGCTTCAACAAGAAGAGGGAAAGTGCGCAGCCAAAGGCATTGTGGGTTTTTGCTGATCCTAAAATACGCTCAGTGATTTTGCCTGAAACAGAGCTGAGATGTTGGGACCGTCGGGCTCCAAGTCCTTAGGAAGTCCGGCTGGCATCCTGCCAGCACATCGAGTGATCCCCAGCAGCCCCTCCCGACTCTCCTCAGTGGCCCAGGAGGAGACGCCATCGGCTTGGTCCTGCTCTGGGTTTGCAAGCCTGGGCAGAAGAGCCAGTGAGACCTTCCTCTTCCCTGACTATAAAATGCAGGAGTTAATGTAGATGATCTCTAAAGGCGTTTTCAGCACGGGTGTTCCGTGAGTAATAATAATGGTGATAATTGCCAACCTTCACTGAGTGATTCCTTATGCCAGGCACTGCTGCATTAAGGGCTTTATATACCTTGGCTTGTTTCATTGCTTTTAGCAGCCCTGAGTCAGCACTATAATTATCTCCATTGTACAGATAAGGAAACTGAGGCTCAGAGAGTTAAATAGCTTGCCCAAATGCCCACAGCTGGTATGTGGTAGAGTCTGGATTTTAACCAAGTGATGAGGCATCTTTTGGTGATTTCTAGCCTGTCAATTCCTAGGTTTCTATTCTTGTGGCAACTTTCTAGTTCCTGGGTTGGTACCGAATAGTCTCCTCTCTGCCCGAGGCTGTCCATTCTCTAAGAAGTCTTTAGAACCTAGCCAAGGTAAGCCAAAAACACAACTTGCCCTTGCTTACCCTCTGCTCCCCCAGCCTCTTACGTGCCTGTGTTAGAAGCTAGGGACGCACAGCGTTGTTCTCAGGGAGATGGGCAGCGACTCCAGGGCAGTGTGATAGATGCCCACTGGAGGAGGTGGGCAGTACATGCCCTAGGAGCCCGGATGGAGCCTTCGGCCCTGTGGACGAGGCCCCAGCAGGAGTGAAGCAGTCTGGTGAGTGGGGGTTGAAGGCACTGCTGTGGGCAACGGCGCTCCCCCTTTGCAGGGAGGTGGGAAGTCGCGTGGCGCTTGTGGAAGAACTGGATGTAGTTTAAGATGAAGGAGCCCCTGGGTGGGTGCTGGGAACGGGAACAGCAGGAGAGGAGGTAGGAAGATAGTCAGGGACCAGATCCTACCAGGTGAGCCTTAGGACTTGGTCCTAAAGGGAGTCATGGACAGGGGTTAGGCAGGAGAGGGACAGGAGCATCTGTGCCCTGCCTCCCAGCCTGGCCCCCCTCACAGCGGTCTCCCAGTTCGAGTGGGAGTGGAAGTTTTAAGGGCAGGGGTGTGTCCAGTGCAGCCCATAGCAAGCACTCAATCAGTGTTCACCTAACATCCACCACCCACAAGAAAAGCCAGGTCCCCTGACTTGAGTCAGCTAGAACAGTCTAGAAAGCAAGCATCTGGGCAGTGGTTCTTAACCCTGGCTGCAGGTGGGGAATGTTTGAAAACCCCTGGCCCTTGAGTCAGGATCTCTGCAGCAGAGGGGAGAGCTGCTCAAATCGTTGCAGTGTCTGGCCAGGGTTGGAATCACTGACAGCCTTCACTGTGCATCAGAATCTCCCTGGGCACTTGCCTTGCCCCAGCCTAGACCTGTGAACTCAGCGTGGGACAGAGTGGGCAAGGCATCTGTGTGTTCTCACGGGTTTCCTGGGTGATTCTAATGTACATGTAATGTTGAGAACCCTTGATCCTGTCACTTGGATATATTTGCCTTGGCTTCTACAGTAGGTCTGAGTCCTGGTGGGTCAGTACTGATTAGAGATTGATCAAAAGGGTGACCCAGGTGCAGCTGGAAACCCTTCTCGTGAAGCAGCAATTGTTTGATGACTCTCTGCCACTCTTGGGGGCATAGAGAATAGAAATAAGAGCAGTTTCAGAGTGTCTTACAGAACGCCATCCTACAGTACCCACAGTGTCCTGCTGTCAGGGCGCCTACCTGGCTGGGTGGGGCCGAGTGGCCCTTTACCTTGGCTCCCGACGCCTGGACACCACTCTCACACTCCAGGGCTCTTCTGAGCCTCTCTGTCGTGAACACTGAATAAGAATGATAAACGCGGAAGACGTATTCTGATAATTTAACTGCTCAACTTAGTGGTATGGTCAGAGGATAAAGGGACTCGAGTGACAGCCTGAGGGGTTCTGATTGCACACAACGAGAAATCATTCAGTTCTTCGTGTAACAAATATTTACCGAGGGTCTGTTTTGTACCAAGCATTGTGCAAGGACTTGAGGACATCATGGTGAGTAAAACCAACCTCTCAGGCTTACTCTCCCTGAGGAGACAGGCAGTAGACAGGTGAAGAAGTACACAACTAACTTGTAATATGGGTTAGGATGGGAACAATTTTCATGCAAGGATAGGAAAGAATGTTGGGGGTGGTGGTTCTCGTGGTCTCTCTGAGGTGACAAGGAACCTCATCTTGCAGGGTGATAGGGAGCCTGACATGTAATGAATGGAAGGGAGAAGGGGTGGCATGTGCAAAGGCCCTGAGGCATGCTTGGTGTGTTTGAGAAACAAGGAAGCCAGAGTGGTTGCAGAAGGAGAGCAAGGGGGAGTGTGATGAGGGCCGAGGGTAGCAGGGCCCAGGCACAAGGGTCTGTGATAAAGAATCCAGTTCTTCAGCAGGAGGGCCGCATCAGGGTTTGAGTGATGGAAAGTGAGAAGAACATGGAATATCATCTGCATTTTGAAAATGTGGGCTTTGAGTTTGAACTCCCATGTGACCTGGGGCAAGTCACCTCCCCCTGGGGCCCCCAGTTTTCCTTTGTGGGAGGATTGGCCACATGGTCCTTGTCTAGCTATGTCTAGTGAGGTATCCTGGGAGCCTCCAGCTGTCTGTACAGAAACTGAAGATAAAGAAGTGCCGACTACTGGCATGGCCGTGACACTGAAAACGCTTTGGAATCTGTGTCACTGTCATTTGTTCATAATTGAGTGAAGTTGTCGCTCTTCTAGACTCAGCTGTCATCCCCAGGGCAGGCGACCCGTAAATACTGATTTACCGAGGCTGAGCCGGCCTTATTTCAAGCTATCCCAGGAGAAATGTGTGAAGTGGCTGGGGGGTGGGGGCGGGAGGGTGGGCTGGAGGCACTGTGGTTGTGGAGCTGGTGGCTGACAGTGGCTGGGGTGAGGGCGGGCGCTGGGCAGGTGTCGTATTTTATGAATGATTTCCTGACAGGTAGAGAGTCTGACTCAGCTGGCAGCCTCCCGTGGGTTGGTGTGTGGGGCCTGCTTTTCCGGAGCCAAATGCTAATCTGCCGGGGGCAGCTGGCTCCAGGGAAGGAAGGGCCTCCAGCTCGGTGGGCTGGGGAGGGCAACTGTGCATCTTTGGCGGTTTTTCTCCCCCAGAGCTTTTCTTAGCTTGTCCGGGGTGGGTCGTGGGGAGGGAGCAGGCCTCACCCGGTCTCTCTCCTCCTCCTCTTCCTTTTCCTTCCCCCCATTTCCTCCCCTCCACACTCCTCCTCAGAGGCCTGCCGTCAGCAGCTTTCATCTACACTGCCCGCCTCACTGCCTGCAGCAGATGTGCGCCCACCCGTAGGAGGGGTGAAGGGGTGAAGGCTGCTTCCCAAGCACCCCTCCACCCAGCGGCCCCTGCAGTCAGGAGGCTCTTGGGGGGTGGGGCTGGGGGCCAAGCTCTCAGAAAACTCGGGGCAGCAGAAGTGAGGAGGGATTCTGCCCCGAGAATTCCCTCTCTCTACCATTCCCCGCCGCCGCCCCATCAGGGAAACCATCCCGAGAGAAGCCCTGTGCTTGTGGCCAGCGTTGGGGAGGATTTTCAAGCCTGTCTCAAAGGCTGGCAGAGAATGTGTGTTTCTGAGTTAGGGTGTATTTGCCATCACAGAGGGAGACAGGAAGGGAGTCCACCGAGTGTCTGACCACCTACAGGGCATCAGGAAGGCCTGTCAGGGGCCCAGGAGGAGCTTTCCATCCCAGGGACACCTTATTTCACTGAATTCCTACTACAGTGTTAAGAAGCATCTATTATTTCCCCCATTTTACAGATGAGGAAATAGGCTCAGAGAGGGAAATGTATTTGCCCAAAGTCACACAGCAATTAAGTGGGGGAGTGAGGCTTCAAACCAGTCTGCCCAGCCCCAAAGCCATTCCTTAGACTTACTTCCAGCCTCTTGGAGAGAAAGCCTGTGAAGAAAGTGAATTGGGAGGAAGGGTCCCTCTTATTGGTGAGAAGTTGGGGATACGGGAGTCAGGGACTTGAGTCTAACCTGCCTTGTAGTACTGGGTAAACTGTGCCCTGTCTGTGCTCCTCTGTTACGCCATCTGGACCAGGAGAGGTTTAAACTAGCTGCTTTTGAGATCCCTGCTCTGTGCCAGTTTCCCTCCTGAAGCCACCTTGCCAAGGCCCAGAGTTGTGAGAGGGGCTGGACGCTGGCTGGCCTGAGAGTCTTGGCCAGCTGTGGCCACCAGGGCACCTACCTCCCCGTGGGTCTTCAGCTTTCCCTGCGAGGCTCACTCAGTTCAGGGAAGGAGAGGCGCTGCTGGCCCCAACCCCAGCTTGGCCTGGAAGGGTTGGCGACTTTGGCCTGCCCAGGCCTCAAAGAACTGGACATAACCCACGTTCTGCCTCTGTCCTAAGGGTTCGGGGTGATGGGACACGCACGCACGCACGCACGCACGCACCCACCCACCCACCCACCCTGCTTCCTCCCTCTCAGGTGTTAATTAGATTGGGCCTCCTGTAATCATTAACACTTGGCAATTTGCAGGCTACTGACTGCAGGCAGTGGGGGCGGAGGGGAGCAGGCAGCCTCTGGAGGGCAGAGGAAATCTAGCTGCTGAGAAGCATCTGGGTCACCGTCTCCTCCTCCCAGGCTTGTCTGCAGGCCGAGTCAGGCTTGCCCCCTGGTCCTGGTCTTTGTGTCACACCCCAGGAAGAGGCCCCACCCTGCTAGCCCAGAGTGGGCAGAGTAGCAAGGGTGGCCGGTGATGCTGGAAATAAGATGGAACCAGTTGGCAGGTTTAAACACACTGGTGGCTGGATGCCCTGTCGCTGTTACCTTGGGGGAACCAACGTGCCAGCCTCCTCCTTCCAGACCTACCCTTACTGCCTGGGGGCCCGTGGGCAAGTCGCTCACCCCTCCTTGCCTCGGTTTCCTCATCTCTGAAATGGGGGCAGTGGCTATTCTGGGGCTGTGGGAGGAGTACATGGAGCCAAGTGTGTGTTCTTGGCGCCCATGGTGAGCCGGTTGGTGACAGCCATCGCTGCTGGGGTAGCTGTTGTTGTGGCAGGCGTGACACCTCGCCCAGTCCCCCTCTTGCTGCTCTGGAATGGAGACGACCACCTCCCTCGTCCCCCCCCACCCACCGACAGTGTCCTGACGGGTCTTCTGTCTGAGCACCTGAACTGTACGTGCTTCTTTCTACGTCTGTCTCCTAGATGGTGCAGTCCTAGAATTCTGGGGCTGTGCACTCCACAGCCGACGCCCATTCTTGTTGGTGGACTTTTTTTTTTTTTAAAGAGACAGGTGAATATATGATCCAATTTTTTTTTTAAATTTTATTTATTTATTTATTTTTGACTGTGTTGGGTCTTCGTTTCTGTGCAGAGGGCTTTCTCTAGTTGTGGCGAGCGGGGGCCACTCTTCATCGCCGTGCGCGGGCCTCTCACTGTCGCGGCATCCCTTGTTGAGGAGCACAGGCTCCAGACGCGCAGGCTCAGTAGTTGTGGCTCACGGGCCTAGTTGCTCCGCGGAGTGTGGGATCTTCCCAGACCAGGGCTTGAACCCGTGTGCCCTGCATCGGCAAGCGGATTCTCAACCACTGTGCCACCAGGGAAGCCCCTGGATGGACATTTTGACAGTCTCAGCAGGGGGAGGACAGGAGGCAGGGCTCGTCCAGCTGGGACTCCTCTGCACTGCCCCCGCTACCTGGGTTCTTCTTCCAGGTGGTGTGGCCACTTCATAAACCCTGTAGCACCAGGAGAAGCAGAATGTTGGCCTTGGGAAGGAGCCGAGCCGGGCTGGCCGGGGCTGCAGCTCATGCAGTTCCTCTTCCTTTCACACCTGCCACATCCTGAGCCGTGGTTTCTGTTCCTTTGTGAGAGCTGATAAACCTGTGAGCCACTCCCATCGCACCTCCCCCAGCCTAGCTTTGTAGAAGGCCCCAAACCTCGGAGGTGCCTGGTATGTGGTTGCTGGATACCTGCTCATGGGGTGGGGTTTTCTTCCCCAGGCACCAACAGGGTAGAGAGGAGAGCCGGTTAAGTAACAGCCCCCACATCACCGAAGACATCCTGAAATGCAGCTCTGCCGGCTTCCGCCCTTGAGGTGTGAAGTACTGGGCTTACAGGGACACAGATCAGAGGTGAAATCGGGGTGAGGAGCTGGGTTCAGAACTCTTCGGGGGCGCACAATGCTCTCAGCGCCTCCAAGCCCCCGCACCTTGGTGACAGCTCTAATCAGCAGGTAGCAGTGAGGGCCAGGACAGACCGTGGGTACAGATGCAGCTGCTGCATGGCTGACTCTGCCTGTTGGGCTGCACTTGGGAGCCTTCTGTGTGGCCTAGGGCGGTGTCAGGACAGCCTGTATACTCTCTGAGCCCCTGCTGTTCTGCAGGCATCCTGGAGATGCCAAGATCCGATCCAACCAA